>NC_073302.1:246106090-246444308 GCF_027595985.1 Sorex araneus
GTCAGTGAGAGAGGGAAAGTGTTGGGGAATAAGACTCTGAACAAGGGCCTATGAAATCTAGTGGAGGAGGAGGGAGAAGAAACAGATGAAGAGCCGCAGTGCACAGGGGTCAAGGGGCCTTGGGTACATTGGGTAATGCAGAACAGTCGTAGAGCCAAAGATCCAAACCACAAGAGGCCCAAGCTTCAGCAACCAAATTTACAAAAATGCCTGTCAAGGTGGCAGGTGGAATCGGGGACAAAGGGGATCTGGGGACAGTGGTGGAGGGAAGTTGACATTGGTGGTGAGGTCAGTGTTGGACCATGGCATGCCTAAAATTCAACTATGAATAATTTTGTAAGTCAAAGTAATTTAATAAAATAAGAAATTTTAATGGGAAAAAATCAAAAACAGCCCTGGGGCCTTTGAAGAGAGGAGATGCTGTGGGAAGACAGGATCGTGTGCATCTGCCCAAGAAACTTCCCGGCTTCACCCAGGTTGCCAACCCTTTCCTGAGCTCCCTGAAGGGAAAGACACCCAATGTAAGGGTTCCTGACCTGTAAGCACAGCTGACCCAGACTGGGGCAGGCTGGGGAGGAGCTGCTTTGCAGACCCATTCTTGGCACCACATTTTCTGGTTGGCCACAAGCCAGCCCGAGCCCTGTGAGGGATGTGGGCCCTGGGCCACAGAGCCCAGAGCATTGGCGTTCCCTGTTTTCATAAAACAAGCCAGGGCCATGGCCTGCCCCCCTCCCCAAGGCAGCTGAGGACACAGTGCCCTGCACAGGCTCCTTGGGAAGCCAAAGTTGTCTCAGAATTCAGGCTCCAAGATGGACAGCAGAGCCTCTGTTTTGGGTCCAGGCAGTCTCGGGCCTCCTCTAGGAAGGGAAAAGACTGAAAACACAGAGTGGAGATTCAGAGAGAAATCAAAATGCTGGCTTGGCATTGCAGGAGGCCAGGATTTGATCTCCAGCAACACGTGGTCCCCTGAGTACCTCCAGGAGGACTCCATCCTGCCCCCAGCATGGAGCCAGGAGTAACCCGAGTACCTCCAGGTGTGCCCTCAAAACCCAAACCAAACACATAAGGTCTAACCCAAAGAGCACCCAAGCTTTCAGATCCTCAGCAGCAAAAACATCTGCCTGTCGCTGGGTATGTTAGCCCAATCCAGGGCCTCCTGTCCCCTTCCATCAGAAGTTAAACCTGTCCACCCCTGACTGTGCTCCCCAGAGACCCTCTGAGCACCCACTGCTGTCGCTTCAGGGGTCCAGGACTTTGGGACTCAGAGTCTGCCACTGAGGTGCCAGAGAGTTACAACTCCACCAAAAGAGGGAAGGACCTTCCCAAAAGGCCTTTGGGGCCAAAGCGGGTTGCCCTCACACACCTCTGCACACCTCTGCCTGTCCACCCTCAGACAACTGGACAGGCCTCAGCCTGGCCACTCCTGCTCTAGCACGAGGCATGGGAGCTCAGGCAACAGTTTCCAGGCCATTCAGCGCTCACACATAAAATGAAGGGGCCGAGAAGAGCCAGGTCTGAGCTGCACGGTGGCCACTGAGAACAAACAGAAAACCTCTGCTGCCGAGGAGGGATAAAGGCTGATGCTCTCGGCAAAGAATCCGGACCAAGAATTGAGAAGTTAGTCATGTCATGGAGTCAGAGAGATAGTACAGGGGTTAAGGATCTTGCCTAGCATGCAGCCACGCTTGTTTCAGATCCCTACCGGTCCCCTCTGCACCATCACAGGACACTCACGGCACAGAGCCAGCAATAACCCCCATGCAATAACCACCATCACCATCACATCACAGCACAGAGCCAGCAATAACCCCCATGCACTGCCAGCTACAGTCCTCAACACCCCTCCCCCAAAATAAATAACATGAATAAATGATAAGAACCAGTGATGGGCTGGAAGATAGTACAGTGGGTAGGACACTTGCCTTATAGCCGGCTGTCCAGGGCTCCCAGCATCCCATATGGTCCCCCAACTTGAACAGGATTGGTTCCGAGCGTAGAGCAGAACCCAGCCCTGAACACTGCCAGATGTGGTCCAAAGTGTTGAAAGAAGGTAAAGGGATATCCATGATAACCGTTCAGCTTCTGTATCACAAACCATAATGCCTAAAGTGAGAGGGAGAGACAGAGACAGAGACAGAGACAGAGAGAGAGAGAGAGAGAGAGAGAGAGAATCGAGGTGCCTGACGTGGAGGCATGCTGGAATGGGGGATGACCTGAAGGGGTGGGAGGGAAACTGGGGAGACTGGTACTGGAAAATTACACTGGTGAAGGGGTGGGTGTTGGAACATTGTATGACTGAAAGGTAATCATGAACATTGTGTAATGCTCTATCTCATGGTGATTCAATTAAAAAAAAAAAACTCAGTAGACCTCAGCACATCTGACACTGTCTAGCATGGTGGGGAACATGAGTGAGTCTCGGATTTTAAAGAGAATTCGCTTTCTTTTTAGGTTAACAAAAAGTTATGAAAGCAACAAGGAAAGCATCAAAGGGGTTATTCAGAAGCATAAAGGTGAGACCCCCCTCTTGCTTTTCCACCGAGTCTGACTCCACTTTTGCATCTCATCATTGACTGATGGAAGTAGGCAAAAGGCTCGTTCTCCAACTTGTGCCTGCCAGGACAGTGGGGGTTCTAGCTTGTCTTCCTGATTTAATACTTAGCCTGATGGATGCAGAGTGCAGTCTCAAGAAGGCTTGTGCTTTGGATATGATGGGCAGGATGAGGTGGGGTGGCGAGGAAGGACAAGGAAGCAGGGAATTCACGACAGACTGAGCAAGAGATGTAGTGGGGAGGGCAGCCATGGAAACCACACAGAAAAACCTCTAGGTTTATTAGCATCCAAGAAGTAAATATTAATGCAATACTTGGGGCAAATTATCTCTTGATCAGACGCTGAAGACATTTGAGGTTGAGCTGTCAAGATTTGTCCATCAAAAATGTTGCCAGTTTTTTTCTAGCGGGGAGAAGAGAGCTTGAACCAAGAGCCCAAGCCATCAGGAAATTCAATTTAAGATGTCAAATCTACCATACGGAATAGCTTTCAGGTTGCAGTAATGGGTCTGGAGTGAAAGCACAGTGGGTAGGACATTTGACTTGCATGCAGCAGACCCAGATTCAATTCCTCCACCCCACTCAGAGAGCCCGACAAGCTACCGAGAGTATCTCACCCGCACAGCAGAGCCTGGCAAGCTACCCATGATGTATTCAATATGCCAAAAACAGTAACAACAAGTCTCATAATGGAGGCTTACTGGTGCCTGCTTTAGCAAATCAATGAGCAATGGGATGACAGTGACAGTGACAGTGATCCTTATCCATGGTTTTAGTTCCCCTGGGTTACCCCCAGTATAAAAATTTGCATAAAACAAGTTACTTTGAGAGAGATCACCTTCATAGAATTTCTATTATTTTATCGCTTTAGCTCTATTATTTTACTAATGGACTGGAGTGATAGCACAGCGGGTAGTTTGCCTTGCTCGTAGCCAACCCGGGTTCGGGTTCTATTCTTCTATCCCTCTCTGAGAGCCCGGCAAACTACCGAAAGTATCTCACCCACACAGCAGGCCTAGCAAGCTCCCCATGGTGTATCCAATATGCCAAAAACAGTAACAACAAGTCTCACAATGGAGACGTTACTGGTGCCTGCTTGAGCAAATCGATGAACAATGGGATGACAGTTATACAGTGCTATAGTAATTTTACTAGTAGTAACTGTTGTTACTCTCAACATGCTTAATCTATAAATTTTAGCATATGTGTGTAGGAAAAGAAAATATATAGACTGTTCAGTGCTGTATATTTTTAGGCACCCTAAGAATAGGGGGTATTATAATCCATGGATAATTGAGGATTACTGTATAGGATCCAACTGCCACAGAAACCATAATGGAGGTAGAAGAGATAGTGAGAGGGTAGAGGCCTTGTCAGCATGCAGCCAACCTGGATTCAACCCCAAGTACTGCATATGGTTCTCTAAAAACCATCAGGAATGATCCCTGAGCACAGAAGCCAGGAGTATGCCCTTCTGGGTGTGGCCCAAAACACAAACTAACAAATACAACAAAACCCCCAAATCATAATAATCCCTATGGCAGACATCTGTGATACTTTTTTTCTCACTGAGCCAGGACACAACCTTCTTCTAATCCCCAATACCAACGTTTGCCCTTGAACTGATTCTTAGTGTAATTGCTTTAGGAGGGCTAGTTACTTTTACGCATATCACCTGTCTCACAATGCTTCATAACCATGTGAAGAAACAAAAGAAATTAAAGCATGGAGAAGCCAAGTGACTTGCCATGTCCATTGTATGAATGCTGCCATACCCACCCCAAGACTTGAGAGTCCAAACCCAGGATAACGTGTGTTGGCATGTTCAATGGATAACTAAAGCAAGCGTGTCTGGGAAGAATTAGGGACCTGCTAAGATTGGATCACTTGTCTTCATTGATGCTAGGAGGTAGGGAGAGAGAAGGACTCACCCTCTACCTTCAGTGTCTGCAGTAGGAGAGCCCTGTCTCTCACCAACACTCACACTGCAGGGCACCCCCAACTCTGAGAGGGCACAGATGTTCAGGTGCTCAAGACACAACTCTTACACCTAGGATGCTATGTTTGTCTTCTGTGTCTGCTCCCTCTGGAATGTAGATGCCTCACTAAGTTACGTTCCCTGATATCTTAGCAAGGACACTATAGTTATCACTGAGTCTCCAAGGGAGTTTGTCATACATAATAGTTTGTCCCTAATAATTTTTAATTAGAAAATTAAGGCCCTTCAAGACATTCTACTGATATATATATATATATATATATATATATACACACCCCATGTAAGAGTTCTAGTTGAAGGACGAAATTTGGTATCAGACAAATGATCAATTCTCAGGCCAGAGTGATAGTACAGTGGGTAGGGTGTTTGCCTTGCATGGGGCCAACACAAAGTTGATCTCCAGTATCACATAGGGTTCCCCAAGTCCCACCTAGTGATCCCTGAGCACAGAGCCAGGAGTAAGCTCTGAGCGCCACTGGTATGGCCCCAAAAGTAAAACACCAAGTGACCAATTCTTCATAGTCCCCCACCCCCCACCCCTGTCCACTGTGCTTCTCCAGCAATTTCAAGCCTAGACAGACTGAGCTTTCTGTGCATCAAAGTACCATTTCTAACAGATAAGTGGCATCCATCCCTTCGTGTTCAGTTTGTAGCCATCGCCAAGGAATCTCCCAGACTACTTCAGGGTGTGAACTCATTTACTTCCAGCACCCTGCCCATCATTTGACACTCCACGCACAGAGCCCTGAGTCTTAACTCTCGGTCTCAAAGCCAGGCTTGTCTTCACATGCTTCACACAGTGTCAACATCAGTAAGTCTCCATTTGGTTTAATGTCCCATGATCATTTGAAAGTTCCCCTCCATCTTCATTTTGTGTCAACTTTCCCACTAAGAAACACCTAGTGTAGTGAAACCAGAAGCAGGAGAACCTTGCCCAGCTTGAATTGTGAGTCACTGAAGTTCAGAGCTCCTTGTGAAAAAGCCCCAGCCATGCTAACCTTATACCAAAGCAGGCTGTCCAAGCATCACTCTACCAAAATGCCACAGGTCCCGTGGGTAGCATTATGGCACTAAGGAAATGGAGGAGGAAGTGGAGAGATATTACAGTGAGTAAAGTACAGCCTTGGACATGGCTGACCTGGGTTTGATCCTAGCATATTGGCCCTGAACCCTACCAGGAGGGATCCTTGAGCACAGAGCCAAGACTAAGTCCTGAGCACTCCACATGTGGCCGAAAAACAACAACAACAACAACAACAAAAAAGGAAACAGAGGCTCAGAAAGGTGATCTGAAATCTTTCTTAAAGAGCCCAGAGCAATAGTACACCAGGTAGGGTGCTTACCTTGCATACGGTTGACCCAGGTTCCATCCCTGGCATCCCATATGGTCCTCTGAGCACCGCCAAAAGTAATTCACGAGTGCAGAATCAGAAGTAACCCCTGAGCATCTTGGGAGGTGACCCCAAAACAAAATAGATATAAGATTTTTTTTAAAAATTTTAATAAAAATAAATAAAATCTCTCCTAAGGGCCAAAGATATTTAACACAAATTGGAATTTCTATGATTTCAGAATTTAGACAGGGAAAAAATGAGCCCCAGATTCCCCCCGTGGCTCATTATCGTTTCTGAAATTCTATTAACTTCTAAGAGATTTTCAGTGATCCCTGATCCTCTGGGCTCCCTTTAGCTTTCTTCTCTGACAAAGTGTACCATCCCGCCAGGAAGCCCTGAGGAGCACTCTCCTCAGAGAACACACAGCTGTGCCTTGGGCTCCCACCTGCCTCTCCCACCTACCAGTGGGGAAATGCTGCCAGCCGCCTCCTCAGCACCTCAGCTGTCAAGGCTCTTGCTTCTCCTTTCCCTCCCTGGGACCCCTCTTACTTACCGTTCTCACCCACACCACACCACCACAGAAAACACCTTCCTCCCCCACCCAGGAGATACCCGCCCCATTTCCCTGACTCCCCACATCTCATCTCTTTGCTTTCTAATTGTTCCTAGTTGTTAAAAGATGCTTTTTTTAAACTCTCCATTGGACCCATGTTGCCTTCCAGAAAGGGCCTATATTCACATGGGGCAAGAAGGCTTTGTTTTCCTCTCCAGACACCCCACTTGTATTTATCCTACAAGGAAGAATGAGACCTCACCTCTTGCCTTTGTACTGTTTCTCAGCTGGGGACTCTGGCCCCAATATCCCTGTGACTCAGTCCTTCAGGTCTTTGTTTAAACGTCTCCAGCCAAAGAAACTGTCTCCTTAGGTACCCTTTAGCAGCCAGTGTCAGGGGTGGAGCGACAGTACAGCGCATAGTTCATTTGCCTTGCACACAGTCTACCCGGGTTCAATCCCCAGCATTCCATATTGTCCCCCAAGCACCGCCAGGAGTAGTTCCTGAGTGCAGATCCAACTGTGACCCAAAAAGCAAAATAAGAAAAAGAAGAAATCAATGTGTCTATACTCTCACATCATGCCCATCCTTATGCCCTTTTCATGGACACATTATAGTTTTTAATCAAAGTATCATGACAAATAATATTAGCATCTATGCTTTAGGTGCGCAATGTAACTGCTCCCACCAGCATGCCAATATCTCTCCACCATGGTCTCTGGGTCCCTTCTTATCTACACACACACACACACACACACACACACACACACACACATACACATACAACTTGGCAGGTTCCATTCTCTAGGCAGACTTTTGGGGCTTTGCGCTTGACTTGCCAGTGCCTATTTTCTGGCTTTGTTTCTTTATACCCCACGTGTGAGTGAGACCAGCAGGTATTTGTCTTCCTCTGATTCACTTCATCTAACTCGACATCCTGCATTTCCGGTCAAGTTACAGGAAACTGCAGGATTTCATCTGTCCTCAGAGCTAAATAAGTCCATGTTGTGTGCATGCCAGTGTCCTTATCCACTCACCTGTGATGGACACTGGGTTCTTTCCTCGTCTTGGCTATAGTAAACAGAGCCACAGTGTCCATAGGCATGCGTGAATTTTCATAGTGAAGAGAATTAGCAGCTATACTTTTCCCAATTTTAAAAAGCATTTGATGGACTGGAGCGATAGCACAGCGGGTAGGGCATTTGCCTTGCATGCGGCTGACCCAGGTTTGATTCCCAGCATCCCATATGATTCCCTGAGCACTGCCAGGAGTAATTCCTGAGTACAGAGCCAGGAGTGACCCCTGTGCATTGCTGAGTGTGACCCCCCCCAAAAAAAAGCACTTGACTGAGCTTCACCTGCCACTTCCCACTGGTGGATTTCACCACGTGGCTGGCATTCTGCACTGGGCTGGTACTATCTGGACCTCGGTTTCGTACCAGTATCTCCCCATTACTGAAGATACATACCAATCAGGAGAAGCTACCTTTCTGAGTACTCCCAAGCATCTTACATGTCTACAGTCCTTAAGAAAAAAAATACATTTTTTGCATAAAACATTAAAATGGTTTTTTTAGGGGCTGGAGCGATAGCACAGCGGGTAGGGCGTTTGCCTTGCACGCGGCCGACCCTGGTTCGAATCCCAGCATCCCATATGGTCCCCTGAGCACCGCCAGGAGTAATTCCTGAGTGTAGAACCAGGAGTAACCCCTGTGCATCGCCGGGTGTGACCCAAAAAGCAAAAAAAAAAAAAAAATGGTTTTTTTAAAAAGTGATAACTGTATGATAAATGAATATGTGATTCACAAATGATTGTTTAATGAATTGGAAATGTAACCCTAATGTCTCTTCAAAACCTTCTCTTTGGAGACCAGAGAAACAGTACAACAGATAAGGAACCTTGCACGTAGCCAAACAGGATACTATGCCTGGCACCCCTTATGGTTTCCCAAGCACCTCGAGAAGTAACTCCTGAGTGCAGTCAGGAGGAGCCCCTGAGAATCACCGGGTGTGGCCCAAAAAACCAAATGAGCAAACAAAAACAAAAACCTGCTCTTTTTATCTGTTTTTGAGAAATTATAATTTACACTAGTACTAAGATTTTTTTTAATTTTAGGCACCATGGTTTGCAATACTGTTAATGATAAGGTCTCATGCCTAATAGTTCATTACCACTCTCCCCCGACCCCGAGAATGTCCATTTCCTTCCACTGTTGTCCCAGTGTCCCCCCTCATGCTAATCCTCCTCCCCTTGGTAAGCTTCCTACAGAAGACCAGTTGTCAATTTCTGTTGCCTTTGGGCATTTATTATATCCTGCTATATTTCTTTATATCACACATACGTGAAAGATGATTCTGTGTTGGTCCCTCTCCCTAACTTCTCTCTACTCAATACCCTCCAGATAAGATCATTATTTTATAGCTACAGTGTATTACACCAATCTTTAGAGTCCCTGGGGGAATAGAATTGCAATCCCAAACCTCAAACTCTGCTTTGGTGCCTTGACACAGAGAGAGATAAGTGTTCTTTCTTCTTTCCTACCAAAGATACAATCAGAGTTTCAAGGAGTGTTTTCGAATTTCGCTTAAGCCTTACACAATCACAAATGACTCAGACTGTTGACCTTGAGAAGAAAGTAGAAGAAGAATGGATACAGGAGACCAAAGTGAGTGTGGGAGTGCGGTGGTGGTCTCACACACTAGAGGGGGTTGGGGTGCAGATGAGATGCATACTTCCATGCCACCAGGTGCTGTTAAGACCCATAGACAGCAAAACACAACCCAGGCAGTGTGTCCCATCTAGAGACACACACACACACACCTGTGCCTGGGGATCATCAGCAGATTGGCTACATTTTTCATTAGTGTTATTTAAGACGTTATCCCTACAGGGTCTGTATTAAGCAATTGGATGGAGTTGGGAGTGCATTAAAGGAAATATATACTATACTAAAGAGGTCCTTTCCCTTATAGCTTTAAAATCTATATCAAAAATCAATCTCATGTAACAGTTCTCACAAAGTTTCTTTTACTGAACTATTTTTCAACAACTCAATTTGCCATTTTGTCATAACAAGAAATATAATATAAATCATTTTGTGCCTGCCATGGGGCAGACTTGGGGGTGAGTGGGAAACTGGGAACAAAGGTGGAGGGACTATCACACTGGAGGTAGGATTAGTGTTAGAACATGGAATGCCTGGAATAAATGGATTATGAACAACTTTGTAAACCACTGTGTAAGATAAAGTTTTTTTAAAAAGAAAATCAATCTCATGGGAGATGGATTCACAAATGGTGCTATGCCAAAACAATGAAATAGTTTTCAATACCAAAATGAAATCAGCTTTCAGGTCACTGAAAACAAAAACAAAATGTGGAAGAGGAGGATCTGGGGAGATTGTTCAAAGGACTATACAGCTCATGTCTTGTATGCAGGAGGCCAGGTTTGTTTGCTGGCACCACATCGTTCCTTGAGCACCTCTAAGAAGGGACCCCTAAGTATCCAGCCAGAAATAGCCCCAGAACACCACCTGGTATGGCCCAAACAGCTACAATAAAGAAAGACATGGGGGCTGAAGTGATAGCACAGCAGGTAGAATGTTTGCCTTGCACACGGTTGACCCGGGTTCAATTCCCAGCATACCATATGGTTCTCTAAGCACCACCAGGAGTAATTCCTGAGTGCAGAGCCAGGAGTAACCCCTGTGCATCACCAGGTGACCCAAAAAGGAAAAAAAAAGATAGGGAAAAAACTTAAGTGTATGTTACCAAGTCAAGGAAGACAATGTGAAAAGGATATATGTATACACTCTGATTCCAATCACATGATGATCTGGGAAGGACACACTTAGAGACAGTATTAAAATCAGGAGCTGGAGAGACTGTACCCCTTGTGACACTGGAGCAGACCTAGCACATGTGTCAATTGTAGTCCCCTAGTCATGAAAGCAGTGGGCTAGAGAGACAGCACAGCGGGTAGGGCGCTGATCTGAGCATTGAGACAGGAGTAAACCCCTGGCACCACTGGGTGTGACCTCCCCCGAACCCCACCAAACAAAACAAAATTCAACACCAACTATTGGGCTGGAGAGATAGTACTGCCTTGCATACAGCCAACTCAGATTTGGTCCAAGCACCACATATGGTGCCCAAGGCTGGCCAGGAGTGATCTCTGAGTGCAGAGCCAGGAGTAAATGCTGAGCACAGCTGGGTGTGGTCCCAAAACTTAAAAAATAATCAACTATCACTGAGGGTTGGGGGACAACATTGAGTAGGTGAGGTATAGAGGATTTTTATAGTGATAAAAACATTCTCTATGATTGGAGAGCAGGAGGAAAATGGGGATCACTGGTGGTAGGAAAAGTATGCTTGTGAAGGGTTGGGTGTTGGAACATTATATCCATGACTGGATATAATCCATGGATATATATCCACTGGATATATATCCATGAAAATGACTGAAATCCAGTCATGAACAGCTCTGTGAATGGGTTTATCACTGTGATTCAATTAAAAACTGTAAATACTCTATGATACTATAGTGCTTGATGCACATTATTACACATTTGTCTAAACCAGTTGAATATCAACAACAGGAGTCCATCCCATTCCATTCCACTCCTAATGTATACTATGGACTTTGGGTTCATAGGTTCATCAAATATGTTAAATGTAGTGGGGTTTGAATAGTGAGGGAGGTATTACAAGGGAATAGACAGTATTAAAGAACAATAAACCGGGGCTGGAGTGATAGGAGAGCGGGTAGGGCGTTTGCCTTGCACGCGGCCGACCCAGCTTTGAATCCCAGCATCCCATATGGTCCCCTGAGCACCGCCAGGGGTGATTCCTGAGTGTATGAGCCAGGAGTGATCCCTGTGCACGCCAGCTGTGACCCAAAAAGCAAAATAATAATAATAATAATAAAATAAGGAACAACAAACCTTGGGGCCGGAGTGATAGCACAGCGGGTAGGACATTTGCCTTGCACGCGGCCGACCTGGGTTCAATCCCCAAAATAAAGATGGACACAATACATTCAAAAGTGAGGGTGTAACCCCTGAGTATTGCTGGGTATAACCCAAGAAGCCAAAATAAATAAATAAATAAATAAATAAAAATAAATTCAAAAGTGAAAACTAAGGACCAAGGATATGTCTCAGCAATAAAGTATTTGCTGCACATGTGCAGGCTTAGGGGGTTCTGCAATCTCTCTCTCTCTCTCACTCACACACACACACACACACATACACACACACACACACAAAGAGTGAGTCCCATTAAAAACCTTAATTTATAGACACATGAACCCAGAGACATTTCCTGTCCAGATTCCCCTGAAAGTTGGTGGTTAAGGTGGGCAGGTGATGAAGATGTGAAATGGCGGGTGGGGATGAGTGGGGCTTATGATGGTGGGGGCGGGATAGGAGGATGGGGGTAGGGATGAATGAGATGGTGTGGCATGGGGTAGGACTAGATAGGGGTCATGATGGGGGCCGGGGGTGACGGTGAGCAGGGAGAAAGGAGCCAGGCTCCAAGCACATCGTGACGAGAGCATCCTTGAGCGCGATGGGCAATGTTCAAGTCCTTTCACAAGCTTCTTTGTCTTCCCAGGTACCACACGGTGTTTGGAAAATCACTCTCTACCCTGGTGATAAGAGCATCTTCCAGATTCTTTTTCCTGACGGATCAGGCCAGATCTAGTATCCTAATGTCTTCACGTGCCTGGGCCCTGGACGGGGGGTGGGATGTCACAGTTCCTTCTGGGGCATGTGTTATCACCAAGGCCTGAGTCCTCTGCCTGCCTGAGTCCTTCGCCTTTTCCAGAGAGCCTCAAAGAAAAGCCCCAAAAGCAGCTTTTGCCTTAACCATTGCCAGTTATCCGTCGGGAAACCCAGCAATGCTCATGGTGGGTTTACATAAGAAAAAGATGCTGTACATCATTCTGGAAGACAATGAAGAGAGCACCATACGCGGCCTCGTCAACAACACTGGCCACGCCACTTTCTATGATGATGAGGAAAATATCTGGTGAGCGTGAGTCGAGGTCCCCAGTCCTGTGTGGCCTCACTGCCCCGCGGGGGAGTCTGACACTCAGTCCTGGGAGTTTGTTCATGTGACGTGCACTCTCTGCTGTGAGAGCTGGCCGCCAGGATGAGCCCGTAGACCGTGATTCCTGGGCTCCGGGAAGGCTCACTGCCCTTCCCCTATCATTGCCTTCAAGTTTGTGTGTGTGTGTGTGTGTGTGTGTGTGTGTGTGTGTGTGTGTGTGTGTGTGTGTGTGCCAGGGCGGAGGCGGGGGGCTAGATGAGCACAAACTCACAGGGGCCACTACATCTGGCTCCATCTCAACACCCTTTTTGTTCATTTGTTTTTGGTCCACACCTGGTGATGCTCAGGGTTTACTCCTGGCTCTGCACTCAGGTGCTCAGGGGACCTTATGGGGTGCTGAGGACCAAACCCAGGCAAGCTGTGTGCAAGGCAAGCGCTCTACACGTTATGATATTACTCCAGGGTGTGGCGGTGCTTTGGAGACAGGCAGATTATCCTGCCAACTGCAACTTCCAGGGGCCAGAGAGATAGTACAGGGAGTTAAGAGATAGTAAGGAGTTGCTTGCATGCAACCAACCCTGATTTGAGTGTCTGGCACTACACCTGGTCCCCCAAACACCACCAGGGGCCAGTCTTGAGCACAGAGCCAGGAGCAAAGCCTGAGCACTGCTGAGTGTGGTCCCAATGAAAAAAATAAATAAAATAAAACAAAACGCAAGGTCCAAATACTCTAAATACTAAATTTCTATTTCCCATTCTCCACCTTAGCCTAGAACCCAGTAGACCCAGACCAGGGCAGACCTGCAGACCCCTAACCAGAGGTAGGGAGGGCTGGAGACCAGGTAAAGGATTAGGAGCTGGAGGCTGAGGTGGAGGCAATCTGCTCCCAACTGGAGTGGAAGGAGATTGCTCTCTGTTGTCTTCCTCAGTGCTAATCAGGAAGCCCTGGAGCTGTCAGGGACAGGCCCTGAATCCTTACAGCAGTCATAGGGGTCAAGTACTATCTGCATTTTATAGTTAAAACTGAGGCGCAGAGAGGCAATGTAACTTGCTCAATGTCACACAGCTGGCTCCAGAGACCAGGTTTTGATGTCTTCACTGCCCACGCAGCCTCTTGTCTGTGTACAGAGCCATGAGGGTGGACATCCGGGGCCCAGTGGTGAAGGGGCAGAGGAGCAGGTGCTTTGCTCTGTGGGCCATGGAGCACGCGGAGTAATCTAGGCCTGGGTGAAGGACTGTCCTCCACTGCCCGGCACCTGCCCAACCCCCAGCTGACAGCAGCGCGCAGGGGCCGCCAGCACCACACGCTGCACTGACAGCCCAGTGAGGGTGGGCAGCAAGCAAAGGCCCACAGGGGCCCACAATAAGGATGTCGAGTCAGTGAGGGACCACACGGACAGAGCCCCCCGCAGCTAGGTGGGCCATGCCATCCAGGGGTGTGTGAGCACGCCATGCCCTCTCTCAGGGATCCCGGGGCCAGTGACCCCTTCCTCCGAGCATGGCCTTTCATCCAGTGATGCGTGGCCATGGATGGGGGACCCTCTTTCCTGGCAACAGCCTGCAAGGTCATGGCAAACCAGGCCTACGAGTCCTGAATCTATTGCTCTAGGGGAAGAGAGAGGGAGGGAGACAGTGTTTGTGAGTGTGTGTGTGCATATGAGTGTGTGTGCATATGTGTGTGCACTTGAGTGTATATATGTATGTGCATGTGTGTATGTGTGTACATGTGGGTGTATGTGTGTATGTATGTGCATATGAGTGTGCATGTATGTGTGCAAGTGTGTGTGGGTGTGACTATGTGTGTATATATGTTTAAGAGTGTGCCTGTGTGACTATGTGCATGTATGTGTGCATGGCTGTATGTGTATATATGTGTGCATATGTGTGTAAACAAGTGTGTATGCTTCTGCACGTGCATGTGTGTAGAGGGTGTCACAGACATGCACAGCAGTAAAATATTTGATTCTTCTGAAGCCTATGTTCCCAGCTGTGCCCCCCAACCCCGCCTTAGTCTCAGCTCCCACGGAAGCACATAGGCCATGGAGAACACTGCAGGGACTGGAGTGCTAGACACACATTGTCTGTATATGCTAACTCTGCCACCTGCTAGGGGGAAGGCCTCTATCAAGTCACTTTACAATCGGTACCGTTTTCTGCCTGCTAGACCAAGGAGCCAAGACTCCAACAGATTAGGCTGTTTCTGGATCCAGATTCCCTCTATGCGCAATGCAGAACTCACATACACACACACACACACACACACACACACACACAAACACACACTCATATTTGTAAACACAACACACAGCCTTGCACACTGGCACACACTTTGACTCATGCTCTCTCTGTCTCTGTCTCTCTGTCTTTCTGTCTGTCTGTCTCTCTCTCTCTCACACACACACACCCTTATACACTCTCAGACACACACGATCTTAAACTCAGTATTTATACACATAAGACTCACACAGTCTTGTACATTCCAGGACACACTTTGACTCACACACACACACACACACACACACACACACACACAGACGCATTTCCCCTGGGAGCAGAGATCCCAGTGCTTGAGAGCCAGTGTTTGAGGCACCTTCATAGCCCATCAGCACCTTGAGAAGCTACAGATGAAACAGCTGGAGGCGGGCACCAGGGAAGGGGCCCTGCTGGGAGCCCGGGGCTGTCAGGACACAGCCTGTCTGAGGGGCACAGACTAAAGAGGGTGAGGGTGAGAGCAAGAAGGCCAAGGGAGGGGAGAGACCAGTTGGAGAGGAGGAGTGGGAGGATGAGGAAGAGAGAGCGGTAGGAAGGACTCAGATGAGGGCGCCCCAACCAGTGCTCTGTCTCCCCCAGGACCTCCTCTGGCCTGGGCCTCTCCCCGTGAGCCTCCCCGGTGAAAAAGGAAGGGAAGGAATAGAAAGGGAAGAAGGCGGAGAAGAGACAGGGGAGGAGGAGGAGGAGAGGAAGGCAGGAGGAGGAGAGAGAGAAGAGGAGAGGAAGGGGAGGAGGGGGCGGGGAGGGGCAGGAGGAGCAGATGCATCGGTGGTCCCCAGAGTGGGCTGGGCAGGTGCCAACTGCCTGCCGCTCTCCCGATCTAGGGTGAACCTGAGCCCCCGCCTGGGCTTCTACTTCCCCAAAGACAAGCCTGCCAAGGCCTGGAACTGGTGGGACCTGAGCGTCCACGTGCACGCGCCCCCCGTGCAGTCCATCTCCCTGCGAGTCAACAGCCACATCAAGGTGCGCATCAAGAGCCAGGGACACATTAGCTTCTGCTTCACCCATCAAAAGCAGCGCGTGTGCTTGAACCTGGGCACCAAGTACAAGGTAAGGCCTGCACACCCTCACCCGGCCTCGGGGCCACCTCCAGCCGCCCGCCCCAAGCCTGCAGACCAGGCGCCCCTCTGCCTGAGGTCTGCCTCTGAGGAAGCTCAGAAGCCACCCCCCGAACTGGACAAAACCCAGCCTGGCAGCAGGCGTGTCCACTCTTGACCTCTCTGCTCCCCTCCAAGTGCAGGAATATATGAGTGTGTGTGTGTGTGTGTGTGTGTGTGTGTGTGTGTGTGTGTGGTGGTGGTGGTGGTGTGGGAGGAATCTGTGTCCCCATCCTTGGGTGTGTGTGTGTGGGGGGGCGATTCCTAAGCAGCACCAGGGGCAATCCCGAGCCCAACAGAAGCACAAAGGTTAGTTGTGAGGGCAGAGAACTCTTAACTTCAGCAGCTCAGCACAGTCCCCACCCTCAGAGGAGCAGGGCTGACAGGTGTCCTTCCTGCTGCCCCGTTCCCGGCAGCCTTTCCTTGGCCCTCTGTGGACCACTCAAGTGGGGGGGCTTGGCCTCCCCCCTGCAACCCAGACACACTCCAGGATCCCAGGGGGAGGGGAAGTGGGACTCCTGGGTGGGGGTGGGGTCTCCCTCTCTTCCTGGGTGGCTGTTCCAGGAGGACAGGCTGGCTGTTCCCAGGAGCCATGGCCATCTGGTCTGGGGTGAGGTCCGGGTGCAGCCCCCGGCCCAGTGACTGGGTCTGGAAGCAGCAAAAGGAGAGGAGGCCAGAGACAGCCCCTGTGAAGAGACACTGGCAGGCCAGATCTGGTCCTGGGTGCAGGGTGGCCTCAGCTGGGCTCCCATGGCCCCCCGCAGCCCCTGGCCCCGGAGGTGCTGAGCAAGCTGAAGGGGAAGCCCGTGCTGGAGGTGGAGGCAAGCCCGCTGGCGCAGAAGATCCAGATCCTCCTGGGGAAGATCAGCAAGATCCTGAGCCTCACGAGCGCGGCCCACCTGTGGGCCTTCGTGAGCGCCCACCAGGAGCTGTACGTGGGCCACAAGTGGGTGTCCATGCCCTCGGTGCTCTCGCTGCTGTCTGACACCCAGGAGACAGAGCAGAGCGGGGGACAGCCTTAGGAGTGCCCACACCCTCACAGCCTTTGAAGGCTGCTTTGCGATGTGGAGACCCCCTCGGCAACATGGTTAACAGAGCAAAAGCACTTCCAGGGGACAGGAGAGAGCGGAATCAGTCTCCCTAGAATCCCCGGATTCTGGAATTCTGTACACTGTAGCTGAGACATGACACTCTAGAATCCCAGATTCTGGAACTCTATGCTCTAGCTGATACATGCCACTCTAGAATCCTGGATTCTGGAACTCTATGCTCTAGCCAATAACATGCCACTCTAGAATCCTGGATTGTGGAACTCTATGCTCTAGCCGATACATGCCACTCTAGAATCCTGGATTGTGGAACTCTATGTTCTAGCCGATAACATGCCACTCTAGAATCCTGGATTCTGGAACTCTATGCTCTAGCCAATAACATGCCACTCTAGAATCCTGGATTGTGGAACTCTATGCTCTAGCCGATACATGCCACTCTAGAATCCTGGATTCTGGAACTCTGCTCTAGCTGATACATGCCACTCCAGAATGCCGGATTCTGGAACTCTGTGTACACTGTAGCTAATACATGCCACTCACAACCTGCCCTGCATTGCCTCTGCTTTTCCTTGCATGAAAACTGTCTTTTCTTTTCTTTTTGGCGGGGGTGGGGGGATTGGGGGAAACACCCAGTTGTGCTCAGGGATTACTCCTGACGGGACTCAGGGGACCATGTGTGGTGCTGGGGATCGAATCCAGAGTTGACCGCAAGCAAGGCAAGCACCCTACTCTGTCTTGTCTCTTTAGCCCCTATGAAAACTTCTTTGGGGGTGGGCAGGGGGGCTGGGGGCACTCTGGCAGTGCACAGGGGCTGCTCCCATGCTCAGAGGACCATGCAGTATGAGGGGGTAGAACCTGGGCCTCTCTCCTGCAACTGTGCTCAGCGCATTGAGCTCTCTCCTGACTGTTGCTGGATGCGCACTGACTTGGGACACTGTCCCCAAGCCTGGCAGTGCCATTGTTCACTGTGACCTCAGTCAAGGAGCATATGCCTCCGTTTCTTCTTTTCCTTTTTTTGTTTGTTTTGAGGCCATCCCTGGTGATGCTCAGGGGTTTCTTCTGGCCCTGCACTCAGGAACCAATCTTGGTGGTGCTCAGGGGACCATATGGGATGCCAGGGTGGAACCCGGTCAACCACGTGCAAGGCAAGCACCATGGCCACTGTGCCATGCCCAAGCCTCAGTTTCCTGCCCTGTAATCTAGAAACTGTATCCTCAGAGGCTCTTGCTAACCCCGACCTCCTCTTCCACTCCAGCCAGGGCAGAGGGAAACAGCCCATGCCTACATCAGGTCCTCTTAAACCACGGCCAACTGCCAAGACCCCTTTTGGTGACTAGTAGAGCCACCAACCCAAACAGGTTAAGGAACGTGGGAGAGGGTGTAGAGGGGGTGGTTTCTGGTGGCAGATCAGAAAGATGCCGGGGGCTGTGAGGCCTGGAGACGCCCTCTCAGTTGCCCTGCCCTGCAGCACCTATCTGACTGGACTGTGTTCTGGGCCTCTCTGCTCACGGGACTTTTCTCCCTGTGGTAATCCTGATGTGACCCCATGTGATAAGGAAGGATAGGATATGTCTTGTACACAGGGCCTAGAGGAAGCCTGATATGGAGAGAGTCAATCAAAGTTCCAAAGGGGGGATCAATGGGGCTGGAGAGATAGGACAGTGGGGAGGGTGCTCACTTTGCATGCAGCTGACTCGGATTTGATCCCCAGCATCCCATAGGAGCCCCCATGCACCGCCAGGAAAAATTCCTGAGTATTTCTGGGTGTGCCCCCCCAAAAAAAAACCAAAAAAGGGTAGGGGAAGGGTCTGGGAGCTGACTACCCTCTACCATGTGCTCTTCACACCCCTGGATGGCTACCATGTGCCTTTCTTTTTAAAAAGAAAAAAAATTGGGGGGGGGGGCTGGAGAGATAGCACAGCGAGTAGGGCGTTTGCCTTGCACGCGGCTGACCCGGGTTCAAATCCCAGCATCCCATGTGGTCCCCTGAGCACGGCCAGGGGTAATTCCTGAGTGCAGAACCAGGAGTAACCCCTGTGCGTTGCCAGGTGTGACCCAAAAAGCAAAAAAAAAAAAAATTTTTTTTTGAGTCACACCCAGAGGTTACTCCTGACTCTGCACTTAGGAATTACTCCTGGCAGTGCTGGGGGACCATATGGGATGCTGGGGATCGAACCCAGGTCGGCCATGTGCAAGGCAAATACCCGTTGTACTATCACTCCAGCAACTACAGTGTGCCTTTCACACCCCTGGACAGCCCTCTACTGTGCGCCTCTCACACATCCACAAAGTACAACCTGACCTCCACTCCAACTTACACCATGATGGTAAAGAAAGCCTCTTCTCTGGGCTCGGTCAGCAACTGGCCATTCCCCCTGTGAGCCCATACCCTGCTCTCCGCACACCTCACACTAGAGGGCTGTCTTGTCATCACCCCAAACCGGGACCCCTGAGCAGGACTAGGGTTGCAGGAGCAGCAGTATGGGTGTCTGCCGGTCAGGACCACTGTTTGTCACCCCCCACTGGCTGTCTCAGCTAAAGCCACTGTTCCATGCGGCAAGATGGAGGCTCTTCCAGCTCTGCCCCTCATGTCCTAGTGGGGGTGGAGGGTGTCACCTTCCTAACCAGATACTGGAAGGAAAATGTTCCTGAGTCAGCCTTGATCACAAACCAGTGTCCCCACAGCTTGTGGGTCCAGGGTCAGCCCCCAATGTTCCTCTCACCTGAAGGCCTGGGTGATGTGGGACCAGCCCTGGGTTGGGGTCCTGGGGTCACTGCTACAGGCTGTAAGGTCTGGGGAGAGCAGGGTGGGCTGCGACTCCGTCTCTGCCACAGGATCGGAGCCTACTCCTCCCCCCAGCTGTCAGTAGGGGGGCGCCGAGGAGCCAGGCAGTGCACTCAGCACCGTGCACGCTCTACAGGGGTTCAGGGTCTCACCCCCCTTTCCTCTGCCTGGTCTCCCCCAAACCTGCAGTGTGATTGTTACTGTACGGGCTGTACACAGGCAGTCTTGTCATAATTTCGTGGTCAGCCCCCAGCTGATTTAAATATTTTGTCACCAACACTAAAAGGGCAACAGGTTCCCCCTCAAAACATGGGTTTTCAGCTTCTCTTGTAACTGTTGCTCTGGTCAAAGGCTGGATAGAATAACCCCACCCCAGAGACTCTCTGCATAAGGCAACCGAGGCAAAGACCTCACAGGCTAGGGGGTCTGGGGGCGGGGGAGAATGGCAAAGAGCCAACCAGATGGCAGCCACTTAGAGAAATCCAGACCGCCTGCCCCCTGCCCCCCACGACTGTCCCAAGTCTTCGGCCACAGAGAACACAGAGTGCTGAGCCCAAAGAAATGCATCATCCCGGGCTGCTCAGAGGCTGAGGCCCAGCCTCCTCCTACAGGGGAGTGGGGAGAGGTCCTACCCAGGTCTCTCCCTCCACCGAGCACTCCATGTGAGTGTGTGTATGTGTGTGCATCTGTGACTATGTGTATGCGTCATGTCCCATGTCTGTGCGTCTGGGGCTGGAGCGATAGCACAGTGGGTAGGGCACTTGCCTTGCCATGTCTGTGCGTCTACGTTGTCTACGTCGGTGTGTATTCGAGCGTCTGCCCCAGGCCACTGGTGAGCTGAGTTGGAGGAAAGGCAAAAAACAAGAGAAATAAATGCCAGGGTTGAGGACAATGACATCAAATGCTGGGACTGGGGGACAAGGGGCCCATTGTATGAGCGGGGTTTCCCAGTATCTATACTACTACTGGGAGTGCATAAAGCTTTATTGCGGGGGGTCTCTTCTGCGCACTAGAGTACACTTAACATCGCTTCCTATGAAACAGAAGCTAGCAATAATAAAAGTGGCACCCACCCACCACTCACAACAAACAAACTGTCCTGTGGCACTGTGACATTGCACGGGGCAGGATCATCCCTTGCAGAGAACTTCAGCTCTGTCACATCTGTTTTGCGTTTTGTTTTGTTTGTTGTCGGTTTTACGATTCAGCATATGTCTATCTTGGCAAATGTTCCTCGTACTTGGATGTACTCTGCCAATTGCTGGGTCCTGTGAATTTAATAGAGGAAGCCAGGCAGATAGTTCAGCAAATGTATGTGTATGTTTATAGTAATCATTAAAATCCGCCTGATTGCACTTAGACTGAGAGAGCCCAAGAAATAAAGTTCATAAAGTTTAGAATAAACATAGTGAGGGGGAAAAAAACAACTCACAACCTGTATGCCAAACATTTCACAAGTTTCAGTTTGTTACAACTAGTGCACATTATTATGGTGTCACTCAAAGGTTACTGAAATGTTCAACAGTGTAAAGATTACTCTTATGACCAGGAGGAATTAAAGTAAAAAGCTTTATTTCCAAAAAGAATATAGAAAGATCTTCTCCAACACTTAATGTCTTGATAAACCCATCTAAAGACGTGTCATTGTCTTATAAATGAGCATGGAGTATCAATCATGCTGAGTGAAATGAGTCAGGAGAAGGTCAGATACAGAATGACTGCATTCATTTGTGAGATATATATATATATACATATATATATATATATATATATATAAACCAGTATGAGACAAATATCCAAGATCAGGAAATACAGGAGTCAGAAGGACTAGTCAATGGTTGGAAGCTTGCACAAGAGTATGGGGGGGCGAAGGGCTGTTAGAATAGAGAAGGACCAGTATGACAGTAATAGTTAGAAATGATCATTCTGGACAAGAACTGAGTGTTGAAAGGGATATACATGATAACCTTTCAGTATCTGTATTGCAAACCATAATGCCAGAGAGAAAGGAAAATGCCTGCCACAGAGGGGGTGGGGGGAGGGTTTATTGGGGGACAGGAGGGAAACTGGGAACATTGGTGGTAGAAAATGTACACTGGTGAAGAAATGGGTGTTGAGACATTGTATGGACTGAAACCTGATCAAGAACAGCTTTGTGTGTATCTCACTGTAATTCAATTAAAAAAAAATTTTTTCAAGTATCATTGGGGCTGGAGCAATAGTACAATGAGTAGGGAACCTGCCTTGCACACAGCTGACCTGGGTTCAGTCCACTGGCACCCCACATGGTCCCAAGCCCACCAGGCGTGATCCCTAAGTGCAGAGGCAGGAGTAAGCCCTGAGCAACCACCAGGTATGCGTCCTCCCCCAAACAGCCATATCATTGTCAGAAATTCCTGTAATTGTTTGGAAGCTTGTCACAAGAGTGTTTGGGGTGCAAAGGGCAGTTAAGACAGAGAAGGGAAGGGAGGGCTGGGGCAAGAGCACAGAGGGTAGGTCGTTTGCCTTGCACGAAGCTGACCTAGGTTCACTTGCCGGCATCCCATATGGTCCCCCGAGTACTACCAGGAATAATTCCCTAATTCCCAAGTGCAGAGCCAGGAGTAACCCCTGAGCATTGCCAGGTGTGTCCCAAAAAAGAAAAAAAAAAGATACAGAAAGGACCAACATGACAATAATAATTGGAAATGATCATTTTGGGCATGAACTGAGTGTTGAAAGTAGGTAAAGGGATATACTTGATAACCTTTCATTATCTGTATTGCAAACCATAAGGCCCAAAAGAGAGAGAGAAAAAGGGGAAGAAAGACTGGCGTGGTTAGAGGTGGGGCAGGAGGGAAATGGGGGGACCATTAGTGGTGGAAAAAGTACAATGGTGAAGGAATGGGGATGTTGGAACACTTTATGACTGAAATCCAATTATTAACAACTTTGTAAATGTGCATATTACTGAGATTCAATTAAAAAAATTGAAAAAAAAATCCTATAATGTATGAATGTCCTACCAAGCACCACAGCTGGGCCTTATCCACTTTATATGTGCCTTCAAAACTCACACACAGCCTACGCTGGGGCAAAATCACCAGCAAACACAAAGGCGACTTTATAATCAAACACATTGAGCAGCTGACACAGATGGCTGCTTTGTAGACTATTCAATATACAAACCCTCTAGAAACACCATGTGCCACCGAGAGTGGAAGCTGTGGCTCCCTGCTGCCACCCGAACCTGGGCAGTATCTCACATTTCCAGCCTGGGGATAAATCACAAAGTACGTCTCCATCCCTACGGCATCGCCACAGTAGAGTTGGATGGCTAGGTCACTCCACCGCGAAGGGAGGAACCATATGTGTTTGTCAGGTGACTATCTAATAGATGCTGCAATTCCAAGTTTCTAGAAGCTGACTGTGTGCGAGCTGAGGGAGAGAAAACCAATGGTAGAATCACCTCCAGGAGAAAGTGCTTCGGGTAGAAAGCAATGAAGCCCCTCTTCTCTGAGAGATGAAGATCATTCTTTCATGACCATCCTCAGCTTCCTTTAACAAACTGCTCCTTTTCAGATACTGGTCGAGGGGCCAGGGAGATAGCTGAAGCGGTCTGACCTTCAATGCCCACACCCACCCCGGCACTGCTGGGTGTGGCACCCTGGGCCTGGGCCACCACCAGAAGCTAAAATGGACTATTCTTTCTTACATGCGGTAGCAAAAGGAAATGTAAGGATATGCTACTGAACAAGAGAAAAATACAAATTTTCAATTTATTACCACTACTAAATTTTAACACAACTAATGGTATTCAGGAAATGCAGCCGGTTAGCAAAGAAAAATAAAATTATCATTCAATCACTAGATGGTCATTAATACACTAAGATGCTTCAAAATGTTGGGGTTTTTTTTTGGTTTCTGTTGTTTTACTTAGTCTTGGCTATAAAGCTCAAGAATTACTCCTGATGGTGCTAAGGGACCCTATGGGGTACCAGAGATCAAATCCAGGTAGGCCACCTGAAAGGAAGCACCTTACCTGCTCTGCTATGTCTCCAGCCTCCCAAATGTCTTCCTAAAATAATGATCTTGTGTAGGATGACATTACTTTGTCCTTTCCCTCCTTGCCACAAATAGCTTGTCCCAGTTTTCCCCGGAGTTTAGGCTTACCCCAGTCTCACCCATCAAGGTGTTCCTGAATCTCTCCCATCCTTTTGTTTAGCTATAATCACTTCTCCATGCTCTCTTCCCCAAAAGAGTTAATCCGAGGCTTTCCCTTAATCTGACTCTGCTAATTTGCAAGGTCAGACCTTCCTAGGATACTGAGTTTATATTAAATAATATTGCCTTTCTCCTCTTCTTGTGCCTTTTGAATAATTTACTTTAAAGCTATGTCTGTTTTGTATAGACAAAAGAAGACAATATTATGTTTTTATAACTTGGGAATTAATTGGCCTCGAATATTATTCCCTCCCGAATATTATTCCCTCCCGGGCATCTGCTTTCTCCACTTAAGCCTCAGTTGCCCTCAGGTCCTAGCACCCCAAAGCAGGGTCCCCGACGTGGGACGAGAAGGACCCAGGGCAAGCGGTGAGTTGTGTGCTACCCTGGCATCGAGATGGGCCTGGCCAAAGTGCCTAATGCTTAACTATAAGTTAAGAGCTTGATCATGGACAAATGCTGTCATGATCCAATAGTAATTATGAGACTAGGACCCTGCCAGGGATAGGAAAAACTGATCTGGCCTGAGCACTGTAGTCTGAGATTGAGATGGCCCCAGGAGAGCAATTCTATAAGCTTTAATGCATCTCTTATTGTGTCCATACAAAATAATTAATATTATGAATTCTTATATGTTTGCTGGCTGAGGAGAAGAGAAACACATTCATGGTACTCCACCCTTGGGTGGATCCTCCTGCTGAAAGAGAATTAAGCCCTAGGAGAAGCATCCCCTAAGGAAAAGGAACCTTACCCTATTGATGGGGACCACACCTATGTGTATGCCCCAACCCCCTCATGCTGTGGAGATTTAACTAGGCTGTAAGAGTGGGTTGGTGGGCCAGATCCACGGGGGCCAGATCCACAGGGGCCAGATCCACAGATCCAGAGAGAGACTGAGAGCGGGAGAGAAGTGGAGAGAGAGAATGAAATAAACTGATCAAGCAATCAGTCTGGCCTTCTTCCTTCCTGTCGCCTGCCCTTGACCGACAGCACACACAGCAGTTCCGGGGCACCGAATGCGGGCGGTGAGACAGAGCCGCCCGGAGAGCCCGCGAGTGCACTCACCCCTCGGCGAGCCTTAGTTTTTTACAATCTTGCAGAAAGAATTCAAATAATTCAAGGGCTGGAGAGAGAATACAGCAGGTAGGGCCCTCGCCTTGCACTTGGGCAACCGAACTCAATCCCTGCATCCCATACAGTCTCCTAAGCACTGCCAGGCGTAAGTCCTCAGTGCAGAGCCAGGAGTAAACTCTGAGCACCACCAGGTGTAATCCAAACAACAAAAACAAACAAACAAAAAAATCCAAATAATTCAAGTAAACTGGAGGAATCTGCAGAAGATTGGTGGTGTGTAACAATGTCAACTTCCTAATTATGGTACATTAGTTTTGTGATCTGTTCCAGAAAATGGGTATAAGTTGTGTCTGGAGCATTAGTACAGTGGCTAGGGTGTTTGCCTTGCATGAAGTTGACCCGGGTCCCATTTTGGCATCCCACCTGGTTCCCCAAGTACCACCAGGAATAATTCCTGAATGCAGAGCCAGAAGGAATCCCTGAGCATCACCAAAAACAAACAAACAAAAAAAAACCAAAAGTATGGGAACAAGTTAAAGGATCTCTTTTATTTCTTAGACCGACATGAATTTATGAGCTATCTCAAAAACATCAATTAAAAAAGTAAGGAAAATCAACACTGTAGTGTAGGAAGCAAAAAACTTTATTTTTTAAAAATCCACATTTATTAAAAACAACAATTTCTAGCAAATAATATAAAGCATCTTAAATTAATTATTTGAAAGTATGTACACTCTGTATAAGTAAACACTTGAACTGTACAGATTTAAACAAATACTCATTTAGCAAACAAGTTGGATCACTAGTACCTATGCAGCACTTTGTAAGATATTTCAGTGTTTCAGAAATAACATTCAAAACACAAGAATTTGACAAGAGCGCTGTCAGATATTTTTACCCTTAAGAATACACTCTGGACTGTACATCAATTAAGCCAGTCATAGTATTATACAATAATCATGCCCTCATTTCTTTGGAAAGGCTATTTTAAAAAAATCAAATGTACATATAATACACAAAACTGAGTGTTTTAGTTCATCAAACGTGTATTTAAAAGTGGAAGTAGGTACAATCTTCCTAACTCACTAATTTCGTGTCAGAGAAAGACGCTGGACCCTTTTGACCATAATACAGAGTACTAAGCTTTAAAGATCGACACCGGTCACCAGCTTTAAACGGTGATTTCAGCCCCACTGCCAGGGAACACCCTGAATTCCCAGAGAGAACACTTCCGAGCAGGGAAAATGCGTGCAGGGATGGGCAGGCTGCAGCTGAAGCACACTAAGTACCCATCCCGGGCTGCCCGTCACTGGTGTTGGGGTTTCATTCCCCAGCCGCCTCGGGCTCCATGTCTACATGTGTCTCTGAGATAACTTAAATTCCTTTGAGACCAAACAGCAAGCATCCACTCCAACATCAAAGCAAACACCATCTCATGAGGAACGAGGTACTGGCCAAGCAATGCCTGCATGTACCCCGTGATATTCCCTGCCCGCGTGGGTGGTTTAAGGGGCACGTGGTCTCCATCCTCGGGTCTCTGCTGCGGCAGGGAGAGAGCCACGAGGCTGGGACACATCACAGCCCCTTCCCAAAAGAACCTTTGAAATAAAGCCAGCGGGCAGGAGGCGGGGGCCCTGGCCTTCATGCATGAGGTCTGCTGCCCATCGGGCTGCCTCCTCTCCTTAAATCGTGTTGGCGATTTAAGACGCTTGAACTGGTCCTTCCCACTCCCAAACACTGACTGCTGTGCCTCACACATTCTCACTGGCAGTGGCTCTCATGTAGAGTGTGAAACAGCAGTCCTGGGCTTTCTGAATATTTTTGCACCTACACACTTCAAGGGGTGCAGAGTCAGGGTTCCAACACGAGGGCCTCGCGTCTGGAAACAGCCTCAGATCAGCCCCACTGCCAGGTAACACCCTGAGTTCCCAGAGAGAACACTTCCAAAGGGAGGGGAAACATCACGTTAGAGTGGGGAAATGACATTTCGGGAAGTAACAACAACAAAGATATAGCAATAGTCACTGTGGAATGCTCAGTGGTGAAAAGTGTTGCTGTGTTTCACGCTCGGAGAAACCTTAACCTTAGAAGCCTTCTAACAAACTGTGTTTCTGTAACGTTCTTCTCTGCACTAAGCACTTGGAAACTACTTTCATTGCACATCTTTTGCTAAGAACCATGTGACCGTGGGCCTACCAGGGCTACGGCGGAACGATGGGGGTCTGCGACTAACTTCAACAAGGCAGGCATCATCGCCCAGAGATGATGCATCTTTGGCATTTGGATGTTTTCTAAAGGGAAGGACCAATCTCTCAAGGTGTGGCTTCAGTTTCACTCTCTGGTCAACACTGAGCAGCACGCGAGTGTGGCTCTCGAGGACAAGCTCCCACACAAGGCCTCGGCGTCCCTCCGGCCTCCTGGCCGCCCCCACTGGACAGTCCATGGACACACCACGCCAGCGGCCTGCTTACTTAGTCGCTGACAGGAGGACGTTCACCTGCAAAGTGAAGCGAGAGGTGATTAGCTCTGCCCTGGAGCCCTGCGTTCAAGGAAGCTGTGCAGATGCTCTGAACCCCAAAGGGAGGCCCAGGCTGAGTGTGGAGAGATGAGCAGTCACAGGGCGGAGCTGTGCTGCTGGTTTTCTGAGTATGTTCTAACTGATTCACACCAAGGTGGTGCTCAGGGCTTATTCCCGCCCATGTGCTCAGGGCTGACTCCAG
The DNA here is from genome assembly GCF_027595985.1 of Sorex araneus. NCBI lineage: Eukaryota > Metazoa > Chordata > Mammalia > Eulipotyphla > Soricidae > Sorex > Sorex araneus. The sequence goes on from NC_073302.1 coordinate 246,133,783, forward strand.
GCGGGGCTTGGGGGAATCATTATGTGGTGCTGGGGATAGAAACGGGCCTGGTTGAGTGTAAGGCCAACATCTTCATCCCTGCACCATCTCCCTGGCTCTCTGACCTGCCTTCTGAAGGAGTCACAGGCAGCCTGCGAGGAGCAGTCCCCCAGTCTCACGGCGAGTCTAGTGAGGATGGGGAGGACTGACAGAGACAGCCTGCCACGGGCCAGACAGCGCCGACTCCTCAAGGCCACCCTTCCAAGGCCTCGGGTTCTGAGGAGAGCTGTGTGCAAGCTGGTTCCCAGACACACTGAACAGCACAAGTGGCTTTCAGCTCACCCACTAATCAGGGCCCAGCATGGTAGACTCAGTTAAGAGGAGTGCGAGTGACACGCAGCCCATCCCCAGGAGACACAGGCCTGGGACCCTGGTGACAGGCGGAGCGGCTGCCGGTACACCTGTGGTCTGTGCACAGGCCCCAAAGAAACCTGCGGAGAATGAACCTGCCAGTGAACTCTCCCACACAGTAAAAGCCATTTTATGAAATAAAATAATCATCCCCTAAACTCCAGGGCAAGCTTGTGCTTCCAGGGAGACACAAAGAACCCATTTCCCTTCCAAAGACACAAACCCTGGATCGAATCAGGAAGAAGCGGGTATCATCGCTGGGGAGATGGCTCAAAGGGCAGGATTCGTTTTAGGACATATGAATTACATCTTAAAAAAAGGAAAGTTCCCCTGTCCCCTTTAGCTCCCACCCCATCTTTTTCTCTTCACATTGTAAACTCCTCCCAAGACTGAGAGCTGGGCACAAGGGTCTCCTGTTCCTACGCACACATCCCAGCCACCCTGGTCAGGCCACCTCCCCAATGCTTAGTCCTTACTGTGCTTTAAACAGCGAAACTCCATTAAACCTGAGGCCAGGAATAAAATACCATTCCCCACCCCCATCCCACAACCTCTACATGAAAACTGGCTAAGTCAATTTAAAAGAATAACAGAAACACACAGTTCTATGTTTAGCTTTTTTTTTTTTTAATTTATGAAGAAAGCAAGCACTTCTAACATCTATTCAAATCCCTAAAATAACTTACTTTTTCTCATTTGAAATGCGGATCTCTCATGCATATTTCAAACAAAATTATTCAGCAACCTAACAAATACTGCCTGAATCTTTCACAAACAGTTCGTTTATCTTAAACACACAACTTTCAATAGCAGAAAGCAGCAGCAATTCGAATTTCTAAAGCAATCACCAAAAGTATGAGACCAATTTGCAGTTTAAAATTTTGCTCATGGAACCAAAACATGAACAATTTTTTAAAATTAAAAACATGGCTGCTCAAAGATATCATATCTACTCAAGTACAATGGTAAGAAGGAATAAGATAAATAGTGTTTTTAGATTATCTTTACCTGTTCCATAGAGGGACAAGCAATGAGGTGGACATCCTCAGGGCTAAATTCTTCCTTTAACAAAACGTGAATCTTTTGGAATACTTGCTGAATATTATTCTGAGAATGAAGAGATCATATTAAATGAGCTACTGAAAAGATAAGCCATCATCTTAAACATGAAGCACTAAGATTGTTAAATTTTAATAATATTTGCAAAAACAAAGAGAAAATACATATTTGAAGGGAATGCCAAAAATGTCTACTCTGCACTTAATATTTCACACTCTATCACAAGACAAGATTTACCATACATTATTTCCTGGGAAAAACTGAACCCTGGTAACCTTGTCGTCACCCACCCCCCCCACCAACCCCCACCCCCGTGCCAGCCGGCCCTCCCCGCCCCCAGAATACTATGAATCTGCAGCAACAATTTGTTACATAAAAGATTCTCAGGCATATAATATACCAGTTCCCAGCCATATAATATATATTTTAATACATACTTTTAAAGTTCCCAGACACATAATTTATACTTTCAAAAAATGTCCAACAGGGCCTTGGGGAAAGATGCAGGCTCAACCCAGAGATGCAAGTCATAAGTCCTAAATTTGCTCCATACTCAATCCCTTGGTCATTTACAACCACTACTCACTAGTAAAATGGGACAGAATTCCTGAAGTGACGCTCAGGAGTCAGACACTATCCTACATGAGCATCTGATTTGTTGGTAATTTATTTAATTCTCCTTTATGATAGAAATTAACTTACAGCCAAAGGCAACCAAGAACATAAAATGAGAACTGGGAGAGCTGGAGGGTCAGAGGCATGTTTTATAAGTTCTAATAATCACAGTGATTAATAATTAATCAACTTCACCAAAGTAGTACACTGAGATTTTTAAATGTCTAAAGGGAGAGGAAAATGGCAGTAAGGCAAGAACACGTCAAAGAGAGGAGCGAACAGCAGATCAGTGATCGAATACAGAGCACTGCTGCTCCACGGATGGCTGGACAGCGTCGTGCTGAGTGGGTCAGAGGAGAGGGGCAGAGGGAGTGACCTCTCACAAGCGGCATATAATGAAACAGGAGGAGAATGACAAACGCCCAAGGGCAACAGGAACCAAGAACCTCCTTCCCTTCTGTAGCTGCTTACCACAGAAGAGGGCGGGAAGGTGGAAGGACAGCAGGAGACAACAGGGATATGGCGGAGGCAGGTGGACACTCTTAAAAAAAGGGGCTGTGCGATGCTAGATTCTGTCATGAGCGAAACCCACCTCTCAGCATTGTGAACCGTGGGGTAAAAAACAATTTTTTATTTTAAATGATGTATACTATACTCACCCTAACGGGTTTAAACAAGATGAACTCAGTGTCTTTATTGGACAGGTACAAGGACATGCTTCTCAGTGTCAGAGGGAGCTTTGCTTTTATTACCTTGTATGCATTTGTCACAAGTTCACTGATCTTGGCTGAAAAGAAATTAACTTTATTAGTGTCACAAAGGAAAAGAGAAAACACATTTCCATTTTAATTCAGGGGGGAATAAAGGAAGAGAAAAACAGCAAAAGGCAAGAGTCTATTTTACCCCCAAGATTTTTTTTCGATTTTCTTATTTATCAGGTTTAACCACAAATCTCACTCTTTAAAGTCCTACCACATACAAGATTCTAATCCCGAGGAATAAGGCACCCCAACATGCTTCAGGCCATTCACAGGGGGTAGAATACCATGCCTGTGGAATACGAATGGAAAAGTAAAAGTGGTGGGAGATCATTTGCAGAGAAAACTAAGTCGCAGTAAGAGGAAGACTCCTGAGAGGACATGCCAAAAGCACAAACAGAAAACCCACACACATATTTGTGGAAACTAAAATCCATTTTTATGTCTCACAGTACTATCAGAAAGGGAATAGAATCCCAGAAAATTGTTAACTAAAACAATTATGTATCTTATGTGCTATCTCTGAAGGAGATACATGGTACAGTAGAAATCTGTATAAAATATTTAAGAGGTAATTATCTAAGAAGTTGTAAAGGAAAAGACTAATAACTCCAAAGACATACACTCACTTAAATATTTAACAATGCATACCAAAAACACTTGATTTGCCTTCAGATACACAAAATTGCCAAGACTGTGAAAATCACCAGTTGGCAAACAGACATCCACTGCCGATGGGAATGGTTCAACTTCCCCAGTGATTAGTTTATGTATCCCTGGTTTTGCTTTACTGTTAATACTTCAATTAAAAACACATTTGGATTTGCACATTATACATTAGATAAATGACAAATATACAAGGCATATAAAAATATAAAATACCCCAAAGCTACACAACCAAACCAACAGCCCCATCATAAATAAATAAATAAATGGGGAGGGGCGTTAAAGAGACAGTACAACAGGTAAGGAGTTTGCCTTGCATACAGCCAACCTAAGTTTGATGCCCAGCACAGCATATGGTCCCCCAAGCACTGTCAGGAATGATCCCCAAGCACAGAGCCAGGCGAAAGCCCTGAACATGTCCAGTTGTGGCCTAATCACCCATCCAACATAAAAGGAGCCAGGGAGATGATGAGGTTGGAGAAAACTAGAAGGGTCTTAACTAAAGCCTTGTATATGACTGACCTGGGTTCAATCCCAGGCACCCGGAGTCCCCCCAAAAATCACTGGGTACAATTCTGAAGGCCCCTCCCAGCACTGCCAGGGTAGCCCATGTGATTCCTAGATCACTGTTTGTTTTTTCAATGGGGATATATATAATACATAAAGGTTCCTTCCTTGGCATGCTTGCTGAAATCCAAGGAGTGTCGGCCAGTCAAGCCCTAAAGTACCTCTTGCAGTCACCAAAGACAACAGAAGGAATTGACCCTGAGTTATCCGAGCAAGGATTAACACCGATTAGTCAGCATCCAATGCAAGGGAACCCCAAACAGTAAAGCATAAATACCTGGTTGTGCCCAAGGCTGCTGGGAGAGAGTATACTTGGGGCCTCCCTGACTGGCCATGGTTTTTAACGCTGAAACCTTGAAGACAAAAGGAAAGAAGTTTCATGGGATCACCACAAATTAAGCCAGTCCTTTTCCTAAAAGACACTCAGCATGACCAAAACTTAACAATAATCAAATGCACACCTAAAAAACAAAAGCCAAAGAGCACTATCAGTCCTTTAAATAATAATAATATTCTGCAGCAAAATTTCTTTTATAATTTCAAAGTATGCAGGGTATTAACACAAACACACACACACACACACACACACACACACACACACACACACGAGAGGCATCATCTGCCTGAATCATTTCAAGGTAAGACGAGAGAGAACCTGCAAAAATATCAATACATCAGGTCCTTTCTATGTTAATATTAAATTTTAACTTATGCTTTTAGAAAAAAATGTATTCCAGCAGGCTGAAATCTCCTTTACATACATAAAGGGTCCCTTTCTTTATGACACTGTAGGCAGAATGCTGTGAAAATTTTGTGAAAACAAAGGTTTTCAAGGCACATAAAGCTGACTTGAGACTCATAAATGAATCTCAGAAGAGAGCTGCTCGCCACAGAGATGTCTCCGGACACAGTGCCATGCTGATTTCACTGGGGTACAACAGATGGAGCAAATGTTCTCTTCCGCCTACTCCAGATGAACCCCCTGCAGTCACAAACTTCCAGAAGAAAAACCCAGGTATGCAAGACCAGTGACTGAAAACTCCAGGCTACATGGAGGCGGGTATGGGCCATCTCTCCCCACCTACCCGCCCATCAGGTGTTCTGGCAGTCATGCCCAAAAATTGCCTCCGGTCACCATTTAAGCACATTAATGGCCATGATCCAGAGACTCACAAATGAATCTCAGAATTGCAGTCTGACAGCAGCTCACCACGGAGATTTATTTAAAGTTTATTTAAAGTTTTAGATATCCAGGAGCACGTAGCTGTGAATACTATTCATAACAAGCAGTACAAAATAAATTATTTAGCATCTGCCTGTGAGGCAGGCTTTAGTGGTGATAGGAAAATTCAAAAAATGGTGGCAGGAAGGCGTACTGGTGGTGGGAATGGTGTTGAAATATTGAGTGTAGTTCATTACTGTGAACAACTTTACGATAATAAAATCGAAAACTTAAAGAAAAAAAAAAGGGAGATTTGAGGGTTCACGCTAGAGTCAGACTGGGATGTTCCCCTCTAGTCATGCTTCCACAGTTCAAGACCCGCAGGGAGATCCAAACTCAAAAACAAAAACCGCACATTTGGCTGCTTGGATAAGAATGTTCTTAAGACAGCAAATTATGGCGGAGAGTAAGGTGTTGCTTGGGGGGAAAGGATAGAAACAATAAATTCTTTTTTTTTTATGGTTACGGAGTATTCAATACGCCATAAACAGTAACAAGTCTCACAGTGGAGACATTACTGATGCTCGCTGGAGCAAATCGATGAGCAACGGGATGACAGTGCTACAGTGCTATGGTTATGTGTCCAAAGTCCAAGCCAAGACCCTGGGCTACTACACAGTCTCATTAAAAGAAAAAAATGTTTGAGGGCCAGGGAGATGGCGCAAAGGGCTGAGTTCTGCAATGTGGGAAGATGGGATTCTATTCCCTGTATTTCACAGTCACCAGGCGCTGCCCTGAGAGCTATTGGGAGTGGGCCCCAAGTCCCCCCCAAAAAAATTAATCAGCACCAACTCCTGGTGCTTCTCTAGCAGCCACACAAATATAAAAGCTGATGGTGGGACAGACAGGATATATTAACTCAGATCTCTCCACCCTCAATCCATTTCTTCCAACCTAGTACCCCAGACCATTCTTGTCCTTTGCCTCTGCTATCCATGTACATAAAACCATCAGTTTCTACTTTGACTCAAGTACTTTCTGCATCATAAATTTTCATGTGACCGTTTTAAAGTGAAACATATGAATGATTATAGACGCATTAGACAATAATAAAGAAAAACAAGTTCACATTTAGAATATATATGTATATCCCAACCATTTCCTGGTGTAAATAAACATACTAATGTGTCCATATTTGCAAAAAGAAGAACAGAATGTCCTGAATACTTTTCTCCCCCCCATTAAATCTCAGTTCTGAACACTGTTCTGTGTCCAGAACATTTGGAGAGTGATGGTTACCTATTATTCCACCAACTGTTCCAAAATTTAACCAACTGGGACTAAAAGATACGACAGCAGGTAGGGCACTTACTGCCTTATACACAGCTGACCCAAGGTAGGTCCCAGGCACCCAATATGGTTCCCAAAAGCCCCACCAAGAGTGATCCTTGAGTGGATCAGGTCAGGACACCCCCAGCCCTCACTACCAAAGGAAAACAAAGTGGAATTTAACCAACTTCATAACGGCATCTACTTCATGTTTACAATTACTTATGTATTCATCTCGGTATACCACCTAGATACTAAGCTTATCTTTCAATCAAACCTCAAGCCTCGTTTTCTTCAAAAGTGTTCCCCAATTAGTACTGTCTTTTTTGAAAACACTAGAGGATGAACCCATGCCCACTGCTATATACATGTTAACATACTTTCCAACCTTGATTTCCCAGTAGGTTCCAACTCCTTGAGAACAGAATTAGATTTAAGTCAAATTCTATTACACTCAACATAGCAAGGGAAAAAAAAAAAAAAAAAACAAAACTGAGTTTATGGAATTGCTGAGGAAATTAAAAATATTAAGAATAAACTTGCAATTATATGGCAAAGCACTGCCTGAAAGAAAATGCTTATTCCCAGGGCCAGGGAGATGGTCCAAAAGGCTGGAAGGCAGACTTTGCATGTGGGAGCACTGGGCTCAGTTCCCAGCACTGCATGGCTCTCTGAGCACTGTGCCAAAAGTAACCCTAGAGCACTGATGGATATGGCCAGAAAAAAAAACAAAAAAGGAAAATAATAAAATGAGTATTAGTACAATAAAGTCTGGGGTTTTATCTGTTTAGCCTAAATAGATCCCACTGGTGAGGGCCCCAGGGCAATGCCCAGAAATACTCATAATTTGGGCCCTACAGTGCAGTACTCAGGCAACCCAGAGCTCAGGAGACCACCCTTGGGGAACCCAGGCCGTGTCCAGGTTGGGCTTATGCTCTACCGCTGGCACTCTCACCACAACCCACCTGGTACTGTTTCTTAGAAAGCAAAGCCTGGTAAGAGACATTATCACTACCCTTCTTTTAAATGCATGTGGTAGGAGAAAACCACAAATACACACTCCCAATGCCTGATGAGAAGCAGACTTAAAAGCTACTGAATTGTATTCACCAATAGTAAATGAAAAGAGAGATATGTGAGTGTTATTTTATTCCAACACTTGCCGTTTCTGGTTTTGGGGCCAACAGTAATCAGGGCTTCCTCCTGGCTAAGCACTCAGGGACTGCTCCTGGCATGCACCGAGGGTACCATATGGGGAGCCGGGAATCAAACCCAGGTCGGCCTCATGCAAGGCAAACATTCTACCCATTGTACTATTGCTCCGGCCCCTGGTTTTTGTTATTTCAAAAGAGAGCATCAGTCTTTATTACAAACCTTATTAGTTTTGATGGAATCAGCAACAAATCTTAACATAATTTGCCTACCTGTCTCTCCTGATCATTTAAGACTGAAATAAATTTGTGAACTGTGTCATTCATATTATTAATTTTTCAAAGGTGTTCCCTAATGTAATTCTTAACACACTAGAGATTCAAAGACTTTAAAAACACTTTTATGATGTAAGTCCTTAGTGAAAAAAATTTTTAAAAGACTGGTGGGGATGCTATACAGGGCTTTTGTGCTCCTGCCCTTTGAACTACAAGCTACCTCCCTGGTCCTTAAAAAAAAAATTTTTTTTGGACCTGAAGAGGAAGCTGCACAGAAGAAACTGAAGAAGCAAAACGTATGGCTTGGGAATAAAGGAAGTATAAAATAAATAGAAATCTATAGCACTGTAGCACTGTCATAGCACTGTCCTCCTGTTGCCCATTGATTTGCTTGAGTGAGCATCAGTTACTGTTGTAACATTGTTACAGATGTTACTGTTGTAACAGTGACATCGTTACTGTTTCTGGCATATCAAATACTCCATGAGTAGCTTGCCAGGCTCTGTCCTGCAGTACAGGCAGGATACTCTCCGTAGCTTGCCAGGCTCTCTGAGAGGAACAGAGGAATCGAACCCAGGTCGGCCGCATGTAAGGCAAAAACCTACCCGCTGTGCTATCGCTCCAGTCTAAGTTTAAAAGAATTTTTTTAAATGATTCAGTTGAAATAAAAAAGACATCCGGGGCAAGAGTGATAGTACATCAGGGAGGGTATTTGCCTTGCACACTCCCGACCCAGGTTCAATTCCTGGTATCCCATATGGTCTCCCAAGCACCACCAGAAGTAATTCCTGAGGGCAGAACCATGAGTAACCCCTGAGCATTGCTGGGTGTGGCCCAAAAAGCAAAGCAAAAGAAAAAAAAAAGACACTGGGGCCAGAGTGACAGTACAGTGGATTAGCTGTTTGCCTTACACACAGCTGACCTGAGTTTGCTCCCTGGCACCCCATATGGTCCTCTTAGACCTACCAGGAGTTAGCCCTAAGCGCAGAGCCAGGAATAAGCCCTGAGCACCGCTAGGTACAGGCCCTTCCCTGTCGCCCCAGCCCCCAAGGCAATGATAATTCAGTTTTTCTCATGCTGGCAATAGCCAAATAACAGACTATAATAAAATCTCTGTATTTGTGAACAATGCGGTGATATAAATTATCAACTGTCCACACAAAATGGAAAGGAGAAAAAGCATGTGAAGCATGGTCGGTAGGACCGTGATCACAGCCATGCAGGTCTAACCCAGAAGGAAATGACAGTCCCAGAACACAGGCGCATCAGCACGAGAACATCACAAACCAAGGGACCACTATCGTTAGCCTTATCATACATTCTTCTTCTTAGTGACACAAGATTGTCTTGCCAAAGGGTTTGGGTACCAGGAGCACAAAGGGTGGAGTGGGTCCAGCAGTTGGTGGCAGGGGGCTTTGGGCATTCTGGCTCAGGGCTGACAACATACTTTTGAAGAAGTACGAAAAGCACATGTGAAACCCATGATGATATAAACCAATGCAACCCCGATCAATCAAATCATCTACAAAAGTCCAAACCAAAAAGTTCCATGGCAGGAAACAGTGTTGTCCCAGACTGGACTATGAAGACGGAGTTTACTGCCTCCTTCTGCGAAGTCCTTTCACAAAAGGGTAGTTCAAAATGAAATCCAGCGAAGAATTCAAAATCATGTGAGCAAATGCGCGCTACGGTACCTTTGTCAGGAACTCCTCCAGCTGCTCCACGAACAGCCTGGTCTGCTGCTGGATGAACTGCTCGCAGGCGGACTTCAGGTGGCGGTCGACGTCTTTCTTAGAGTCGAGGTAATGTTCTCTTATTTCAGGAGTACCCTTAAAAAGAAGATGAGTGTTTCCTCCTATTTAATCTGCCTAGAAATTACCAGAAGCATAAAGAATGTCACTGATCTCACCCCCCACCCCCAAACAATGAGTCCATTTCCTCACCTCCAACAAGAATTCTATCAAGGCATTGTTGCTATTCAGTCTAAAAAACCTTGGAACAGTCATAGGGTTCAGGATTTTAAATGCTGCATCTGTAAAACAAAATTACTCATCCGGTGAACAGTTACAAGAGAAAGAGTGAGTGACTGTTTCAGTTAGTGAGCAAATATACCTCAGCTCTTCATCACCACAAAGCAAAAGTGGTTTCATTTTCATCAAATAGCCGCCATGAATGAAAAAGGGTGAGACAAGCGCCAATGGTGGGACAGTACCCACAAGTTCTTATCTAGAAGTCACAACTGTGACATGACTATTCATCTTAATTATTCACTTGTAGGAAAAAAAAGAAAATGATAAGCAATACCTTAAAATTTCACTGCTTTGTTTTTACAATGCAAAATAATAATAAAATAATAATAATAATGTACTTACCCAGCTTCTGTTATGAAGTTTCTGGCTGGCACAAAAATTTATTCATTTGAAGCAGAGTGAATAAACTAATGTGTCAGCCAGAAAGAAAACACCAAAAGGACATATTTACCCCTCAACCTCCATACTAACTAGAATCTGCCAAGTACTAAAGTCAGGTCTCATTAATGTTCAAATGCAATAAGATACGTTAGTTGTAAGAGGTTAGAGGTTTAAAAGTAAAGCTGGAGAGTATCATCAGGGAGTATCATCAGGGAGTATCATCAGCAAGTATCATCAGCAAGTATCATCAGCAAGTATCATCAGCGAGTATCATCATCGAGTATCATCGAGTGCAAGCAGAAAAGACCCTTTCTCCCCTTTACTTTGCCAAGTGGAGAAAGCAAAGTAGAAAGCTTCGATACTGCTTTTGCAAGTGCGCTCCATAGCAGTAATGATCGCCTGACTCTAGCCTTAGTGAAGAACCTGCCCTCAAATCAGTACTCAGAGGAGAATGTAAATAAATGGCTCTGCCTTTTCTACAAAGGGAGCTGAAAGACTGATATCACTAGAATCAAATCAGTATATGTACTCTCCATGACGTTTAAGTGAAATACCTCCTATTTTTTTTTTTCTGGCAGTGCTAGGGATCAAACCCAGAGCCTCATCCATGCAAAGGATGTGCTCTACCATCAAGATACTCGGTCCTTAGTGAAAACAAATTTTGTCGATGTTTTAGGGTATCTTATTTTCTCACACCTCAATGAAACTAAACTAGAACTAGAAGCAGCAATAAATTATAATTCTATTTCAAATTTTTTTTAAATGCAATCAACTCTGCTTTAGTTCATCACTTAAAAGATTATCAGCACCTGGTGTTCTTTAAGGCTAAGAGCACCATTCTAACACCTCACAGTGAAAGGAAAGAAAGAAATCAATCTCTTAGTGACTGGGATCTGGAAGCCTTTGATGAGAATAAGGTCTAAAAAAATGATGCATTTTGTGAAAGGCAAAGACCAGGAAATTTGACTGCTGACTTTTTTTAAAATTTCTTCTCCTTTTTTTTTTTTTAAATACAATCACCGAGCATATAAATAACACACAGGCTTACTAATCAAACCCCGTCAAGCCCAAAAGGCATTCTCTGTGGTGGAAAGAAGAAAGCATTAGGAAAAGATAAAGAGTAAATTATTTTATTATGATGTGATGAAACCACTTTGCTTTTCAGGTGCATTATGAGCATAGAATCATAAGCACAGTCCTTCGGCAATGAACAATCTGCTACCTCTAGAAATCCTATATTTAGAGTTCTTCTAAACCATAATTTAAGTGATTATTTTCTCAGTTCTCCTACATTGGAGAACAGTTCATTTAATTCTACAACCAATAGCTTATGTATCTGAGCTTAATTCTCTTGGAAATGGCTGAGAAAAGATAGTTTACTAATCTTATAAATAATTAGGAAAACAAAGGTTATTTATGGTATATCTTAACAGTCTTAAGTTATCTGAGAAAAAATTACTTTGAGCTGGAGAGGACGCTCCAGTAGGTGTGGTGATTGCTTTGTACAGGTACGACTTGGACTTAATCCCTGGCACCTTATATGGTCCCCTATGTCCCAACAGGAATGATCCCTATGCACAGAGCCAGATCCAGGAAGTAAGTCCTGGCCACAGCTGAAGAGAACAGAACAGAACAACTTTGGTCTCTTGTTCAATCAGTCAGACAAATCAATAAGATGAATGACATCCTGGGAAAGATGATTCAATGGGTATTACCAACTCAACGATCCAATTACACAAGAGCAGAATAGTGCCACTCAGTTTAGTTGTGCACCTTGAGCTTATAACGCACTTCAACATACAATTCTTCCATACATTTTAATTCTTGTTTGTTTGGTGGTGCTCAAGGTTCTACACTTAGGGATCACTCCTGGCAGTATGCAGGGGACCCTAAGTGATACTGGGGATTGAACTCAGGTCAGTTACATGCAAAATCAGTGCTTTACCCCTGCACTGTCTCTCTGATCCCCATTTTCATTCTTAATGATCTTGACAACCAGACCAGCAGATCATACTCCACTTATCTGGGGTAACTTAGCTAAAACCTAGTTTCTTAAACTGTGGTATGAGAATCCATATCGGGTCGGATAATAAAAATACACCATGTTTTAAAATAAATTTATGACTTGCTATTGGCAAACGTCCGATTCATATAGCTACTTTACAAATGGATATGCCAGGGGATGCATAAACATTTCTTAGGTGCAAAGGGATTTTGAGTGGACAAAATTTAAGAAACCTTAACTGACACACTCATCCACAATTAGAGCCAGGAAATAAGGGGCAGGAACAGAACCCACCTCCGTTTCACACGCGTGGATCAGCCTTCCATCCTTCATTTTCACCCAGCTGGCTTTGTCAACCAAGAAACTCAGTATTTAAAACCATCCCAATTTGCTAGCACTGTATTTGCTACAGAGATTTTTCTTTCTTTTTACCACAGTGCTCAGGGATCATATATGGTACCAGGGACCAAACCAGGGCTGGCCAAGTGCAAGACAAGTGTCATGCTCTCTGCATACTATCTCTGTGGTCCATAGTTTCTATTTCTAAGTACCAATGGCAATATATAGCAGAGTCTTAGCAAAGTAATGCCACTTATAAACTGAAAGGCTCAGATACAGTTCTTTTCACAAAGAAAATACAGCAAAGAGATAGCTGTAGTTAGGGTGTTGATAGTTCAGCTTAGTAAAAACAAGTAACATGCTTAGCAAGCAGAGCATGCAAAAAAATTGCAGATGAACATAAAATAAACCTATAACCTGTGCTGACACATTTGGACAGGTCAGACTCATCCAACTGTGCCAGCCAGGACAATAAAATACCTCTAGTTTTCTTGAGGTCCAGGGAAATTTCCTTAATGGTGAATTCAGTGTGAAATGGAGCAATTTGTTCACGGAGAATCAAAAGATGCTTTATTAGGAAAAGTTGTCCATCAATCTGAGTCTAAAGTGTAGGACAGAAAAATTAGTATTATCATAGATTAAATAAAAGTAAGTGCCCATGAAACACAATCTATTTATCAACATTAGTCTACCTTGATTTATGCCCCTTTACCTAACTTTATATTGCAAAAAGTCATTACACAGAGAGCTTTCTCCAAAATACCCATGTTAAGAGTTATCTGGATAAAACCTTGCTTTAAACTTACTAACATTGTCACTAACTAATTCTAGAAAAATCAAATCGGACAAAAAGTGAGAACGCAACTTAAAAAGAGAGGTTAGGGGCTGGAGTGATAGCACAGCAGATAGGGCCTTTGCCTTGCACATGGCCAACCCATGTTCGATTCAAAGCATCTCATATGGTCCCCTGAGCACCACTAAGAGTAATCCCTGAGTGCAAAGCCAGGAGTAAACCCTGTGCATCGCAGGGTATGACCCAAAAAGCAAATGAAAAAAGAGAGGTCAAATCTATTTTCATTTGGTGCAGATGCAGACGAGGTAATATGTCCTAGGACTGTACAGAACAGAAGCACAGATCCATTCAACTGACCTCTCACAGCTTTTGTGTTTCTGTGCTGCATGGTTTTAACTATAGTCAAGAAGGTTTCAATATCCAGATCATCAGAAATATTCATAGTCATACACAAGTACAAAAGAAACTCCAAAACCCAAGTTCTCTGGGCTGACCACGTTGGGTCATCCTACCACCAACGTCATGGTGACCACCTACACTCCAGGTAGGTCACATTTGCCCCTTAGGCTCATCTACAAAGTCTTATGATTCAAAGTTTGTTCCCTAAGTTCAAACCCAACCCTAAAATAGTAAATATCCATAGCTCTCATCTCAGAGAAGAGTGTCTATATTAATAAGAGCTATGCTGAACTGGCTCTTTCTTGATGCTACTCAAGACGAAAATCTTCCGTGATAAATATTTCTGATGGGATTATACAACACTGAGCAAAGGGTCAAGTTGTCCTTTAGTAAGCAATGTGAACTTGAAAGGAATTATCACCGAGTGATTTCTCCCTGGTCAATCTCTCTCCACCTTCTAAATAAACACATCAGCTAGTTACATAAATATGGTTTATTTGATGGAAGCTCACTTTGTACCCTGGAACATACAATATTAGATAAGTAGAAAACACTATGCCTTTTTAATATTTGCTCTATTTTCAAAAGAATTCCAATAAGCAAAAGTAGCATAAAATAGATTTATTTTAAACTATTGTAATCCAACAAGTAATATATCAGCAAACTGATAAATTTAGATACTTGAATTAAATATAAACAATTTCTTGCCTTAAAAGTCTAAGGACCAGGGGCTGAAGCAATAGCACAGCGGGTAGGGCGTTTGCCTTGCACATCGCTGACCCGGGTTCAATTCCCAGCATCCCATATGGTCCCCTGAGCACCACCAGGAGTAATTCCTGAGTGCATGAGCCAGGAAAAACCCCTGTGCATCACCAGGTGTGACCCCCAAAAGAACAACAACAACAACAAAAAAGCCTAAGGACCAGAAAGAGAACTCAACCAGCTTAATTAAAACTTTGCATGCCAGAGGCACCAGTTTGATACTCAGCACTGCACAATCCCCCAAGCACCGCTGGAGACAGTTCCCAAGCACCAAGCTAAGAGAACAGGTATTGGTAAGAATGACCTCTCACTCCTGCCAAACAAAACTAAAAACATATCCTCTGCAATACATTAAGCCATTTTCATGGATCTTTTGTTTCACTTTGGAACCACATCTGGCTGTGCTTGGGTCTTACTCCTGGCTCTGTGCTCGGAGATCACTCCTGGTGGGAGTAAAGCAGGAGGAGGGGTGGGGAAGGGAAGGGAGGGGAGGGGAGAAGAGTAGGAAACTGCTACATCTCCATGAAAACACCATCAGTATTCCAGGCCAACAGTGGCTCAGTACAGCCTCAGCGGCCAAGACTGTAACCAAAAGCATTTATCCTACAGAACTATACCCCAAGTGCATTTCAGATGTTACAAAAAAAAATCAGCACTCACGGCACAGTCTCTACCAAGCACTGGAATGGAATACTAGCTTCTCTAAAACAGCTTCAAAATTAAATCATATTAAAAATTTCCACCGCTTTCTGTGTCTACAAATAAATACGCTATGCAACCGACAGTACTGACTACGGGTAAGACGCATCACCTAACATTTCACCAAACCTTGTTCTTGCTGATCGAATCCGATGCTCCAAGCAAGGACTGAATGCAGGCAGACAAGGCTTCCTGGGAGAGTCCTTGGAACACTGCCCTCTGGCGGAACAAAAGAGAAACATTATAAACTCGACTTCCAACCAAAAAATCACCCAACCAGGGCCGGAGAGCAAAAGACAATGCTTGCAGGCCCCCTTCTGTTGGATTCATTTCTTACTGGTACTATTTTTCTCGGCGTTTCCTAGTCCCGTGGGAGCTTCTCACCCTGACACATGGCTCTGCAATGGCATCACCAGGCTTCCCGGCAACCGTCAGGCCCGGGATTCCGTGCTCCTGGCGGCCACACAGTGGAGGGGCACAAGGCACAAGTGGTGCTTCCCTCTCCAGGCCCTCCCGCCAACAAACCTCACGTGTGCTGTTTTACCAGATCTATAAAAGCCAACTTCCCCACAAATCTGCTCCATAAATCTGCATCTAAAAATGTAATCTGTTGGGACTATCAGATTCATGTACATAGCACTGCGTCAGTTTTACTGAAAACAAATCAAAAACTGTACAATGATGCAAACAACAAATAAAAACCTAGGGAGCCAGAGAGATGGTGCATGGGGTAAGGCACTTACCTTGCAGGCGGCCAAGCCAGGCTTGATTCCCAGCACTCCCCACCTGCTCCCCACCCCCAGCACTGCCAGGAGTGATTCCTAAGTGCAGGGCCCTTAGCACCACTGGGTGTGGCCCCAAACCCGAAATAAATAAAAAATAAGCCTAAATTCTGAAATATAGCATGAATGAATAAAATCATGGAATGCTAAAAGAGGTACTGAAATTCTTATAAAACATATATAGCAAAAGTAAAATCAAGTATTACAAAATAGATGATACATCACACACAAAATCGACGATTACAAAATAGTTCTTTGGAGGGCAGACCCTCCAGGTTGGTGCTGGGGGCTACCCCTGGCTCCACGTTCAGGGTCGCTGCTGCTGGTGGTGCCCAGGGGCCTTGCGGTGCCAGGACTGACCCTGGCCTCTTGCATGCAAAGCATATGCTCGCTCTCCGGCCCCTGAAGTCTAACACTCGATTCTGCCCACTTGGCCTCCTTCCTAGAGGTTGGCAAGGGGTCTGGGTGAGATTCTAGTCAGTCTCCTTGTTCCCTGTCCCTGTCCCCGTCCTTGTCCCTGTCCACCCCCACCCCTGAAGGCCACAAACAGGCCACAGTCCTAAGCCTTGGGACAGGCTGCTGCTACTCTTCCCTCTTCTCTGCCTGGGCTCTGCAGACAGGCGCAGGGCTGTGTGTCTCAGCCGGAGAGGCTGTCTTTCCCCAGCTCAGCTAGCCCGTGGTCTACTCTGCACTTGTCCTTCCCTTTGACTGATTCGGGGAAAGATCAGGATGAGAAATGGAAAGTGAAGGTCGCAAGGCTCACTGGTAAGGAGGAGAATAAGCATGAAACAAAAAGAGGGGCCGAGGATGTGGCTCAAGGGCAGGCCTGGCTCGGGTGAGGCCCTGGGTTCCATTCCCAGTACCGCAAATAAACAAATACTTAAACAGAAATCATAAGAAGAGCAGGCAGAGTGACTTCCTACCTGCCACAGAGTGACCCGCCTGCCGACAGGCCAGAATCCCTATTTGGCACCAAAAGAGGCTTCTTTAGGATCCGGGAAATTAAGTGGGTTTTCTGTGGAATATGCCCCTCAGATCCTGACTCCCTGGTGGGAAGTCCCTGCCCAAGCTGCCCCATCACCAGGCTGGGTAAGAAGGCGGAGACGGCTAACACTATAAAAGCGACCTGGCCTTACCCCTAAAAGTTAAGAACTGGTCAAAGTACTTTTCAGCTGAGTTTCAAAATTAACCAAGTATAAACTCCATTAAGTAATCTATTTTAACAGACACCAAGTAATGGGTATTGTACTAAGCTAATAAAACACCTGTGCAGCCTGGCTCAGTCCCTAGACTCTGGGGTACAAGCATCCCCATAACAGGAGGGGATACACATGTCCCTAAGAAGCAGAGGCATCTCAATAACTAATTACATGACTGTAACTCGTGGTGATTAAAACATTTTTAAATAATTTTTAAAAATGTGGGCCAGAGAGACAGTGGGCAGCAAGCGGGCCTTACATGCATATGACCCAGGTTCAATGCTCCGAACCACATGTGGTCCCCCAAGCACCACCAGGAGTGATCCCTAAGTGCACAGCCAGGAATGAGCTTTGAATGTCACTGGGTGTTGCCCAGACACAAACAAAACAATCAATTACATGACTACTATTATTTATCACTATTCTTTTTCTGTCCTTCTATGGTTGCAATCATCAAAATATGGGGGACTGGGCCTCGTAAGGGGAGGGGGGATGGCTGGGATTAACTCACTGCAACTCTCAAGTCAACAGAGCCAGAGTTTTGAATGCTGGGAACCCCCAGGGTCACCCCTGCTACACTTGGGAGCCTTCAGGGACCTACCTAGCAACAGTGCAGGAGCTGAAGGAGCCCTGAGGTCATGGGGACTGAACCAAGGTGGGCATATGCGTATCTCTGCACTCCCTCCCCATCCCCCAAATTTATTTTCTTTTCCATGTAAACTGAAGTTATTGAGGTTTTATAAATTAGTTTGGCAGCAAACCACCTGCTGATGGAAAAATAAATGTAGACAAGTCTGGTCTTTCATGGATTGGTAATCTTAGGAAACTGGAATGCTTAAAATAACTGTTACCTGAAATCAATGAATATTGTGTGTTGGTTATTTTAAAAAGGTACTGCTAATGTCAGCAAAAAAAACCCTCTAATTGGTCTACGGCTAGTAAGACATTGATCCTAACACTGCTTGCTAAAGATGCTGACTTTGGTGGGGTATGGAACTAAATTAAAGTAGTTGCATTTAATACTGAACGCATATTATACCTATGTGACATTAGACAGATCACTTTTCGTAATCCTTTTTTTTCTAACCTATAAACTAAGACATGTGCATTAAAAGACATGTGTCTTTAACTTGTCATAAATCTCTATGAAAAAACATTTTTAAAAAAGCATGTGTCTTCAAAAAGACTCATATGCCATCATGCACACACAATTTTACCTACAATTTCAAGGTGTTCATAGACTTCCCAAAGTCCATTAGCAGATTCTAAGGGTCTACGGATTAAGAATCCCTAAATCATGGGTTAAGGAGAGGGTTCAATGTGCCACATGCTTTGCATGCAAGAGCTCTGAATTCAATCCCCAGCAAGCCCCGTCCCCCGAATACCACACCAGAATTAGTCCAAAGTTAGACTGACCTTAAACTTCTCTCTGATCTAAAAATCATGATTCTAAATTTAATACCAAAATACTATACCGAGATCTCAAAATAAAATGAAAACATTTTAAGTGAGAAAGCAAGCAATTTACAGTAAGGGGGAATTTATCCACGTACATCTATGCATCTGTACAATTTGGAAAGACAGACGAGAGTTCTCCGAACTGTGGGGTACCACATTCCATGAAGATCTGCTGGAGAAATT
Source organism: Sorex araneus (assembly GCF_027595985.1). Taxonomy (NCBI): domain Eukaryota; kingdom Metazoa; phylum Chordata; class Mammalia; order Eulipotyphla; family Soricidae; genus Sorex; species Sorex araneus. Next base: position 246,152,786 of record NC_073302.1, read on the forward strand.
GTGGTCTGTGGCTTAGGATTGAGAGATTCCGTTGAACCTAAAAACCCAAATGGCAAAAATAAAGATACATTTCACACATGTGGAGATTTATCTTATTTGCCTGGCAACTCTACATGGCTTTTACTCATACCTACCCCATAGCTAAAGGCAGTCATAAATCCTAACCCCCCTTTAATCAAAAGGCCCTAAGAGGGAGATGCCAGGGGCTGAGTTACCTCAGGAAGGCCTGGCTGCCACAGGGCCAGGATCTCTGGACCCTAGGAGGAATGTGGGCAGACCAAATCCCCGCCCTCCCCAAGCCCAGTGTTCCGCCCACTGACATCTGGCTCCTGGCACTGCCAGAGAAATAACCCAAGCTGCAGGACTGATTTCAGACAGGTCAAAGAGGCACACATGCATTCCAGAAGTGCATGGCCACAAAAGCAGCCACGCAACCTCTCATGCTATTCATAACAAGCAATACAAAATAAATTACCTAGCATCTGCCTATGGGGCAGGCCTGAGCGGTGGTGGAAAAATTTAGAATAATGGTGGTGGGAAGGTGTAATGGTGGTGGGACTGGTGCTGAAATATTGAATGTAATCAGTTACTGTGAACAACTTTATGAAAAATTAAATTAAAAAAAAAAAAAAGAGACACATGCAGTTGATGGTCCCAGCTCCACACCCCCTGAAGAGTCCAGCCACATACACGGCTATGCAACATCTCCAAACTTCACAGAGCTGACAGCCCAGGAGAAACAAGAAAATTAGATGAGAAAATTAAGTGCAAGACCACTAAGCTCAGTGAGTGAAAACAATAACACAGAAGGCCCAGCTTGCACCTAACAGCTCAATAAATCCTTAGGTCATGATTTTAGCCAACACCATTACAAGATATATGTTGCAATAAGAAATATAAAGTAAACTAGTGCCTGCTAAGGAAGCAGGTGTGGAGGGTGGGTGGAAATCTAGGGACACTGGTGGAGGTAGGGGCACATCAATGTTAGGACTGGTGTTGGAATAGTGAATATCAACAACTGTACTGTGAACAACTTGTTACAGTGTTTAAATAAAGTATATATATTATAAAGTGTACACATATGTATACATATATATGTATATATATGTATATATACATATATATATACTTTAAAAGGAATGCCACAAAAAACCTCCATCAGTGGCGGGGGAGACTTAACAGAAGTGAAAACCCACATGAATAAAAACACAGAATTCTCACCCTCACATCATATTCTGCCCCAATTACATTTCCTGAACCAAGACCAATAATCTTTCTAGAACAAACCAAAAGCATACACTGATTACAGACTATACCATGCCACCGGTAAGAAGGAAACAGATATCAATGTAGACAGATGGCAGTGAGAGAGTGGCAAGAGAACAAGACCATGTTAAACAGGAAGTGGACTCAAAGCTGATTCACTGACAGCCCACTCAGTGTGTGCCACCAATCCCCACTTGCTGGGTCTCACTTTCTTCCAGCCTCCAAAAGTCAAAGAAGGTTGCTTACAGATGTTATTTCGTCACTTTTTACTGTATATTGAAAATCTTTAATACTTTTCATATCCAAATTAAGTACATTTATTTAAAAAAGAGTTAGATCTGAGCTGGAGAAAAAATCCAGGGTGTAAGTAAGGCACCTGCCCCAGTTCAACGCTGGCACGACATGGCACCCAAGTACAGAGTCAGGTATGCCTAACCGCCCCCATCCCCACCCCGCAATGAAAAGCTAAATCTACACAGCCTTAACAGGAGACCTGGGGGTTGCCAGATATACTTATGGAAGAAAAGGAAAACAGGAACTATTGAACTTAAGGTTTTTTCCAAGAGCACGAAATACTTGTGTAGTGTTTCAGTGTTGTTCCTATGGGAGAGCTTTAAACTAAAATGCTTCTTTAGATGAACGTTTTTAAAGAATAAATTACATTAAAGAAAACTTGGGGTTGTATGAACCTGATTCCATCTTCCCACGGTTCAAGCGTATTTAAGAGACCTGTGTATGCCTCTCACTGCTGAATTACATCTGTGGCTTGTCAATCACCTCGCCCATCCTCCATCCCCCTCTAAAGTGTGGGTTTCTCAAAGGCACAGCTGATTTTCATGCCTGGAACACGGCTATAAGAGTTTATTAATGAATCAGTGTTGGAAGTCAAAACATCAGAACATACTAGATTTTGTCAGGCTATTGGATCCTGCTTCTTCTAATCGAACCTCTGAAAATGAAGTTTCTGAAGGTACTTTCTTCTGTTCATCTTTTAAACTCTGTGCAATTTCCTGTAGAGAAACCAGACAGTATGTTAAGTTTTAGTTTTCATCTGTGTTTGGCAGTGTGAACATGCACTTTCCATAAAGTGATTTTTTTTAAAGGAGACATAAATAGCAAAATGATTCTAAGAGCTGTGCTAAGACACGTGGGGGGACACAGCTCTGCACTGCTTGCGCATATGTGAGGCTCTGCGTGTGATCCCTGACACCACGCATAGACGCAGATGGAAAAGAGAATTAAAAAGCTGCATTAATACAAAATGTCTCTCCTGATACACATATACACGATCTTTCTCCTTTTGATTATAGTTTAGGTAACAGGGTTACAACAGTTGTAACAATCATGGCTTTGACGTACTGCTCCCTCACCCCCAACAATGCCGAAGACCCTCTACCACCGTTCTCATGCCATGCTTCCTTCCTCCTACTGCCAGAAGTTCATAATGGTATTACAGAGCTGAAATGAATCAAGAGGCAGCTCTCCCTTGCATACAAAGTCCATGTAAGTTACGGAGATGCTCTGCCTTCAAGTGGATGGCGCCAAACTCCCCACCCTTTTATGTATGAGCTGCACACAGGAGGTCTCTTTTTCTCCAAAGAGGGCAGTAAACATGCTTAGGGCCGCTCTCCACAGGCTCCAATAAGCCTCATGCATTAGTGAAGCTGCTGTATAACCTTATTTTAAATTTTAGAATTCCTGGAGCATCTCCTACTTTACACCACTGATGTAGCCAGAGTAGCACACCACATTTGATGGGGTTTAAAGTAGAAGGCAACCAATCTCAGGGGAAAAAAAATTAAAAATTACACACACACACACAGCTCAACCTTGAAGAACATGTTACTAATCTCTTAAGAAGGGCTTAATGGTTCCAGGGTGAAATACAAAAATCTTCACGCACACTTTCCTCTAAGAAAACCTTTTTTTTTTGCTTTTTGGGTCAGGAATCACCCCTGGTGGTGCTCAGGGGACCATACGGGATGCTGGGAATCGAACCTGGGTGAACCGAGTGCAAGGCAAACACCCTACCCACTGTGCTATCGCTCCAACCCCTAAAAAAACTTCTTTTTGAACATTTTTAGCACAGTATTCATAACTAAAACAACACAAAATTTTTAAAAAATGAAAAAATTAAAATAAAAAAGAGGGCAGTAAAGAAAATGAGTATAAAGAGTAACTTTCTGAGTGTATGGGCATGAGTGAGTGGATGTCTTAGCGTTGTGTATGTAAGTGAATGAACGAGTATGTGACTTTGTGAATGTGTGTCAGTGAGTCTGTGAGTGGGCATGGGTTGGATCTCTTGTATGTGTGCAGGTGTTTGCTTGTGTGTGTGTGAGCACTGTGGTGGGGATGTGTACGAGGGACAGGAAGATGGTGGGTGTCACAACTGGGGCGCAGAGCTATGCGTCCTCCACCAAGTTTCTGAACATCAGTGCCTTGCTCCTGGGCTTCCCGCTCAACGCTGGACTCATCAATGCTATGGTGCCTATAGCATGGCAGTTTTCAAATTGTATTTCCAAAGTATGCAGAGGGGTGGAGGCTTCTTAGAGCTTCCCGACTTCTGGTGCCCCCTCATAAACACCTCCTGCAATGTGGTCCACCCCCCTCATTCAGCAGTTTTCGCAGACAAGCCCTCAGTATTGATGCCAATGCAAATTCTCCTACGTAGGGAAGAAAAGAGTAACATTCTAGAACATTCTAGTGGAGAAACCAGAAAAGGCAAGTGATCGAGATCAGTATCAACAGCACTACATCATATTGATAGCACAGATGTTGAAAATGGCACTTCTGAAAGAGAAAGAAGAGAAAATGCATGCCATAGAGGCAGGCAGGGCATGGGTGGGGTGGTAGGTGATGAGAGGGAAACTGGGGGACACTGGTGCTGGGAAATGTACACTGCTAGAAGGATGGGTGCTAGAACACTGTATGACTGAAACCAAATTATGAACAGGGAGGGAGGGAAGGAGGGAGGGGTGAAGGACAGACGGACAGACTTGTAGGGGCTGGAGCTATTATAGTACAGCTGGTAGGTGCTGGCCTTGCATGCAGCCAACCTGGGTTCGATCCCTGACACACCATATGGTCCCTCAAGACCGCCAGGAATAATTCCTGAATGTAGAGCCAGAGATAAGTCCAGAGCATAGCTGGGTGTGGCCCCCAAACAAAAACTAAAATAGAAAATGGCACTTCCTCTTTGGTTCTCCTCCACAGTAATGACAGTCTAATCTATGAGAAAAACATTGTATACACTGACTCAAGAAGAAAAATGTAACTTTAACAGACCTGCAACAACTGAAAAGTCTGAATTAATAATTTTAAAACTACTCACAAAGAAAAATTCAGGCTCAGATGATTTTACTAGGAAAGCCACCAAATATTTCTAGAGAATACCAGCTTTTCACAAATCCTTCCAGAAATCACAAGCAAAATTTCCTAACTCGTTTTATGAGACCAATATTGCTCCATACCAGATAAAAACATCAAGAAGGGCCAGGAGAGAAGGGCTTGTTTTGCATGCACCTGAACCCAATCTGATCCCCGGTGTTGCATAAGGTCCCCTGAGCACTCCTGAGCAGAGCCAGAACAGCCCAACTCTCCCCTCTCCCCCGCTGCAGAAAGAAATCAAGATAAAACAGATTAATCTGCATGTTTTATGAATGCAGATGTTAAAAAAAAACCTTCACTAACAAATACTAGGAAACCAAATACAGAAATATAAAAAAGAGGGGCCGGAGCGATAGCACAGCGGGTAGGGCGTTTGCCTTGCACGCGGCCGACCCGGGTTCAATCCCCGGCATCCCATATGGTCCCCCAAGCACCGCCAGGAGTAATTCCTGAGTGCAAAGCCAGGAGTAACCCCTGAGCATCGCTGGGTGTGACCCAAAAAGCAAAAAAAAAAAAAAAAAAAGAAAGAAATATAAAAAAGAATTATAGCACTGTAGCACTGTCGTCCTATTGTTCATTAATTTGCTCAAGCAGGCACCAGTAAAGTTTGCATTGTGAGACTTGTTGTTACTGTTTTTGGCATACCGAATACGCCACGGGTAGCTTGCCAGGTTCTGCTGTGCGGGTGGGATACACTCAGTAGCTTGCCGGGCTCTCGGAGAGGGACGAAATAATGAAACCTGAGTGGGCTGCGTGCAAGGCAAACACCCTACCCGCTGTGCTATAAAAGAATTATATACCACAACAAATGTGATGTATTCCAAGAGGCAAAGTTGATTTACTATCCCTAAATCAATAGATGGGCTGGAACGACAGCACAGCGAGTAGGATGTTTGCCTTGCATGTGACCGACCCGGGTTTGATTTCTCTGTCCCTCTTGGAGAGCCCGGCAAGCTACTGAAAGTATCTGGCCCGCACATAAGAGCCTTGCAAGCTACCCGTGGCGTATTCAATATGCCAAAAATGGTAACAAGTCTCACGATGGAGATGTTACTGGTGCCCACTCGAGCAAATCGATGAACAATAGTATGACAGTACTACAGAACTACAAATCAATAGATATGTCAAGTTAATAAAATTATTATCTCAAAGGGCTGTACTTCATGCCTTGCATGTTTGAGGCCCTAAGTTTTTAGTCTGACACTAGCATCTCATGGTCCCGGTTCCAAGCACCACGATACATAAGCATCATCACATCATCCTTCAAAACAATGAAATGTCTGGCCTGACTAGCTAAGCAGCACCAGGAAATGACCCCTACGCCTGCTGAGCATTGCTTGGGAGGCACAAAAGCAAACATATTAAACAAAAATATTTTTTATTTTAAAAAAATGTACAATATCCTGTGATTTTGTAAAATCAAAGGAAATGACCTCCATGTCTGTTGAGACACAAAAGTAAACAAAATAAAACAATTGGATTTCCACGCCGTCCCTGGAGGGGAAAGGTTTTTTCTCTCTCAGCCTTTCCTTTCATGGTGGCGTGGTGACCGCCATCTTATGAAGCCCACTAACCAGAGGTACGAGCTTTCAGTGACGTGACTTCTGGCATAAATTTCTCTGGACTTAATTACTAAAATACCAGAAATCTAAAACAGTGCAGCCGTGACAGTAGCCGTGCAACCTCATATGCTCTTCATTCTCAGCAATGGAAAACAAATTATCAAATGATGCCTTTTCGGCAGGTCTGATTGTTGGGTGAAAATTCCAAATAATAATAGTTTTCTGTTGAAATATTGAATGTAATCAAAGTAAAGAGAAAGTGAAAATCAGCCACACAGGCGGAGGGGGGGGAGTATACTGGGGTTCTCGGTGCTGGAATACATGCACGGTGAAGGGATGGGTATTTGATCACAATATACTGTCTTAAAAAAACAAAATACTAGTCTATTAAGAGGCAGGATAGAAGAGAGACAGAAAGGAAAAGTAACTAGAGCAAAATGCCAACTAATAAATGTAGATGAAACGACAGATGTGAAAATCACCACTTCACAACCCTTGACTTAATAACTGGATCAGCCAAGGATCATTAGTGGCTGCCAAAAACACTGAGTGAAAAGATATTGAACTCACAGAATCTTAAAGTACCATTTCATCATTACTAATTACAAAGGGGGAAAACATACTTATATAATCAAGAGAACTACCAATTACCACCTTAATCAAAATGGAACAAGATGACATTATTTGCCTGTAATAAAACCAAGAAATAAGTATGTAGCGCATGTGTAACATAAGTTATATAACATTTTTGCTTTTAAAAATGTTTTTAATTTAACCTCAAAAATGAAACTGTCGGGGGCTGGAGCAATAGCACAGCGGGTAAGGCGTTTGCCTTGCATGCGGTCGACCCTGGGATTCCCAGCATCCCATCCCATACTCCCTGAGTACCGCCAGGAGTGATTCCTGAGTGCAGAGCCAGGAGTAACCCCTGGGCATCGCCAGGTGTGATCCAAAAAGAAAAAAAAAAAGAAACTGTCACAAAAACAAAGCTAAAAGAAAAGCAGAAGATTTTGGACTTGATTTAAAGAGATTACTTAGACAACAAAAAGTATAACAAAGTAACCTCAGCTGGCTCACACTTTGTCAATTCTTTAATCCAACTAACTGTAAGATAAATGGGCAAATTTGAACAGGGACTGAGCATAAAGTTGTCATTATGTTCATCTCCAAAGACAGAAGAAGGCTTTTATGATTATGTGGAGAATGTTTTTATTCTTCAGAGGAAATAGGACAGATGTATTACATAAGAGTGAAGTGCCCCAATGTGTGCACGTTACTTGCAAGCAGTTCTGTAATAAACACACACATGCAGACTCACATACACAAAATATGACAAAATGGTTACTGTTGAATCTGAGAAAAAAGAAAATACCCAGACTCAACTAGAGAGTATTACAAAGGAATTAGAAATGATGTATTTCAGGGGTGATGTTGTGGTTGTGCTAAAATATATGTGGGTGAAATAAAAATAAAAGTGTTCTTACCTCTTATGTTATCTACCTAAGTACTTAGAATTTGCTCCAAGATAATTGATGGGGAGTAAGAATGTATGAGAGGCCTACGTAAACAAGACTGGACAATACTGAAGTTGGTAATTTAAAAGTTTATTTTTTTCTATTTTTGTTTATATCCAAAAAAACCATCAATTAAAAAAGTTCTGGGTATCTGGGGTTAGAGAGATAGTACAGAAGGTAGGGTGCTGGCCTTGCATGCAGCTAATCCAGGTTCAATCCTTGGCACCCTGTATCACCCTGTATTGCTTCAGGAGTGATCTTTGAGCAGGCCAGGATTAAGCTCTGATCACTACCAGATGTGGCCCCCAAACCAATAAATAAATAAACTAAAATGAAAGGGAAAGGATACTCTGGTGTAGGTGTGGAATTAAAATAATGTATGCAGGCAGCTGGAGCAATAGTATAGCAGGTAGGATACTTGCTTTGCATGTGGTTGACCTGGGTTTGATCCCCAGCATCCCATATAACATATCCTGAGCCCCACCAGGAGCAGTTCCTGAGTGCAGAGCCAGGAGTAACCACTGAGCATCACTGGATGTAGCCCAAAACCAAAGAATAATGTAGCAGAAAACTAACACTAACAATATTGTAAATCATGATACCTCAATAAAAATAGGGGGAAATGTTCCCTATGATCTACCAATACCACTCCTAAGCATTTATCCAAAGGATAAAAAAACACCCCTTTGTCCACAGCGGTATTTTTCAAAATAGCCAAAATATGGAATCAATGCAAATGTCCATCAGATAGAGACTGGATGAAGAAGCTAAGTGAAAACCATTTCACCATTAAAAGGATGACACTGTGCCCTCTGGAACAAAATGGACTAACCTTGAAGTAATTACGCTAAATAAAATGGGGAAATTAAATCAGACAATTTTACACTTATGTGGAAAATGAATTACTAAAGCAAATAAACTCTCAAGAAACAACAAAATTCCTAGGCCCAGTGAAAATTACAGTGATAAAACAAAGCAAACAGATATGTGCATGGGAAGAAGATGTTTTTTAGTGATGAGACTGTGCCAAACTCTGGGGGTACTGGTGATGGTAATTACACATATAGAGAGATGTGCCTCTCAAGCTCCATAATACCACAAACCCACTGTAAGTCAGTGAAACATCAAAATTTAAAAACACCTCTTAAATTATTTATCGAATAAAACTAAGTTTTAATTGCTTTAGCACTAATATTCTAGGCATTTGCAGTCCCATGGGTCAAACCCAGAGACTTGCAAATGCAAGGTATATACCCTACCACTGGGCCATACTCCCAGCCACTTAGAAATTTAAACAACCATTATTTAAAAATTAAAGACAAATATGTGACTGAAAAAAATCTGTGAGATAAACAGTCTTCAAATCATCAATAAAATATCAACACTATTTAACTTTGAGGAAAAGATCTCTAGCCAACTTATGAGAATAATGACACATGGTTACACCATCATCAACTATGACGATTCCTACATTATCAAACCTATTTAAGCCACTTAAAACATGACTTGCTCATCAAACCTGTTCTCCCTTGAACACATATCTCTTTTGCTTGTCTCTATGACTCTCTGCCTGCCTATTTTCACTCTGCAGAAACGCGTGTTCTTTCTTAAACATGTACTTCCATGTACTTCTCCCTTTCTCCTCACCTCTTTCTAAAGAAGTTTCAATAAAAACTTTCTTGCTTCACCAAAAAAAAAAAAAAAAAAGACCACTTAGGGCCAGAACAATACAGCAGGTAGGGCTCCTTGCCTTGCACACAGATGAATCAGGCTCGAACCCTTGCATCCCATATGGTCACCCGAGCCCGCCAGGAGTGATCCCTGAGCACAGAGCTAGGAGTCGCCCTGAGCATACTGCCAGATCAGTCCCAAAATAAATAAATATAAATGACACTCAGACGCTAGAGAGATAGTATAGGTGGCAAGGTGCTTGCCTTGCATGCAGCCAACTAGGTTTGATGCCCAGCACCTCATATGGCTCCCCTGCACCACAAGGAGGACCTGTATACAAAGAGTGAGAAGTAAGCCCTGAGCACTGCAAGATCTGGCCCAAAGACAAACAAAAACAGGATGACTTAAACAGAAATAACAAAAAAGCTCTAATCGAGTTTAAAAACAGAAAATGTAGGGATCGGGGAGACAGCTCAAAGGGCTAGTGAACACGCGTTACCACTGGAGGCCTGGCACCACATGGTCTCCTGAGTACTGCTAAGCACAACCCCTGAGCACTGAACCAGGAGTAACTTCTGAATACTGCTGGGTGTGGTCTAAATCAAAACAAAACACTGAGAATGCCATTACCTAGAACTGAATATAAAGTTCACAGAATCCAACTGAAAGGAAAAACAACAAATTATTTCTGTTCTCTCTTGATTTCATTTCTTAGATTCTATGGCAAATAGATCTTGAAATTATAACCAGAGCCAAAAATAAAAGTAATTAAACCCATGTTCCCTGGTAAAACATCTAAAAGCTGGGGCAGAGGGGGATGATCAAGTGAGGGGCCCCTACCTCCATCATTACTAACTTATCAGGATACGCCAGGTCTCCGGGAGCGGGTTTGTAGCCCGTGATGTCGGTCTGGATGTAGATGTGTGTTCGGTAGACAAGCCGTTCCTGGACATCTTCTAGCATCTGCTTCACTCCTGCCGCAAATGCCCCCAGTTGTTCAGCTGGTAAAAAAGTGCAATCATCAATTCCTTTAGGTATAGAAAAATACTTTCTTTAAACAAGCAAACTTACTAAGTTACTCAGGAATAGGACAAACCATTTCTGCTTCAGAGACTGTGACTATATTCTGTTTCAGTCCGATTCAACAACCTTAGAAAACGTTAGGGCCAGAGCAACTGTACAGAAGGTAGGGCTCTTGCCTTGCATGTGCTGACTCAGGTTCAATCCCCGGCACTCCATAAGATCCCCCACCAGCCCTGCCGGGAGTGATCCCAGATCACTCTTGGTGAGGAGCCAAGAGTAAGTCCTGAGCACCACACCAGGTGTGGTCGAAAATTAACAAAAATTAAAACTTTGATGCTTTTTAATTTGCTCAACTTTAAAGTGTGAAAATAAAATTGCCCCTACGTCTTCTGCCTGAGATTCTTTGAAATTATTTCTACTATTGTAAAAAGAAAGAGCTTTGTGCCTTTTAAAAGTTAATTTATAGGGGCTAGAGCAATAGCTCAGCGGGTAGGGCATTTGCCTTGCACTCGGCTGACCTGGGTTCGATTCCCAACATTCCATATGGTCCCCCGAGCACTGCCAGGAGTTAATTCCTGACTGCATGAGCTAGGAGTAACCCCTGTGCATCGCCGGGTGTGACCCAAAAAGCCAAAAAAAAAAAGGTTAAGTTATATAACTTAAGACCAGTCCTAACAGAGAGCTAATGCAGCTTATTCTGTATCATTCTACTTTACAAAACAATTGAGCCCCACAGACACTAAATGAAATTAAACAATTTCACAAAGAAAAAGAGAAAGAGATGTTTGTATAGAATTTTCTCATCTCTATGATGTCACTAATAGGGAGACACGAAAGTAACTCCATGGCTCCCCAAAAACCATGGAGTCAGAGGTACCAAACAGTAGAAAAGATTCACATTAAATACTCATCTTAAATTCAGAAGCATCAAAATAGGAAAAACGTGCATCTCAGAATAAAAAGCGTTGGAAAAGTAACAAGCCTATATTGTCTCCTAAAAAAAGCAGAGGAAAGAATTGATTTCTGCCAGAAAAAATGATCAAAGAGTATTTCTCAAAAGGTACAAAGGTATCTTTAGGAAAATCAATCTATAAGAAATAAGCTCTTCGGGGGCTAGAGTGATAGCACAGCGGGTAGGGCATTTGCCTTGCATGTGGCCGACCCGGGTTTGATTCCCAGCATCCCATGTGGTCCCCTGAGCACCGCCAGGAATAATTCCTGAGTGTAGAACCAGGAGTAACCCCTGTGCATCGCCGGTGTGACCCAAAAAGGAAAAAAAAAAAAAAAAGAAAGAAGATCTTCAAGAACTGCTTTTCTTTTTCCCTTTTTTTTTGTTTTGTTTTGTTTTTAGTTTTTGGGCCACAGCCAGCAGTGCTCAGGGCTTACTCCTAGTTCAGTTCTCAGAGCCACTCCTGGTGGTACTCGAGGGACCACATGGGGCAGGAGATCAAACCCGAGTTGAATGCATGCAAGTCCAATGCCCCATCTGTAGAACTATAGCTCCAGCCCAGAACTGCTATTCTTTATTTAAGAAGAATAATCACCGCTATGTATGCTGAAATAATTTATTCTTAAATTCAGAGTAGAATTTAGTTATTTTAGATATTCTGGAAACATTATTCTAAAAATGTCTAATTCAAAACTGATAGCCAGTTCTCTCTGAACTTCAAAAATCAGAAAGAAAAGTAACCAACTGTTTTAGTTACTAATCTGGGCCACATATTAAAACTTTTTTATTTAATTTACAACTTATTCAAAAATAAGATTTTTTTTTTCCAGAAAGTGGCAAGACATCAAACCCAGGCTTCAAATAACTTAAATGTTATTAAGTGAGTGGAGCAGAAAATAAGAGAAATATTTTGCCAATTCATAGGTCACATATATAATTAAAAGAACCTTTTCAGTGATCAATTCTCTTTACTTCTTACCATTGTTCTGTACATGATCTTCAAGCACCTCATTTTTAAGAATACCACAAAGTTCTGATAAAGTCTCTAAGTGAATAACATGAATAATCAATGGCCTGAAGACGTCATACAATGACACACACAGCTTCTCCAAAAGCTCACTAAGAAAAGAAAATACAAAATTGTTAACAGTAGTAATCTTTTCACAATTTTCTGAATAACCAAGAATGCATCTGGGGCTAACAGAGAGTACAGCAGGTAAGACCTTGCATGGGGACAAAAATGGTTCAAGACACCCCCCCACCCCCCACGCCACCCACCCCCCCCACACGCATATATATATATGTATATACATATATATACATATATATGTATATATATACATATATATATATATACCACAAACGGTTCTCAGAGCATTACTAGGGGTCACTCATGAGCAAAGAATTAGAAAAAGCCCCTGAGCACTGCTGGGTGTGGCCCAATTGCTCCCAAATAAAACAAACTTTTTAAAAATCGAAATTCATTTCTCCCATCCAACAAAAACTACATAAATATGTGAGAAAACAGTACATTATAAAAAAAGCAAAAGGCTAAAAAAGTAATTCTTAATATTAATTTTGCTTTAAAAGATTAGAATCAATAGCAATCCCAGTCAATGGCAATGCACTGCAACATATTTACTTATTTCTGCACTATCTGGCTATGTCATTTCAAATACACTTTAAAATTTGTCAGTGAACTTATTGTCCTTAATATTCTACATCACTGTGAATCGAATAGTTCTCCAAGAAAAGTAGGCTCAGAATTCTTGCATGCTTAGGAATTTAGGTGAACATCAACAAAGTACTACAAGTATTTTGACAAGTCTGAACAGAACATTTGATTATCTAGATTCTTCACATTGTCAACAGTGCTCTACTACATAAAGTAATTCATCAAAAGTCATTAACCCAATCAAAACCTTAAGATACTGTTATAATAACCTTGAATCCTTGTACAAGTCAAAATGGTTACTAATGAAGAAGCTATAAGTGACATATAAGCTATAAGCAATAGATCAGAAATAGATCTGAGGGACCAGAAAGGTAGTACAGTGGGTAGGGCTCTTGCCTTGTATGCAACCAACAAGAGTTCACTCCCTGTCACCGTTTAATGGCCCCTGAGCACTGCCAGAAGTGATCCCTGAGCAGAGAATCAAGAGTAAGCCCCAAGTGCAGCCAGGTGTGGCCCCCAAAACAAAACAAACAACAACAAAATTCAGTAAATAATCACTCTCTCATCTAACAGTATTCTGTTAACAAACTTACAAAAGTCAAGACACTCATCAGCTCATTTTAGAATACTAAAATAAGCTATTGTGACCATTAGCAAATTAGGTATGAGAAACAAGAGTTAGAGTCTATACACTACTTACTCTAATTTTGGTGTTGGCTTTGTGAAAAATTCATTGTAAAGTTGGTGCTCATCCTGGCACACATGAACCATAAAAGCACAGCCGCTGCGAATCTGCAGGAAAGAAACATTCTTCCAGTTACCGACATGCAATGCTTCCCACATTTACAAAGCTAGTATTTCATTTACAAGATGATGTGTATATAGTAACAAAACGATCTGTTCATTAAAGAACAAAAGAAAAGGCAGGAGGCAAGGACATAGATCAGAGGGAACCCAAGTCTGAGCCTTGGTATCACACAGCCTCATGCCCTCAGCATATCTGGGTGGACCGAGCAGCACTGGGCCCAAGCTCCGAGCCTCGGGCTCCTATGGAGCTGCTGGCCAAGTATTGCCAGGGGTGACTCCAGAGCTCCCTGAGCACTGCTTGGGAAACTCCCATAAGCCACCTCCCCCTCCAAAAATAAGAGAGAAAAAATGAAATGGGATTGAGGGATTGGTTTTCGATGGCGTGCTACAGAGTGGTAATGGGAATGATCTTTACTTTCTTTATGTTTTGCTTTTAAGATTTTTGACAATGAAAATAAATCACTTCTAAGTGAAAAGGTAATTTACAAGGAGAATCTTCAGGTATTTTTCCATAGCACGAATTATAATCACACTCAAGGAGCTACTACTTGGAACATTAGATGACTAAAACCCAATCATGAACAACTTTGTAACTGTGTATCTCACTCTGATTCAATTAAAAACAAAAACGTTTTTTAAATATATATATAAATTCCCATTTTTTAAAAAAATGCTACTACTTCTGCATCAAAAAACAAATTAAACTGTCAATACAAAGCCACTAACTTTCTAACTTAATCCAAAATATTGTTTGTGAGAACTTCAACTTATCAAGTTACAGATCAAAATTAGTCTCTTTTGCCAAGTTAAATTCAATTTTTTAACTATCATTACTAGATGAAAGAATTTTAAGTTTGCAGATATGGGAAAACTTATTTATCCAGGTATAGCTTCTAGCACATCAAAACACTCAGAGGAATGCTTCACATTAAACTAAGCAGTGGCTTACCAAGGCACAGTGATCTCTGTTATTCTGGCTGGTTAATTCTGTTACAGTACAAGTGATGCTAGGGCCCAAGAGGAGCTCCCGCTGATCAAGGTAACACTGGTGGATATCATTTAGTAGTTGCTGGTATCTGGTAAAGAGTGAGATCTGAGTAAAACTTTTGATTTTTAGACGCGTAAGTTAAATCTTAAATCCCAGAATTTGCTGTCAAAGCTCTAAAACTATACAGCCACCTCACACATGCCCATATTAAATACTCAAAATATTCATAGAAAGACTCAAAAATAGTCATAGAAGAAAAATAAGGGGACAGAGCAATAGTACAGTGAGTAAGGCACTTGCCTTGCACACAGCCAACCTGAGTTCAATCCTCAGTCCCTGAGCCCCACCGTGCAAAATTCCTGAGCCAGAAGAAACCCCTTATATTGAGTATGACGCAAAAATCAAAAAAGAAAGACAGATCGACCACTGGAATGGAGAGAGCCCAATGGGCTGGAGGATGTGCTTCACACAGAAGCCCTGGGTTCTCCCCAGCACCACATGGTCCCCCAAGAACTGTCAGGAGTAAGTCCCAAGCTTGGAGCTGGGAGTAGCCCCTAAGGACTATTGGGTAGAACCCAAACCACCCACTTCCATGCAAATAAATAAACCGAAGTCATAATGAACTGTGACACCATATCCTTATCTTTTAAAAAAATGATTCGCCAGGAGCCAGAGAGATGACTCCAAGTGCTGACACGCATGCTCAGGGGAGGGGCCACCCAAGCACTACGCTAGGAGTAGCTCCCAAGAATCACTGGTGCAGGGGCTGGAGCAAGAGCACAGCGGGTAGGGCATTTGCCTTGCACACGGCCAACCTGCGTTCGATTCCCAATATCCCATATGATCTCCCAAGCACCACCAGGAGTGATTCCTGAGTGCAGAGCCAGGAGTAATCCCTGAGCACTGCCGGGTGTGACCCAAAAGGCCAAAAAAAGAATCACTGGTGCAGCTCTAAGACAGAAAACAAAACATTTGTTGTCCAAGGGTCCAGAAGGTAACTCAGCTGAAGGGCACAGGCCTTGCATGTGAGAAACTGGGCACTGGGACCTTGGCACTGAAGGGGCCAAGATTTACTATCCAAAAGTGGTGGGCTTTGTGGGGAGATGGAATTCACCTAAGCAATCAGGGGGGCCAGGGGCTACAACCAGCAATATTAAGCACTATGATGTCAAGGTCCAGTATTATTAGGGGTCACCAGAGCCACCCGAGTGACACTCAGGGACCACGAGGTGCTCAGAATTAAACCTGGGGTTTCCACATGTCCCTCATGCACCTCGGTCCTGTGAGCGCTCTCGCAGCCCCTGAACGTGAGGTTCACATCCCTCTGAGAGAAGGCAGCCTGCTATGGGAAAGAGATGCCTTCCTAACTAGGTAGGTCGGGTAATCTTGCTCTGTCAAATACAAGGAAAAAATCTTGCCTAGTTAAGTACAAGATCAAGTACAAGATAAAAGCTTTCCAAGCTGTGAGGCAGCAGCACTGAAATACCAAGGATGGAAAGTACTTCGACAAAGTAGCACTTCGAAAAAAAAAAAAAAGTAGCACTTTGAGAGGAAGGTCATCTAGAAATTAAAGAATTCCGGAATACTCACTCGGGTATTTTTTCAGATCGTTGTTCTATCTGTTCAATAAGAGTCTGTAGAATAAAGAAAAAATCTATTTTAAAATCTGTTTTAGAGGCCAGAGAGACAGTACAACGAACAGGTAAGGTGCTTGTCTTATACACAGCTGACCCAGATTTGATCCTGGGATCCCATAGGTCCCCCAAGCCTGCCAGGAGTGATCCCTGAGTGCAGAGCCAGGAGTAAGCCTTGAGCACTGCCAGATGTGGTCCAAATACAAAACAAACAAACAAACACCCCAAAAAGCTGAAAAGCCACAAGAAGAGAAGAGCACAAGGCTTAAGGCACTTTTCTTGCTCACTCCTGATCCCCGGCACCTCATATGGTCTCCTGAGCCCATCAGCAGTGATCCCTGAGCACAGAGCTGGGACCAATTTCTGAGCACCGCTTGGCTCTGGCCCCAAACAAAAAATAGAACAAACAAAAACTACTAAACATTTATTGTAAGATGGGAGTCAGAGACACAGTATAGCAGGTAGAGCACTTGCCTTGCAAATGGCTGACCCCGGTTCGATCTCCAGCACCAGATATGGTCCCCCAAGTCTGCCTGGAGTGGTCCCTGACAGCAGAGCCAGGAGTAAGCCCTGAATACAGCCAAAGGTGGCCTCAAAACAGAACATAGCACGAGTACGAAAGCTAGTACAAGGCCAGCGTGTAAGGTGCTTGCCTTGCATGCTGCCGATCCTGGTTTGACCCCCGGCACTGCCAAGAGTAATCTCTGAACATAAAGCCAGGACTAAGCTCTGAACACTGCTGATATGTCACAAAATAAAACTCTAAATCAACAGTAAAACTAAAAGGCAATCAGTTATTATTTTAGAACATTTGTTCAAAAAATCAGTGCAGGGGCTGGAATAACAGTATAGTGGATAAGACACTTGTCTTACATGTGACTGACCCAGGTTCAATCCCTGGCACCATATATGGTCCCCTGAGCACTGCCAGGGGTGATTCCTGAATGCAGAGCCAAGAGTAACCCCTTAGCATCACCAGATGTGGTTCAAAAACCTAAATAAATTTTCTTTCACAATGTGAAACCCAAGAATATCTCATTTTTATGTTTTTCTTTTTACTTTTTAAATAATTTTCCTTTTTTAATTGATTTCCCATTGGTTGGCAGAAGTATTTAAAAATGCCTATATCAATAAATTTCATAGCAAGATCTTATTTATGTCAACAGACTCACTCTAACTTTGGGGGCAGCAGCTCTGAATTTCACATAAAATAGAGTGAAGGCATTGTCCGCATTCGGTACAGATGAAGGATCCTAACAAAACAAAAGATGGTAATTAGCAAACAACTAATTATTCAGAAAATGCAACATTTCATATCCCCACAAAAGCTTTGAGAGAAAAATCTCAGGGATGTTAATATAAATACAGCCACAAATGAAAACTAATTAGGTGGAACTTTTTCCTTCCTCTTTGTATTTAATTTCTACTCTGTCCTATAAAAACTTTAACAGTAAACAAACTGAATTCAGACTTATAGTTGGACACTTACTGAGGACACTGAATAAATTTTTAATCTATAATTCAGTGCACACATACATGTTCTCAACCTTTTCCTGGCTGTGTAAATCTCCAACCTGTTCCCTTCCTGTATCCCCAAAACTTTGTCCAATGATTTGACACCCTAGTCTCATGTCATGGGGTGCCATTTGTAACAATTTTCACCTGTGACCCACTTGAAATATTCTAAGAGCCCAGTAGGAGTCGTATGGCACCTGGCTGAGAAAAACTACGTTGAATGCAATACATATAGAGATTTTGGACAATGCAAAAGTGAAACACTTTAAAAGTATACAGGAAGTATAAGCGTAACATACAGTAGGTACTAGTATTTATTAGGTACCAGTTTTTTAAACTAATAAATTATATAATCCAGATATTCTATCAATTAAGCGCAATGTGAATAGCAAAATGTTCCCCCAAATCAGTGGCTCTGAATTGAAAGCACAAGAAAATAATTCATAATCTTCAGAAACTAAGATAGAATCCAAAAACTTTATGGCTTTATACAAACACTCACACAATGACTTTAATAACCCCATTGTGAAATATAACAATTTCACAAATTTTCTTTTATTAAACTATTTTTCAATAATTCCATTTACCATTTTGTTATTACAAGCAATATAAAATAAATTATTTTGTGCCTGCCAAAGGGGAAGGCTTGGAGGGTGGATGGGAAAATGGACAATGGTGGAGCGAAGGTCACACTGGTGGTAAGACTGGAGTTGGGATACTGAATGCTTGAAACAACTGCATTAAGAAGAACTTTGTAGGGGCTGGAGTGATAGTACAGAAGGCAGGATGTTTGCCTTGCACTCGGCTGACCCGGGTTAGATTCCCAGCATTCCATATGTCCCCTGAGCACTGCCAGGAGTAATTCCTGAGTGCAGAGCCAGGAGTAACCCCTGTGCATCACCAGGTGTGACCCAAAAAGCCAAAGAGAAAGAAAGAAAGAAAGAAAGAAAGAAAGAAAGAAAGAAAGAAAGAAAGAAAGAAAGAAAGAAAGAAAGAAAGAAAGAGAGAGAGAGAGAGAGAGAGAGGGAGGGAGGGAGGGAGGGAGGGAGGGAGGGAGGGAGGGAGGGAGAGAGAGAGAGAGAAAAAGAAAGAAAGAAAGAAAGAAAGAAAGAAAGAAAGAAAGAAAGAAAGAAAGAAAGAAAGAAAGAAAGAAAGAAAGAAAGAAAGAAAAGAACTTTGTAAATCACAGCATCAACATTTTAAATAAATATGGCTTTGAATTCCTAGGAAAGGAGCATGCTCGAAGAAAAATGCCCAATGATCATCTGAACTAGCACTACTCTTGTTTTCGAAGCTAACACCCTAATGTTCTACCTAATATCTATTAAAATCAAACAAATTGGGGCTGGAGCGGGGAGGGCGCTTGCCTTGCATGCAGCCAACCCGGGTTCGATTCCCAGCATCCTATATGGTCCCCTGAGCACTGGAGTAATTTCTGAGTGCAGAACCAGGAATAACCCCTGTGCATCGCCAGGTGTGACCCAAAAAGTTAAAAAAACAAAAAGTACTGATTACTTTGTTTCCTTCTTCACTCTTTCCCCTAAATATAAAGCTCCCACAGAGCAGAAATTTTGCCCATTCCTTTGTTGTTATTGCATAGTTCATAAGAGAAGGTGCACCAATTAGGATGAACTTAATAAAAATGGACTGGAGCGATAGCACAGCAGGTAGGAGGGCAGGTAGGATGTTTGTCTTGCACTCGGTCGACCCAGGTTCGATTCTTCTGTCCCTCTCAGAGAGCCTGGCAAGCGACCGAGAGTATCCCACCCGCACAGCAGAGCCTGGCAAGCTACCCCATGGCGTATCTGATATGCCAAAAACAATAACAGCAAGTCTCACAATGGAGACGTTACCGGCGCCCGCTCGAGCAAATCAATGAACAACAGGACAACAGTGCTACAGTGCTATAGTTAATAAAAATATATTAAGTACAGAAAATGAAACTACCCATCATATAATACCCCAACCTTCAGACCACTTTTATTATTTTGGTGTATTCCCTTCCAATCTTTGCATTTGAAAAACAAGTAAATATTTTTAGACAAATAACTGGAGTCTTATTACTTATCATGTAACAATACTGTTCCTGCTGTGACATTTTTTAAAATAAAACTGATGACTCAGAAGATATGAACATTTTTTTTCTATTAAAAATAAAACTTTCATGCATATACTTAATAAATATATATAAAGGAAATTTGTAAGTTTTTAAAAATTGATTTAAACTAGGACTATGGAAGATATATTTTTTAAACCCACACCACATTAGCTAACTCACCCTTTTTAATAACTGATTTGTGAGGTTCTGTAGTGTGTTCACAGTGTATGTCTTCATTAGATGCAAAGCTTTAGAAAGACATTGCTTAAACTTCATTAAATAGACAGGATAATCTTTAAAATTTGGCTGTAAAGGAAAAAGAAAGATTTACAAAGAGGAAACAAACTAATAAAAGCCAACATGTCCTTTATGTAAAGTTACCAAAAAGTTCCAGAGAATACCTTACATAGACAATAAGCTCCATGAAAATGAATAGTGACCTGCCTCAGTTACTGTCTATACCCCATGCTTGGCACAGAGCAGGCACTGAATAAATATTTAAGTTTTTAGCAAAATATATTTTCAGTATCCTCTCTCAGACTTCAGAAATAGTATGACTAGGGGCCTGTGTGATAGTAGAGGGTGGGGTATTTGCGATGCACGTGGCCAACCTGGGTTCGATCCCCAGAGTCCCATATGGTCCCATGAACACCACCAGGAGTGCTTCCTGAGTGCAGAACCTGGACTAACCCCTGAACATCACCAAGTGTGACAACCCCCACCCCAAAAAAGTTATTATGATTAACACAAAGGGAGGGGAAAAATTAAGTTGGGGGAAAATAAACAGACCTACTGATCTTTTTGTTTTGTTTCTGTTTGGGGGCCACATCTGGCGATGCCAAGAATTACTCCAGGCTCTGCACTCAAGAATTACTCCTGGTAGTACTCGGGGCACTTTATGAGATGCTGGAGATCGAAACCAGGTTGGCAGCGTGCAAGGGAAACACCCTATCCACTGTACTATAGCTCTGGCCCCAGACCTATTGATCCTTAAGGAAAATCAAGACACTGATTAAATCAAAGGCTGCTCCTTTCATTTCTACCCAATAACCACGCCTGCCTCCAGAAATGTGTTAGCACCACAGGAGGTCAACAACCCACATGTCATTCATCCTTCCACGTAGGATAAATCTGTGCCTGCCAGTGTCTCTGTCAACTCCAGGAGTTGCCTCAAAAGCTCAAAACAGTTTTTACATCACTGCTGACAATTACTAAGAATTTATACAGGGTTTTTTTTTCCCGCATTTCTTAAAAGCAGAAGTCATATTTACAGCACAAGAATTAATATAAGGATGTTTAAAATATACAGAAAAACTATGACTTACGTGAGATGAGATATAAGATATACAATCATCTAACTTGGCCAGCATAGGTATAAATCCTTCACTATTCACAGACAATGTAGGAGAGTTCAATTTCTTTAAATAAACAAACAAAAATTAACCTTAATTTACAAGAAAATATATAGATGAGAGTAAAAAACGTGTTAGGATTAGTATACTACTCTTTAGGATAACACAATACAATAAAGTCTTTACATTGTAAGAGTTACCAAAATATCCCCAAATGTAGCCCATGTATAATAACAACAAAGGATGGGGACAGAGTATATGGCTCAAGTGGCAGAGCACATGCTTAGCATGTGCAAAGTCCTGAGTTTAGTCCCCAGCAAGCACCATATGGCTCCTAGCAGCCAGTGCCACCCTAGTTCTGCCAAGAGTGAGCCCACATCCCTGGCATCACTTGGATTAGGCACCTATAAAAATTTTGTTTATTTTTTTATATTTTATTTATATTGTTTATTCTTATTTTTATTTTATTTGGGTGGAATGCTCAGGACTTACTCCTGGCTCTGGGCTCAGAGATCACTTCTAGCAGTGCTCAGCAGGATCATATGGGTGTGTCAGGGATCGAACCCCGGTCAGCTACACATAAGTCAAGTGCCTAATCCACAGAACATCATTTATTTAAAAACAAGTGTTTTTTTTTTTTTTAAATTTATTTATTTTTAATTAGAGAATCACCGTGAGGGTACAGTTACAGATTTATACACTTTTGTGCTTATACTTCCCTCATACAAAGTTTGGAACCCATCCCTTCACCAGTGCCCGTTCTCCACCACCCGTAAACCCAGTGTCCCTCCCACCCTCCCCAATCCCATCTCCCCCCCACCCCACCCTGCCACTGTGGCAAGGCATTCCCTTCTGTTTTCTCTCTCTAATTAGCTGAAAAACAAGTGTTTTTAAATAAGGACAAATAAAGAAGAATACTGACTCAACTCATTCACTTTTTCTAATGAGCAAAATTTAACACAATTTAACGCTTCACAATTTAGCAGAAATTCTACTACTCCCAAATACAACATTAAACCAATACATCAAGTACCTAAACTTCATATTTTCTAGTACTTTACAATATATATAAACTTTACTCTTTAAATACTGGCAATTTTCTCAAATTAAAAGATTGTCAATCACAGATATCAAAGTAAAATGTAACAAACATGCAACAACATAAGCAAACACAAGTACACATGCTACTTTATAAGCATAACCAACACAATACATAAATATGAAAACTTCTATGAATATATAAAAGCATAAAATTATATATACTATAAGTATATATAATTTTAAGTATACTTAAATATACTATATTAAATAAAATTAAATATACGATAAGTATATAAATGCAAGTAACATATGTGAAGTATTAGTAAAACCACCCTATTATTTCTTATATTACTATACAAAGACTGGACATTATATAATTTCTCACTGCATTCCACTGTTAACTGGTTACTAGTTTTACTTTTCTTTGGTGAGCTATTATAATGGACTTGGTCATCATAATAACATGATTTATATGTATTTGCTTTTTTTTTTAGCTTTTTGGGTCACACCCGTCGATGCACAGGGGTGGTTACTCCTGGCTCATACATTCAGGGTTTACTCCCGGCAGTGCTCGGGGGACCATATGGGATGCTGGGAATCAAATCCAGGTCTGCCGAGTGCAAGGTAAATGCCCTACTCGCTGTGCTATCACTCCAGTCCCGTATTTACTTCTTTTTTTGGGGGGGTCACACCCAGCAATGCACAGGGGTCACTCCTGGCTCTGCACTCAGGAATTACCCCTGGCGGTGCTCAAGGGACCATATGGGATGTTGGGAATCGAACCCAGGTCAGCCTCGTGCAAGGCAAATGCCCTACCCGCTGTGCTCCAGCCCCTCGTATTTACTTCTTAATGAGCCAGAAACACCTAGAAATATATTTCAGTCACAGTCTTTATTGAGATTATTACTTTGGAATACAATTATTTTTTATATAGACTGCATTTTCCTCAAACTAAACATAAAAATTTTAATGTTCTGATAACCATTATAACACAACCAAAGCAAGATTTAATATTAAGTATTTCTCATAATTTTCTTCAATGTATAAATAAAATACAGTAAGAGGTAACCCAAAAAGATATTTTAGTGACAGTAATACATTTTAAAAATTACAACTAAAGCCTATGTATTAAAATTAAACTTTTTATAAAGCTTATTTATAAAATTAAAGATTATACTCAGAAAGGGAAGCAAGAAGTAGTCACTAATTTCATGAAAAGTAAAAAAAAATGCTTACTGTGTTAATAGTTTCCAATTCATTAAAATAGGAAAGCTTTTGTTGAATATTTTCAGCCAGATCAACAAGTTCCGACTTGCATTTTTTTTAAAAGGAGAAAAAAAGTCAGTTACTATAAGGACATAAATGCAACACTCCAGTTCCAAAATTAAATTAAATAGATGCATATTTGACACAGGAATTTTGAATAACATTCAAAGACTTCTACAATCACAGTTATAATAAGCAGATTATTACAACAAATTACATATGCCCTTGGGATAAACTAAGATAATGACTTAAATGTAGAATATTTGTATTTATATAAAACATACAATTTTTTTTTTTTTTTTTGGTTTTTGGGTCACACCTGGCGATGCACAGGGGTTACTCCTGGCTCTGCACTCAGGAATCACCCCTGGCTGTGCTCAGGGGACCATATGGGATGCTGGGATTTGAACCCAGGTCGGCCGCGTGCAAGGCAAACGCCCTACCCGCTGTGCTATCTCTCCAGCCCCAACATACAATTTTAAGGACAACCTAGATAAAGTTCATCTTTCCACAGATGTTCCCCATACTGCAATCACTACGCTCGTTTGAGAAGTGTCAACAAAGAGCAGTCAGAATATGAAACTTATGCACTCAACAGCTCAACACAGAGCAAAGATGGTCTTTTTCTCTGCCCACATTCACTTATTTAGAATAAGAGCAGACTGACAATGCAATAATGTTAAACACAAAACCTCATACGGAAGAATGGTAAATATAAATAGAAAAATTAAGGAAATTAGAATCACATCATGTTTACCTGCTTGCAAATAAAATATTAAAAATAATCACTGGGCCTTGAGATGCATCTAAGGGCTAGAAAGCATGCACCACTCTCCGTCTGTGTGAGGTCCTGGGTTAGACCCTTGGGACCAGGATGGATGGATGGATAAGTGGATGGATGGACAGAGAGGCCGGAGATGATGGCAGGGTAGGGAGAGAGAACCACTGGCCCTTTTTCCTCCTCCAAATTACCTGTTCTTTGAGGAGCTGTTCACAGGCTTCATGTAGGGTTCCTGTCTTATTGGACACAAAAAGATACTGTTTCTGCAATGATTCCAGATGCTGAAGAGCACTGTTTACATCATTCAATATAGCATCACACTGCTCCTGAAACCCAGACAAGTAATCCCTCATCTGTCTAAAAAACAGAATCAAAAGGGGATTGGCAATAATATTTTCCCCCGGTAAGCACAGTCAATCAATAACAAAGTCTCACTTTTCCCCAAATGCTTAAATTCAGGAGGAAAGTCTGACCAATTCACTGAAGTGAAGATATTCAGAAACATACGAAAAGTTATGCCACAACTCTCTCTATACTTACCATTGAAAACCACTAAAACTATGAGCAGCAAAAGGAATCTGACTTGAAGCTAAGAACTGGCACTTCACATGTAAGACAATAAATCACTGGCTCAACTTTCAAAGCCTGAACACAAAGCTCATTCCAAAGCCTCAAATAGGTCAACTGCTCAGGTCACTTCACTTCTACCTTTGAGAATTGGCCTTATCATCAAAGAAAGAATTCTAGACTTAGAAAACATGTGTCCAAGCCTCAACTCTGCCAAAACCTCCATACCAGTAGACAAATTACCAAGTGTCTCAGTTTGCTTATTTATATACAAAATAAAAAAACATTTCTTACAGAGCTTCTATGAAGAATAAATGGGATCTTCATTAGAGGCAAACAGAGAGCCTAACAATAGTAGTCAGTAGTCACTTAGTGCAACCCACAGTCCCCAAATCATCTAAAAATTACATATCATCATTTCCCCCATGCTATACACATAACTACCTAATTTATAACACCTAATCCAGAAAGCCACATAGGAAGTCTCTTGGGTCTCTCCTAAAGAAAGGCAATAAATGCCGCTTAGAGTTCCTCTAAATGCCTATTTGAATATAAGCCTTTCTAGAAAGATCTAAAAATCAATGTGTACCCCTCTTAACCTATTATTCATAATGTAATCATACAACCTTCAAACCAATTATAATTACCCTAATTCTTTCTCACTATACTTCAAGAAAACTTCGTGGAATTTTTCTTTGCACCTTCATTTTAATTAAAGACATATTATAAAATGCTTCAGATGACTAAGACCTAAAAATTAGGACAATCAACATATGCAAGACCCACATACCTATATTTAGTTTCTTCATCCTGATCCATTTGAGTTTGCAGTTTTGCAAACCATGAGAAAAACTGGGGAAACAAACAGAATTATATAGTTAATAAATTTAGGCATTAATAATTGGTTTTAAAGTCCACACACAATAATTTTCATATTAAATATCTATATCCTAGGAAAAGTAAAGGATATTTAAAACACTGACCGTGTTCAAGATTAAAGAAGAGTATCGAAGTGGGACCAGATTGGGGCCAGAGATAGTACAGTGGGAAGGGCACTTGCCTTGCACATGGACAACTCCCAGCACCCCATATGGTCGGTCCCCCAAGCTTCTGAGTGCAGAGCCAGGAGTAAGCCCTGAGCAATGCTGGGTGTGGCCCCCCAAACAAAACAAAAAAGTGCGGCCAGAGAGATAGCTGAAAGTGGTAGACCACATGAACATGGCCCCAAGTTCAATTTCTCACACCAAGGGCACCAAAGCACTGCCAGGTGTAGCCCTGGTGCCCCATAGCACTGGCGGCCCTACGGAACCCCTAATCACTGAGCCCTAGCACACAACCATCAGGTCTAAACAGCTGGGCCTCATATTGCCAGGAGAGGCTCCGGGAATCCCTTGAGTACTACTTGGGAGACCATCCCCACTGCCCCACAGGAAGGAAAGTAGTAGGGCCAGATAGACACCTCAAATGGCTGAGTGTACAACTGCATTCAGGAGGTCGAAGTTAGATCCCTGGTATGAGCAAAGAACTGGGAGTGGTCCTTGCGTACTGCTGGCTGTGTTCCAAAAAACAAATCCACCCCTCAAAAAAGTTTTAAAGTTAAAATAGGGGCTGGAGATATAGTACAGTGGGCTGACCCACGTTCCATCCCAAGAGGTACCCCCAGCCCACAAGGAGTGGTCGCTGAGCAGAGTCAGGAGTAACCCTTGAGTACTGCCGGGTATGGCCCCAAAACAAAAAAACAACATCAAAAATCTAAAATATCTAGGTAGTAAAGGTTTCCTAAGAGGCTAATAACTACTTTCTAGGTTGCCACATCTGAACAGGAAGCACGGGGCTTTGGGTAAGTACCAATACAAATGCTATCTAATAAGAAATGTGGGAACTAGGGCCAGAAAGACAGTACAGAGGGTTGGGCACTTGCCTCCCACATAGGTTGCAATGGACACATGTGCAATGCCCAGCATCACATATGGTCCCCTGATCACTGTCAGGGTTCACTACTGAGCACAAAGCCAGAAAGAGGCCCCTAGCACAGTTAAATGCCCCCTAAAATGCACTTCCCTTCGAACAAGAAACAAATGTAGGAACAAACACTCAGAAAAATGAGTGCTTTTAGGAACATGGGTTTTACTTCAGCTAAGCCTGGGTTTGAATTTTGATCCTACCATACCTTTCATAAAAAAATATCTATTTTAGAAGTGGGGGGAGGGGAGCTGGAGCAATAGCACAGCAGGTAGGGCGTTTGCCTTGCACGCGGCCGACCTGGGTTCAATTCCCAGGATCCCATATGGTCCCCTGAGCATCACCAGGCGTAATTCCTGAGTGCAGAGCCAGGAGTGACCACTGTGCATCACCGGGTGTGACCCAAAAAGCAAAAACAATTAAAAAATTTAAAATAAATAAATAAAAGTGGGGGAAAGTTAACCTTCACTGAGAGTGAAGGAAATTTTGGGGGCAAACATGAAAATATTCTATATTTTGATCACTGGCAGTTACACAGGTATATATACTTTTCAAGCTATGTACTTAAAACATATGTTTTGCCGTACATAAACTATAAATCAATATGTTAGGTTTTTTTTATTAGAGATATGTATAATAGTTCAAATAAGTTCACAGATATGGTGCATTATCACCTCCTATAATTCCCAAGTGAAGTCAAGGGGAGGCTTTAGTCTCTCAAGATACTGAACTTCCCAAGTCAAAAAAACACTTTGGCTGTTCCTGACTAAGCATTAACTGTGCCTGCATTTGCATGTACCAGCTGATTTAATTCTCCCAAAAATCCTCAGGAATAGGCATTTCATTATTATCTGACTCCCCGGGAAGCTAAGGAGAAGGGAAGTCCTCTGCTCCCAAAGGTGTAAGGCTGGAGGCAACCTTCAGCTCCAGCCCCACCTGACTCGAGAGCCAGAGCCGCTCTCCAGCACCCTCCCAGCTCTGCCGCTCCAAACCGCTACGCAAGCAGCTTGGGTGCTGTGTGAGCTGCAGCTGTCCCCGCTCTAACTCATAAGAGGTCAGGAAGAGGGGGAAAGATTACACATACCAAATTACTGAAAGACAACTCCAAAAATGGTCTGAAAGGACTATTTGGCCTTTTGCAAAAGAAATTATTTAGCAACAAGTAGAATGCAGTCAGTCTGCGTGTAGCTATGAGCACGGGTGGAAAAGGAATTCAAAAAAGGAAAACCTTAATAAGCATAATACTCTATCACTTCAAATTTAGAACAACGTATCTTTATCTGTATTGAAAATACAATTGGGCAATAGAAAACACTTATGAAACTAGAGAGACAGTTCGAAGGGCCAGAGTGTATGTGGACATGAGTTCCAACCCTATCTCCACAAGGTCCCTGAGCACCACCTAGAAAGCCCCCAAATTAATTAAAACACTTAAGAAACAGTCATGACAAACAAAAAATCAAGAATGTCTAGAATGCGGGGGGCAGGGGGAGGTGTCAGTGGATTGGATGTGGCTCAGCAGAAGAGCATGGACCCTGTGTGTGGGAAGTTCCAGGTTTGATTGAGGCCTGGAAACACATATAATGTTCCAAAAATATTTTATGCTAACAATATTTTTAATTAGGACTTTTTTTTATTAGCTTTTTTGAGACCTGTGAAAATGAACAAATATCTTCAGCAACAAGCCTGCCATTCACCTGCTGTGCAGTTTCGATTCTTTCTTCCTCCATTTCTAATGAAGTGAAACCTTTCGAGAGAATGTCTTCCATAGATTCAGGTACGAGAGAAGAATGTGCCACGGACAATGAATGGGATGTTAAATTACTCAGGTCTTCAACTGGAAGCTTGAAAAAAGAAAACCATAAGGATATTTAAATAACTTGAAAATTCTCTTAACTGTCACTCAAGACTGGTAATTAATTCCAATTTAGTTGTTTTGAAGGAATGCCTTCCATTAAATCATTTGAGGTTAAGAAATGCCATAAGGGGCTAGAGTGATAGCACAGCGGGTAGGGCGTTTGCCTTGCATGCGGCCGACCCGGGTTCGAATCCCAGCATCCCATATGGTTCCCTGAGCACCGCCAGGAGTAATTCCTGAGTGTGGAGCCAGGAGTAACCCCTGTGCATCGCCGGGTGTGACCCAAAAAGCAAAAAAAAAAAAAAAAAGCCATAAAACACTAATGCTCTTTTATCAGAATCTCTCTATATTATTAAACACTAGTTTTGAAATGTAAATAGAACACCAATGCTCCACCATTACTAAAGTTCAGGTGTCTGAGTAGCATCCTAATACTGGTGATGAACCCATACATTTTCTCACAAGAACTTACCCTCCCTGGCACCTAATGCAAAATTCTAACTAACCTCATAGATCTCCAAAACAAGTCACACTCAAGAATTAACTATAGGGGCTGGAGCAATAGCACAGCAGGTAGGGCGTTTGCCTTGCACGCGGCCAACCCAGGTTCGATTCCCAGCATCCCATATGGTCCCCTGAGCACTGCAAGGGGTAATTCCCGAGTGCAGAGCCAGGAGTAACCCCCTGTGCATCGCTGGGTGTGACCCAAAAAGAAAAAAAAAATTAACTACTAATAATAGTTATCTCCTCGTAGTCACCTGCTGCCTTACTTTATCCACACCTTCCTGCTGCCAAATATTGAAATGATAACTGAACAGAGGGATCAGCTTCCATCAGTTTTGGAAGAGCTCTGCCTACAAGGTCTGACTCTGAGACTATAAGGCCTACAGTATTTTCTAATTTCTACTTAACAAAATAACCCAGGCATTAATTTAGCCCAAAGATTCACAAATGTATTTGGCCTACAACCCACTTTTCAGAAAAAGAAATCTCAGCAGCTCTTGAAATCTGCCTTCTTTCAGCAAAAAAAAAAAAAAAGGAAGTGAAGAGCAGGAGAACTGGTCCTTAGTAGGAAGCCTGCTATGATGGGGGAGGGAATAGGTCAAGGAATGGGCCATAGGACAATGAGAGAGGGAAGTGGTCACTCTGAACCAGGACTGGGAGCTGAAAGGAGATAAAGTGACAATCATGACATCCTATCAAGCCATACGGCCTAAAAAAAAAGGGGCATAGGGTGGGGAAGGAAAAAGAAAATAGTGTCAGGGGCTGGAGCGATAGCACAGCGGGTAGAGCATTTGCCTTACACGCTGCTGACCCAGGTTCAATTCTCAGCATCCCATATGGTCCCCCGAGCACTGCCAGGAGTGATTTCTGAGTGCAGAGCCAGGAGTAACCCCTGTGCATCGTTGGGTGTGACCCAAAAAAGAAAAAAGAAAAGAAAATATTGTCTACCACAGAGGTAGGCTGGTTGGGTTACGGAGAAAAGGGAAACTGAGGAACACTGGTGGGGGGAAGTGGACACTGGTAAAGAAACTGGTGTTGGAACATTGTTCACTTGAAATTCAATCATGAATAACTTTTCTGTAATTCGCTACGATTCAACTAAAAAGAATATTTAAGTGTCCTCCAATTGTACCAGAGACCTCTAGACTGTTCCAGCACCCCCTGCTGGAGGGGCTGCTATGACCCACCCTTGGTAAACACTGATTCCTCACACAATTTTCAGACTTAAAAGAAAGCTAAGGTGGATACTGGGCTGGAGAAGGGTTACAGCTGCCTTGCATGCGACCAACCAGGTTCAATTCTCAGCAGCCCATACGGGTCCCTGAGTACTGCCTGCGTGACTCCTGAGCACCTCAGAACATGATGGAGGCATAGCCGAAAAGCAAACAAACAACAAAAAAACTATGGTGGATACTAAGGAAGAAGAAGAACCTGATTACTTCCTTTTCTAAAACTTTAGCACTTAGAGCATGGCATTACACAAGACATAATTTAGGCCTTAAGAAAATGTCTCCCCATCTATTTCTCTGGATAAAGAAACGTCATCTGAAAACAGTAATTTCTCTCTAAAGCTAAAATATGTTAGATGCAAAATATACCATCACTCATTCATAGCTACAACCCTTTAAATAGCAGAATTTTGGAGTTGTGGAGCTGGCTCAAACAGCCGTACACACATTTGGCATGTAGGATGCCTGTCTGACCCCTCGTACTAAATGGTGCACCATCAGGAGCAAACCCTAAGCACCAAGCTGAGAGTAGTCCCAGAATATCACCAGGTACGGCCCCCAAACCATAAAAAATAAATAAGTCTGGGGGGCTGGAGTGATAGCACAGTGGGTAGGGCATTTGCCTTGCACACGGCCGACCCGGGTTCGATTCCCAGCATCCCATATGGTCCCCTGAGCACAGCCAGGGGTAATTCCTGAGTACAGAGCCAGGAGTGACCCCTGAGCATCGCTGGGTGTGACCCAAAAAGCAAAATATATATATATAAAAATAAATAAAATAAATAAATAAGTCTGGGGGTGAAGGGCTGTACCTGGGTTCTAGAATGGTAATTACCTGCTGGAATGGCAAAGCACATTCTACTAACAGTCTGGTTTGAACCTTGTTCTTGCTCTCTACAATAGGCAAATGATGTAATGCATCTAATCCTCAGTGTTGCCTCTGAAAATAAGAACTGCAGTATCTGTGTCATCGGTCTACTATTAAGAATCAGGAAAGCAAACATGTGAGAAAATAGGTGACTCTGAGAGCTGAGAAGCTGCAGCGCCAGAATGCAGGAAGGTCCTCCTTGTGCTTTCTCCCCACAAGTGAGTCTGCCTCAATAATCAGGGGGTACTGGATCTATGGATGAGGGTCTTAGAAAGGGCATCACTGTACATGGAAACTTTTCCAGAATGCTGACATCCTCCCTGAGTATGTGAAGACTGTAGCGCAGTGAGAATTAGACTGCTCAAATCTGGCGAGAATCTATCTTAAGTCTAATGTGTCACCAGCAGGGCCCGGAGAGACAACTCAACGGCTGAGCACATGGTTTGCATGGAGGGGGACCTGTTCCGTTCCATTCCCAGAATGGTGTGGTCCCCAGCGAGGACCCAGGAGTACCCTTTAGGCACCACCAGGTATGGCCTGGGAAACAACAACAGAACAGCAAAATAAAGCATCACCAGAGGACAAAGAAGCTATGCTATGGGACTAGCAGTATCTGGTATTGGTAATTGCCAATTACCTGTCTCCTTGGAGAGGGGCAGGTACTCCAGCAGGCAACACCACACCTGGTCAGCATACAGCCCTCCACACAGTAAATGTTCAGTAAATCCCAGCTACTGTTGTCTGTCCTATGTCATTATTATTCCTATTTATCAGGAGCAACCAAGTAAACTTATAAATCTAAACAGTACTTTCTTAGGAACAGAAACATTAATAAGCTACCTTTCCCAAATGAGACTGCAGTGCCCAGGAGAGAATCCAATGGGCTGGAATGCTGGGCACCATAAGGTCCCTAAGCACTGCCAGGAGCACCATGCTGCCACCCAAGGACTAAAGATGCTAAAGCAAATGGTCAGTAGAGAGAACCAGAGCAACTACAAAGCCTATACCAAGTCCAGCTGCTGACTAGACTAACCCAGTCTCCTGCAAACAAGCTAATCAAAGAGGAGCACTCGGATCTCTGGACTTTAATACTATCTCCATCATGTGCACAATATCCAGGGCTCAATCACATTACATTAAAAAGAAAAGGGAAAAGAACTCATTATCCAGAGGCTAGGCACAGCTCACACAGACCCAAGGCACCATCCCAAGGCTGCCCCAGCCACTGAATATAAGCAAGTCATTGTCGACAGAAAAGGCCATCAACAGAGGCAGACTCAGCAGTGACTTGACTTTGGAGCTATCAGGAAAGAAATTCTAAGTACCTGTGGCTGATTAATATGCTAAAGACTCTAGTACAAGGTGAGAGATGGACTTCAGTGGTGTACATCACCTGCATGAGGCTTGAATTTGATCCCTGGCACCCAAACAAATAATAATAAATATATAAAACAAGGACTGGTGGGGCCGGAGCGATAGCACAGCGAGTAGGGCGTTTGCCTTGCACGCGGCCTACCCGGGTTCGATCCCCGGCATCCCATATGGTCCCCCAAGCATCGCAAGGAGTAATTCCTGAGTGCAAAGCCAGGAGTAACCCCTGAGCATCGCTGGGTGTGACCCAAAAAGCAAAAAAAAAAAAAAAAAAAAAACAAGGACTGGTGTGAGAGCATAGTGGGCAGGGCATTTTCCTTGCACGTGGCCGATGAGGGTTTGATTCCTCCATCCCTCTGGGAGCCCGGCAAGCTACCGAGAGTATCCTGCCCGCATGGCAGAGCCTGGCAAGCTACACATGGCATATTCAATATGCCAAAAACTGTCTCACAATGGAGACGTTACTGGCGCCCGCTCAAGCAAATCGATGAACAACGGTAAGACAGTGCTATAGTGCATATAAAACAAGTACAAATGAAGCTAGTAATGGAGCTCATGATAAAATATATGCCATGGATGTGTAAGATCCTAGGTTCAACCCCTGACAATAAGCATATATACTATATATAGGCAAAACTGTGTATGTGTGTAAGCACAACTACCATTTTGAAAGTTACTACCAAAATATATATAAATGAAATGAAAAAAAAAAATGACAATGTTCAGCCAAAAATGAAAACTGTAACAAAACTAAAAAGCACTCTAGTCGGGCCCGTGCTCGGCTCCGGCCGGCCGGGTTTTCGCCCGGGCGCCCATGCCCCTGCAGAGCCGGTGGATGTGGAACAAGCGGGAACCAGAGACAGCTTTAGGAATTGGGGTTCCAGCAAGTGCCTGCACCCATGTATGGAGACTGTGAATTAAGCCTTTGCCCCACGCCGGCTAACGGAGGAAATATGTAATTTCTGGCAGAATTTTCCCAGGACTTTATACAGAAATCCAAAACCGCGCGGACGCTGCTGCGTCCGCGCAACTTAACATTTATAATTGTCATCAATGTGAAAGGGTTCCATTTGAACAGGTCAGACTTGGGGGGGAAACTCCAAATAATAACAGTAAGTTTTTGTTGAAATATTGAAGGTTCTTAATGTAATAGCCACCTCTGGACTATGAGCTAAGCAAAAGCCCCACGCTGGCCAACGTGGCGTGGAGTACACCATACTATGAGGCGCAGGAAGGGTGATGAGGGGGAAAAATTAAAAAAAAAAAAAAAAGGAAAAGGAAAAAGAGAAAAAAAAAGAGAGAGAGAGAGTTATGTCAACTATAGTGAGTTTTGTGTTGAATTATGGAATGTAATCAAGGTAAAGAAAAAATGAAGTGAAACTCATTAGTTATACAGTAGGGGGTAGGGGGTGGGGGCGGGGGGGTAAACTGGGGTTTCTGGTGGTGGAATTTGGGCACTGGTGAAGGGATGGGTGTTTGAATATTGTATAACTGACATATAAACCTGAGAACTTTGTAACTTTCCACATGGTGATTTAATAAAAAATTAAAAAAAAAAAAAAAACTAAAAAGCACAGTCATAGAGATGGAAGAGCTGCACTGAACTCACTTGGACACACAACACAGCCAAAGCAAGGACCAGCCAACTTGACGACACCAATAAAAAACACACACAAAATTAAACAGCGAGAAAACAGCATGGAAAGAAACAAACTGTAATGAAGCAAAGAAGCTCAGAAAGGGTGAAGGAGAGAGCTCCAAGGGCTACAGAGCATGTTTGCACACACGTCGCATCCATCCCCACCGTGGCAGTGCTCTCCTGAGCACCACCAGCACCATGGAGAGCGACAACCGTGGTGGGGGGAGGAGGCGAGGCAAGCCAGGTATAGCCCCAGAGCAGAGCCCAGGATGGCCCAATCAACAACCACCACCAAAGAGCTGCGAGAATTCATTTCTAGAAGACTAGCACTACAGGAAATGGTTTGTTGGGTTTCTGGCTTTTGCGGTTTTTTAACTTCTTTCCTTCATTTATTTCCAGGGAGCACTACCAGAAGCAACCCCTGAGCTGGGAGCAGCCCCCCTCCCCCGCGCCCCCACCAACTCACTGGGTATGGCCAGAATAATTTAAAACACGCAACTCTAATGTCACTGAAATATAATGGGCTCTTTTTTTCTTTTCTTTTCTTTTTTTTTTTTTTTTTTTTTTTTTTTTTTTTGCTTTTTGAGTCACACCCAGCGATGCTCAGGGGTTACTCCTGGCTCTGCACTCAGGAATTACCCCTAGCGGTGCTCAGGGGACCATATGGGATGCTGGGATCTGAACCCGGGTCGGCCTCGTGCAAGGCAAATGCCCTACCCGCTGTGCTATTGCTCCAGCCCCTGGGTTCATTATTTTAAAAGTTCCAGCCAGAAAGGTAATGAAAGGGTTATGTGCTTGCCTCGCATGCAACCAACAAACTTCTGCCCCTGGTACTGGACATGGACCCCTGAGCAATACTGGGCAGGTGTAACCCCTGAGCACAGAGCCAAGAGTAGGACAGGAGCACTACCAGGTATGGCAGAAACCCCCTCAAACAAATAAATGAACAGTCGGGAGTAAAAATGGACTTTGTTTTGTTTGTTGTTTTCAGGCCACACCAAACAGTGCTCAGGACCTACTCCTGACTGCGCTCAGGAATCACTCCAGGCGAGATTGGGGGACCATATGTGGTGCCAGGGATGAAACCCGGTTGATCTTGTGCCCAGCAAGTACCCTACCTGCTATACTATCTCTTCATCCCCAGGAGTAAAAAATGTTGAAATAAAAAGCAAGTTTTCCTTTCTCTCTACATTACCCTTTCATTTTTCTTCTCTAAACCAGGTTTATAGGGGCTGGAGCAATAGCACAGCGGGTAGGGCGTTTGCCTTGCATGCGGCCAACCCGGGTTTGATTCCCAGCATCCCATATGGTCCCCTGAGCACCACCAAGTGTAACTCCTGAGTGCAAAGCCAGGAGTAACCCCTGTGCATTGCCGAGTGTGACCCAAAAAGCAAAAAATAAAAAATAAAAAAATAAATCAGGTTTATAGTTAGAGAAATAATTATAGGAATTTGAAGATAGAATGGAGAACTTGGGAGGGGGAGTGGAAAGAAGCCAAAAGTAGAGAATTTTAATCAATCTTTTATAGACATTATTTCATAACAAAGAATTTGTGCACATCATCAATAAAACTAGAAAGTAAAACCTCCTGTATCCACAATTCTTTTGGGGGGTAGATAGAAGAGAGTTGGGGAAGGACATGGGGAGAGGGGCATTTGGGCCACACCTCAAGGTTATTCCTGACTGTACTAAAGAGACCATATGTCAGAGTCAGACCCAGGGCTGACTGATACAAGGCAAGTGCCTTAACCCTTGTACTATCTTTCCAGTCCCCTTAACCATATTTTCAACTAGTTTAAGCATTTTCAATATTTTAATCTTTGATCTGTAATTATAGAAACATTTAAACATTGTGTCTGAATTACAAATTTTAGTTCCCACCTACTGACTCCCTGAGAATAGTACTATTTACTTTTATATTCTCAAATTCAGTCACCTCTAAGATTGTTTGAATTTTATGTATCAAGACAGAGCAAGTCGTAAGAGCATTTATAACTTAAATAACACATGCTTCCGGACTTCAATAATCTACCGAAACTAAAGGTTTGTTGATACCATGTGTATTTTTGGTGTGTCACACATTATTTTTTGCGCGAAGGGGAATGCCTAGTGATGCTCAGGGTTACACCTGGCTCCGCACTCAGAAATCACTGACTCTAACATTAAATATTATCTACAATAAATAAAATGCATGGGGAGCCATGTGGGATGCCAAGGATCAAACCCAGGTTGCCCACATGCAAGGCAAGTGCCTTATCAGCTGTACTATCTCTCCAGCCCCTGGTGTGTCACACATTTATTATTATTATCATATCAAAAGGATATAGGGATGACATATACATGTGTTCAGTTATCTTGAACCAAAAATTTTTTTTACTAGTTTACTTTCTAAAATAAAATCACGTGTAAACTCTGAGTACTTGAAAATCTACTACAAATATTTCAAATAGAATATGTAGGGGCCAGATCGATAGCACAGCGGGTAGGGCGTTTGCCTTGCACGCGGCCAACCCGGTTTGATTCCCAGCATCCCATATGGTGCTCTGAGCACCGCCAGGAGTAATTCCTGAGTGCAAAGCCAGGAGTAACCCCTGTGCATCGCTGGGTGTGACCCAAAAAGGAAAAAAAAAAAAAAAGAAAAGAATATCCCAAATAGAATGTGTAATCTTGATCAGCAGTTTTCAAGCATCATGTTCTTTTATACTAGTTTGGGTCTGTAGGTAGAAAAAGATTGAAAACCACTGACGTAGATGTTGGGAAAAATAGAATGACTTTAATTTATTAAATAGTATTCTATTAGATTAAGAACAAAAATTGTTTTCGAGACCCAGCAAAACCTCTTTCGGCGTGGGCAACTCCTCGCAGAATGTCTCCAGCCTGAGAACTAAGCCTCTGCCCCGTGCCCGCCCGGGAGGAGAAAGGTATTTCTCTCTCTCAGGTATTTCTCTCTCTCGCCTCTTTCTCTCCGGGGATGAAGGGCGCGGTGGCTGCCATATTAAAGGACACAAGGGTGCTCTTGGGAAGGTGGGAGGCACCGGCCCCTCCCACCGCCGAGACATGCGTGCGGCCCCTCCGCAGCTGCACAAGCGTGAATCCAGACCCAGCAAAACCTCTTTTGGCGTGGGCAACTCCTCGCAGAATGTCTCCAGCCTGAGAACTAAGCCTTGGCCCCATGCCCGCCCAGGAGGGGCAAGGTATTTTTTTTTTCTTTCTCTCTCTCTCTCTCCCTCTCTCCCTCTCTCCCTCTCTCCCTCTCTCCCTCTCTCCCTCTCTCCCTCTCTCTCTCTCTCTCTCTCTCTCTCTCTCTCTCTGGATATTAAGTCCATATTAAGACGACCAGACGAACACAGATGGGATTTACGACAAAAACTGCAGCAAAAGGACACGAGGGTGCTCTTGGGAAGGTGGGAGGCACCGGCCCCTCCCACCGCCGAGATGTGATCCGGGGATGAAGGGCGCGGTGGCCGCCATATTAAGACGACCACAGACTGGGTTTTCAAGCCTGCAATTATCTAATATCTGGAAGAAATCTTCCTGGACTTCTTGTTAAAGTAGAGAAATTCAAAACCGCGCGGCCGCTACCGCGGCCGCATGACCTTATTTGTCTTCACAGTAGGTCTGAATCTAGTGGGGTACTCCTAACAACAATAGTGAGGTTTGTGTTGAAATATTGAATGTAACCAAAGTAAACAGAATGTAAAATGAAACTTATCAGTTACAAGGTAGGGGGTGGGGGGGCGGGATGGGAAGTGTACTGTGTGGGCTTTTTTTTTTTTTTGGTGGTGGTATATGGGCACTGGTGAAGGGATGGTTGTTTCAGCATTGTATAACTGAGACCTAAGCCCGAAAGCATTGTAATCTTCCACACGGTGATTTAATAAAATAAAAAAAAAAAGAACAAATATTGTTTTCAATCCTAAGCCCTTTTAAGTATCAGAAGCAGGCAGGCTTCCTGTCTTATTCCTTGTTCTAACTACCATCCAGACATTTTCTCCCAAACAAAGCAACAGAAGACAAACTGCAGTTACTTTCAAAACAGTTGTTTTGGAAGCACCAAAACTAGGACCAAAAAAATAGTTCAGCAGTCAGGTACCTGCCCTGCATGCAGCTGACATGAGTTTGATCCCCAGCATCCCAGGTGGGCTCTGAACAGGAGTGCTCCCTGAGCCCACTCAGCAGTAAACCCTAAGCACAGCTGGGTGTGCCCCACCCACCGAATTACAGAAACAAACACCATACACAAAAGCAATAAAACACACTGTTTGGGGCCAGAGCGATAGTACAGAGGGTAGGATGTTTGCCTGACCACAGCCAACCAGGGTTCAATCCCATATGGTCCGCCAAGCACTGCCAGGAAAATTCCTGAGTGCAGAACCAGGAGCAACCCTTGAGTATCACCAGGTGTGACCCAAAAAGCTAAAAACAAATAAATACAAATACCAGGATAACCAACATTGCTTTTAAGATCACAGAAGAAAACGCTCCCAAGTACCTTTGCCCAGCTACCTTTACTCACAAGTTGTTGAACAGGATGGCAGATCCAGGGGGGTGTGGTGGCAACACAAAACATTTGCCAGTTCTAACCTCTCATTCATCCCTGAAAATGTCCGAATGCCTCTGACTCACTTTACCCTAATGGCTTTAGAGCTAGAGTGACACCGCCAGAGAAAGAACACAGACCTCAGTGCCTGGCTGACAATCCTGAAGAGCTACCCTAGAGTTTATGCAAATAGGGACTCTAACATTAAATATTACCTACAATAAACTACCAAGCCTCGCCTGACCAGCTGAGCAGGTACAGGGAAAAAGAAAACAAAAATAGCCAAGCAAATCTGATGACCTCCCCTAACACAGTTTCAAATCTACTTCGAGCACTATTCTGGAGAAGTATCTCACTTTTATAATCAATCTAATTAATTAATTACCTCACAGAAACCTGCTGTTGCTTTCTCTGGTTGGAAAAAATCATTAAAAAAGGTACAGAGGAGACTCAAAGCTTTCCAAAGGGGACTGGCCTCTGTCTCCTTTTCTCTCTGTCTGAGTGATACCCAGATCAGCTCAGAACCATGAGGTTCTAATCTGTATGTTTAGGTGTCCACCACTTGGGGGGAAAGCACACAAATAATGCATGTGAATAGGAAGCATACCAAGTACAATTTATACATACGTTTTCACTTAATTTTTATAACTTCCCATGAAATAAATAATCCCCGTTTTAAAGAAGGTTCAGAGAAGTTAAATACATATAAAGTCTCACAGTTGTACAAAAAGAACCAGGAAATCTTTTATGGCCTTATCAAGAATCACTGAATTCAGGAAGTTCCGTGTTGAATCCTTGGCACCAAGTGGTCCCCGTGCACCAAAGGGAGTGGCACCCCAGCACTCCCTTTGTGTGTGAGGGAGAAATACAACATTGGAGAAAAAAAAGTCACTGAGTTCAGCAGGAAGAAAAACAGCACTACTAAGAAATCTGCCTTGGCTACAATAGATCAGTGTACCTAGTTCTAGCTCAAAAAATAATAATAATGGAAAACATAAAACTCCTTACCAAGATAAGACAAGCTCTCCTTCAAAAGAGAAAGTTATTTCCTAAAGTTAACAGTTTTATGATATTCACATAGTTCACTGGTCAGATTATGCAGGAACTCTTTTAGCTCCTGGGAATTGTGGGACATGAGGAAAAAAAAATTTTTTTTTTGGCTTTTTGAGCCATACCCAGCAAGCTCAGGGATTACTCCGGGCTCTGCACTCAGGAATTAGTCTTGGCAGTGTTCAGGGGACCATACAGGATGCCGGGGATTAAACCTGGGCCAGCTGTGTTCGAGACAAATGCCCTGCCCTCTGTACTATCACTCCGGCCCCCTGAGGATATTCTTTAGGTATACCTACAGGACAAAATAAAAAGTGAAAAGTGAAAAAAAAAATAAAAAAAATAAAAATAAAAAGTGAAACTTTTATTTTTCAGGACTAATGTTACAAAAATGGTAACAAGGATGAAAAATAAAATTTCAGGCTTGAAAGATAGTAAGGCACTTGCCTTCAGTATGTCAGAACTGGATCCCTGACATCACCTATAGTTCCAGAACCCCACCAGGAATGATACTTGAGCATGAAACCAGGAGCAAGGCCTGAGTATAGTCAGATGTGGCCCAATATCTGGCTCCCCAAAAACAAAACTTAACTACCATTACACTGAAAAGATACATGAAAAAACAATTTCATTTCCAAAGTCTTCCCACCAAACATAAACATTTCAGCAAAAGGAAACGAGGACTGTAGGGAATTAAAAAAAAAAATGAAAAAGTCACTTTAGGGGGCTGGGGAGATTGTACAGCAGGTAAGGTGCTTAGCGACCCAAGTTCAATCCCCAGCATCCCATAGAGCCGGTCAGGAGCGATTCATTAGTGCAAAGCCAGGAGTAACCCTTAAGAACAGCTGGGTGTGGTCCAAAAAACGAACAAAAAAGTAATTTTAAAGGTTCCAAGCCAGATAAACAATGGCTATTTCATTTTCACAAAAATTTTAAAAAAAAAAATCAAGGCTACATGTCCAGAAGTCACTCGTGGAATCCTCGACCATATCAAGTTCATCTTCCATCTAAGACCTCGTACTGCTTTTCCCTCCAGTGAAATGTTCTCTAGTTGTGCAAGACAGCTTCTCTTTTTCCATGGACTTCTCACCTTAGCCTGTCACTTTCTTGGAAAGACCTTTCTTCCTTATTTAAAAGGACACTGCTAAGGGGCCAGAGCAACAGTACAGCGGGAAGGGCTTTTTCCTTGCCCGCAGCTGCCCAGGGTTTGATCCCTGGTATCTCATTAGCACCAACAGAAGTGGTTCCTGAGTGCAGGAGTAATCAGCAATCTCTAAGCATCACTGGGGGTGATCCAAAAAGACAGAAAATTAAAATTAAAGGACACAGCTCATCCCTCTCTGCCACACTATCCTGTTTCACTCGCTTTATTATCATGGAGTTTCCTCTGGACTGAACCCGCGTTGCCCCTTTTTAACATGCTCTGATCACCACAATTATGTCAGCTCCATGAGGCTGGAGATCTTGTTTTATTTTTTTAAGCCTCGATTCCTGGCCCACCGAAGGCACACGTTAGATGACTGCATCAGAGAAATGGTAGGTGTGACACTGCATAAATGTCAATGAACAGGGTGAAAATGAAGGTTCCACTTGCTTCCCTCCCAATCATTTCCGCCGTACTCAGTAAAACAAGCTTCTGGGGCTGGATAGTACAGCAGGTAGGGCGCCTGCCTTACACAGTATCACCCAGGTCCCGTCCCCAGCACCCCATCCCCGTAACACCCCCAGGAGTGCGGAGTCAGAAGTCAGCCCTGACCACCGCTTGGGTATAGTCCCAAAACACAAAACAAACAGACTAAAAAGAATCCCACTGTGGCCCAAGGCAGTCAAGAGCAAGACGGGTTACTTTTCTTAGGGTTCTGTTCCGAGAAACAGGTGCGGGGATGTCTAGAGCATCCTGCTGCGGGTGATCGGCCCAATCGGAGAGAAGCGCCCTGGAATAATGGCAGAGCAAACAACTGCCACGAGCCAGGGGCACACTAGAAGTCACAGAAACGCCCACCCGCTTCCTCACTGGCTTCAGGCTCACAGGGACCCCAGCACCGCAGAGGGGAACAGGGATAGCCTGGAAAGAACCCCCGCGTTCTCTGGCAGTGATGAGAACTTGCCGATCGCGGCACTTTTAACCTTTACCTGCTTTCCGCCCCAATCCCTCCCGCACGGCCCACGAAGAACGCTCCCCAACGCCAGGAGTGCCCACCGCGGCCGATGAAAGAATCCCGCTCACCCTTGGCCTTCAAGAACACGCAAGTCCCGAGGGACCTCGAACCACGCAAGCTTACTTCTCGGACGGCTGACCCGAGCGAACCGCACGCGGTCACCCGGCGTTAACATCCTAACTGGTAATCCGAGCTTTAAAAAAATAATGATAGTGCAATAAAAATTAATTTAAATTTTTAAAATTAGACCCTCCCCTAAGAGTGGGCTGACCCGGCTTTCAAAGAACGCTCGCGTAGGGCGGCTTTGCAAGGGAGCGAACCGATCTCCTCTCCCGGAACCTGCCTGCCCTGGGTCGCGAGCTCCGGGCTCGGACCGGGGATGAATGAAACCAGCCCTCGGGTTTCGGGTTTCGGGCTGCACCCCGGGCGCCCGAGCAAGAGGAAAAAGTTAGGTCAGGCATTCACTGAGGCCGCAGGCAAACGCCCAGAGGCGGCTGCCCGGCACAGCCCTGCAGCCCTGCAGCCCAGGCCCCCGCCCCCACCCCCGGGGTCGGCGCCCTCGCCCGCCCGCTCGGCCGGGAGGGTCGTGGTGCACAAGGCACAGGGCTCTGCAGGGCCAGGGCGCCCGGGCCTAACCGTGGCCCGCGGCCCCAGGAGGAGGGCTGGAGGCGGCTGGACCAGGCCTGACAGCCCGGGAAGGGGCGGGACCGCCCCCACCAGGGGTGCCCCCCACCCGCACCGGACCCCGGGAGCTGGGAAGAGGCGCGAGCGCGAGGTGCATCTCCGCCCCCGCTCGCCACCTCACCTCGATGGGCACCGGCAGGTTCTCCGCCGCCGCCTTCAGCTCCAGCACCGAGTCCCTCTGCCTGTCGGTCAGAGGCGCCTTCGTGTCCGGTCTCCGATCCCAGAAAACAAGCTTCTCCCGAGCGTCCCGCTCCGCCGCCGTCTCGGACGGCAGCAGCAGCGCCGGCTCCGCCATTGCCAACGCCGCCGCCCCCGGGGCCCACGGCGAGAGCCGTGCGCTGGGGACCCCGACCGAGAGGTCCGGGCCACTTCCGGGAGGACCGTGGCTTCCAGCGCGGCACGGCGTCCGGGTGGGGCGGACCGGAATAGCTCGACCCCGGAAACACTTCTACGATCCGGGGGCGGGGCCGAGAGCCAGGACTGACGTGGCTTTAAACCCACGACAAATACTTCCGGCCCGAATACCGAAGTAGAGCCCGCGGACGGAAATCGGTATGCCCCTACCGGAAGTCTCTTCCTCAACTTCAATAACTTTATTGTACCGTGATGTTCAGATTATGGACAATTGTGAACCCGATCCCTCCGGCAGGGGCCTTAGTGAGCCAGTTCTGCAGCAGCTCGGTGGTCTGCGTGAAGCACCGTTTTGGACTGTGCTTTCTGCGCTCATTTATTGATGAGCGCCTGTAATATGCAAAAACAAAATGAAGGAACTCATGTTAGGTGATGACGATGGGGGCGAGATCTGGCCATTGAAACTACACCCGGGTGTAACCAATTCTGTGAACTTTGGAAATTCTGCAATGGATGTAACCAATCAAAATACTTTGGTGCCCACCACCACCAAGATGCCACGTAAATTAGGACCGGTCTTCTGATAAATCACCTCAGCACACCTCTCCAGCCATCACCGAGTATCAACGGACTTCTCTCTCCTAGCCAGATTCGTATATGGTGGGCTTTGGAACCCTGATCCGAGTTTGAGAGCCTTGAGACATTTCATGTCACCTCCCTCAGAGACCAACTCTGAGGACTATGTGTGAGCAAGAACCTCAGTGCAATGGCATGTCACATTTATATTGCATAATAACATTTCATGATAGTATATTGTGTGGGGCTGGAGAGATAGCACAGCGGTAGGGCGTTAGCCTTTTACGTGGCCAACCGGTGTTCGATTCCTCCGCCCCTCTCGGAGAGCCCAGCAAGCTACGGAGAGTATCCGCACGGCAGAGCCTGGCAAGCTACCCGTGGCCGTATTTGATATGCCAAAAACAGTAATAATGTCTCACAGTAAGAGTGTGCCCGCTTGAACTTACTGGTGCCCGCTCGAACAAATCGATGAGCAACGAGATGACAGTGACAGTGATATTGTGTGAGGACTGAATACACTATTTGTTAAGACATGTACGTAGTGTTAAATCCTGCATCTAGTGGATTACTCCCATATGTGAAGTTATATATGCCACCTAAACAAAACAAGGAATATAAATTTATCTGACATACAGTAACTCCACCCCTCTTAAAGACTAAAATACAAAAATACATAAAAGTTCTGGGCTGGAGCACAGCAGGTAGGGTGTTTGCCTTGCACGCGGCCAACTGGGATTCGATTCCCAGCATCCCATATGGTCTCCTGAGCACCGCCAGGGGTGATTCCTGAGTGCAGAGCCAGGAGGAACCTCTGTGCATTGCCTGGTGTGACTCAAAAAGCAATATATAACATATATATGTGTATATATATATATATATATACATACATAAGTTCAAAGAGTTGGTTGAGCCTGGGAGATAGCTCAAAGCACATTGTATTGCTCTGATTAGACCTGCCTCTTCATGGTCCCCCAG
Source organism: Sorex araneus (assembly GCF_027595985.1). NCBI lineage: Eukaryota > Metazoa > Chordata > Mammalia > Eulipotyphla > Soricidae > Sorex > Sorex araneus. The sequence goes on from NC_073302.1 coordinate 246,197,648, forward strand.
CAACCACAGGGAACAGCTGCTTGAGCACCAGGCCAGGAGTAACCCCTGAGCATCTCATATTGTTGCCCGAGCCCCCACAAAATAGATTTTATATAGTCTATGAGACATCATTAATAGTAATAGCTGGAAATAGGCAATATCCAACATTGAAAAATTGAATCAAAAATTTATGGCACGTGGGGTTGGAGCAATAGCACAGCAGGTAAGGTTTTTGCCTTGCACGTGGCCGACCTGTGTTCGATTTCCAGCATCCCATATGGTCCCCTGAGCACCGCCAGGGGTGATTCCTGAGGGCAAAACCAGGAGTGGTCCTTGTGCATCACCCAAAAAGCAAAAAAAAAAAAAAAAAAAAATTTTGTGGCACAAGCTAGAGAGACACTACAGTAGATAAGGTACTTGACTTCTTGACTTGCACTAGGAATACTGTTTTATCCCCAGCATCACCAAGAATGATGGTAAGATGGAGTCAGGAGTAAGCCCTGAGTACCTGTGGGTGTGCCATCCTTTCACCATGCTCCCCCCCCAAAAAAATAATCATGACGTAAGCATGACGTAAGCATGACGTAAGCATGACGTAAGCATGTAACCTGTCATTTAAATCATGCTGTCAATTTCTATAGCAAAATGATAGTATTACATTATGACCTATAAAATTAAATGCCCGAGATCATACTGATAAACACCCTATTGCATAAATAAAAGGAGGAGGGGAAAACTATTCTTCAGAATTCCAACCTATAAATGTTTAGTGAATAAAATTAAAAGTCATTTTTAAGTTTAGCATAATAATAGTTAACAACAGGTAAAAGCTAAGGATGCATGCTGAATCAGTGTGTGAAAGTTCAGCTGACAACCCTACACAGAGCAGGAGAGAAAAATTGTAACTTTAGCTTACTCCCATACTGGGATGTGAGCTTGGAAAGACTGTGGGCCTCAGTACCAGGGATACCTGCCTCCTGTCTGTGCTCCAGCCCCTGGCCCTCTTACAAACGTCAGCACTTGTGCTGCGCTCGGGGCGCCCCCTGGTGGCTCTTGCTGATCCACAATCACCGAAGACTTGTATTCACAGAACAGGAAGCTCTCTGGCTGTGGCCCAAAATGAAACAAAAAAATTCCTTGGAGACAAAAAAAAAAAAAAGCTTGAAGTTCTCGTCGTGTGCCCTGTTCTACCGTAAGATAGGAGTAAGTAGTTCAAGTGTCCAGACACAAAATGATGGCATAACCGAAGGAATAATTAACACCAGCACCAGGATATTTGCTCTATTCTATTTCATTGCTTACAAGAAAGTCACAAGGTGGAATCACTTAAAATATTTCTAGGCACCACTGTGTGTTTGTATATCCTTCTTGAATTTTCAGAGCATATTAATTTGGGATTTCTAAGGGCATTTTCATGTGCAGTTCTCCAGCCTGTTACCAGAACTTCTCTCAATTTTTTGGGTTTTTTTTTTCTTTTTTTTTTTTTTCCTTTTTGGGTCACACCCAGCCATGCACAGGAGTTACTCCTGGTGCTGCACTTAGGAATTACTCCTGGTGGTGCTCAGGGGACCATATGGGATGCTGGGATTCGAACCCAGGTCAAATGCTTGCAAGGCAAACGCCCTACCCGCTGTGCTATTGCTCCAGCCCTCGATGTTGATTTTAAAGCTTCAAGTATTGGAAGTTTTGTCTTCCTTTTAAATGACTCCCTTCCCTTCTCGTTCACACATCAGTGACCTGTATAAATCATCATTCAACTTTGACAACTTATTTAAGTGCAGCTGTGGCTTAATTTCATGGTAACAGAAAAATTGCTGTTCTGGATCAGAAAAATGGTAGCTTAGAATTTGGAACTAGAGCCAGAGTGAGGGTATAGTGAGTCAGGTGCTTGCTTATCTTGCACACACCCAGCACTCCATATGCTTCCACAAGCCTGCCAGGAGTGATCCCTGAACAAAGAACCATGAGTACACTGGGAACACAGTCAGGTGTGTCCCCAACCCTCAACCTCAGCTCAAAGAATTTGAATCCAATATTTAAATTTCTTTTTTTGACTTTTAGGCCACACCAAGCAATGCTCAGGAATTACTCCTAGCAGTGCTAGGGATGCCAAGGATCAAACCTGGTTGGCCGAATGCAAGACATATGACCTACCTGCTCCACTGTCATTCTGGCCCTGGATTAAATATTTAGGAACAAAAATAAATAAATAAATATTTAGGAACAAGGCAAATTTTTGAAGAAAGAGATACATAATTATCTTTTTTTGTTTTTTTACTTTTTGGGTCACACCCAGCGATACTCAGGGGTTACTCCTGGCTCTGCACTCAGGAACTACTCCTGGCGGTGCTCAGGGAACCATATGGGATGCTGGGAATCGAACCCGGGTCAGCCGCGTGCAAGGCAAATGCCCAACCTGCTGTGCTATTGCTCCAGCCCCCATAATTATCTTCTAAACCATCAACCTGAAAAAACTATGAACTGAAGAAGCCAGAGATAGGACAATAAGAAACTTGCCTTGCACGAGGCCAACCTACGTTTGATCCCTGACACCCCATGTGGTTCCCCCAAGCCACATGAGCAGTGATCCCTGAGCACAGTCAGCTGTGGCCCAAACACCAACCAGACAGTCAAAGCTTATGAATTGCATGTTTGCTAATAATAAAATTAAAACAAGAAAATTAATAAACTTCAGCAACATTGGTAAAACATCTCTGGAAATAGAGATAAGTTGATTTAAAGTGCTTTTTAAAACACCTTTTAATATTTGTTCAAAAGCTGGTGATCTTAGTTTTTTTAACAAAGGCTTTATATACAAATATGTTCAGGTAACACTGACAAGCATTTGAAAAACATTAAGTATAGCACTGGCACTGCAGCAAATTTGTTTGGTGGCCTGCTAATAGTTGAAAATGTTTATACTGTAGGTGGGGAGCTGGCTCAAAGGCGTGGAGCACACAGTTTGCAGGCAAGGGCCCCAGGTTCCAGCACTGGCACTATATGCTCCAAATACCCCTGAGAACCACTCTGGGCACAGAGCCAGAAGTCACACCCAAGCATGCCAGAGGTGACTCCAAAACAAAACAAATAATAAACTGTTTAAATTGGGTCAGAGATGTAACTCATCAGCAGAACACTTGCCCTGCATGGATTCCAAATTCCAGTCAGAGGTCTGAAGTATGCCTGGAATTTGGAGTTGAAGGTAGAAAAGTGACAACCCCTTGAGGCCGTAGAGGAGGGAAAAGCCTGAAAACTCGGGGGTCAGAGCGTGACTTCTTGGGTAAAGCACGTAACACCTGGGTTTGATCCCGGGCACTGCCCACTGAAAGGGAACAGGAAACAGAACCCCAGGTTCTTTGTCTTGGGACTTCCTTTGCCTTGGTGTTTTAGGTGGATGCCCGGTATCTAGGAGCAATTCCCCTCAGGCTTGTCAGACCCCTTGCCTGGACCCTACTCCAAACTGGCTCTCAGGGAGTCGAAGAAATAGTACGGGGGTAAGGCTCTTGCATTGTATGCACCTGGGTTCAATCCCCAGCAACCCATATGGTCCCCTGAGGACCTCCAGGAGTGGCTCCTGAGCCTAACTCTCCCCGGAAAGATATGCAAACATCACAGTAGTTCGGTCCCCCGGTAAGCAAGTGTGTGAGTGCCAGTATACAACACTGCCACCCCCTGCCCCGTGCCCCAGCCAGCACTACAACCAGGATATATCCCAGTACTGTGGAAGGAGCGTGGCCCCTGGCAGTGAAACCACTGGAGCAGCACGAGCCCCGGCAGGTGTGTGAGCAGCACAGTCTGGTATGTGGCCCCTGCTGAGTGCCATAGTCAGGCCATGGCAAAGACATCAGTAGAGGGAAGGGGAAATGAATTAAGGGCACTGGGGGGCACTAATGCATTTTTGGTGGAGCTTTTGTTTGCTTGTTTGTTTTGCAGGAGGGTGTGTGCCCAGCAGCGCGCAGGGGGCTATTTCCAGCTTTGTGTATGGGGAAACACAGGGTGTCAGGGATCAACCCAGGGCTCCTGCATGCAAAGGAGCTGGCTCTTGCCTTGTATGTGCTCCAGCCCTTTGAGCTCTCCCCGCCCCCAGCCCAATGCATGGAGAATTGTTAGTTTGGGGGTTGGTTTGTTTGGGGGCCACATCCAGCAGTGCTCAGGGCCTCAGGTACTCAGGGATCACTCCTGGCAGTGCTTGATGACCAAATGGGATGCCAGGGATCTAAGGCAAGGTCATCTCTCCTGCCCCGTTACTTTGTGATTCAAAGAAAGAAAAAAAAAAAGAACCCTATATAAATTGGAGTTCTGTGACTTCAAAACCAGAAGAGCTAGGGCCAGAGCTCTAAAGGACCCAAGTTTGTGTTCTTTATTGGTGCTTAGCTGCTATACTTTCAAAAGAGTGCTACAATTTTAGAATGTTTTGTAGAATCCCTGTGGTACCATAAAGAAAATTGCCACAAAGTACATACAAAAGGAAATGAGAAAAGAAATTTAAGCATAATCACTGTGCCCCAAATCAATTAAATACAAAAGAAAGTTAATCATGCAGGTAATGAGGACAAAAAGCACAGAGAGAAAACAAATCAAGGCCAGTCCTGTGAGTCCAGCATTTCCTGTCCTGCTGACCAAACCTGTCTGTCCCCATCATGAAAGAAACACCCTCCCCACACACGCCATCCTGTTAGCTGTTGCTCTGGGGAACCTGATACCCACCTTTAGATCCATTCTCACTTACAGTAAGTAGCAAATGCTTCTCCCCCGCCCCCTTCCCCAGAGTTCAGGCATGCAGTTAACAGAAACCTGCATCTCAGATTTTACATATTTCATAATACTTGCTGGTTATCTTTCCACATCTAACTGTTCTCCTAAGAACAGGGTAAAACAATTGCCCAAATTATAATCTAAGCAGCAGACACACAACACACACACACACACACACACACACACACACGTATGCACAAAAGACTTACAGCTTTTTGCTCTTGGTTCCATCATTTTCATTAAGATTTCCAGATTGGGGACTGGAGTGATATAGCAGGGAGAGCATGCCTTACATATGGCCAACCCGGGTTTGATCCCCAACATCCCATAAGATCCCTGAGCACCTCCACGAGTAATGTCTGAGTGCAGAGCCAGGAGTAACCCCTGAGCATCGCAGGGTATAACCCAAAAAGCCAAGATTAATGAACTATTTCTGGATTTGGGGGCCGGAGCGACAGTACAGTGGGTAGGGCATTTCCCTTGCATGCAGCCAACCCAGGTTTGATCCCGGCATCCTATATGTTCTCCCAAGCATCGCCAGAAGTAATTCCTGAGTGCAGAGCCAGGAGAGATCCCTGAGCATTGCTGGTTTTGACCCAAAAAGCAAAAAATTTTTTAAAAAAAAATTAAAAAAAAAGATTTACAGGGGCTGGAGCAATAGCACAGCAGGTAGGGCATTTGCCTTGCACGTGGCCGACCCGGGTTCGATTCCCAGCATCCCATATGGTCCCCTGAGCACCGCCAGGAGTAATTCCTGAGTATAGAGCCAGGAGTAACCCCTGTGCATCGCCAGGTGTGACCCAAAAAGCAAAAAAAAAAAAAAAAAGATTTACAGATTGGGGCCACATCAGGTAGGGAGCTTGCCTTACATGTAGCATGGCTCAGATTTGATCCCAGCATCACATGTGGTCCCCCAAGTCGACCAGAAGTGATCCCTGAGTGCAGAGCCAGGAGTGAGTCCTGAGCAGTCAAGTGCCCTCCCAAAAAGGTTCTCAGACTGGGGGCAACACCTAGTAGTGCTCAGGAGACTTCGCATGGTACCAGGGATTAAATCAGGACCAGCCACATGCCAGGCTTAACCCTGTACTATCTCTCCAGCCCCTCAAGACTTATTTGGGTGTTTTTTTTTGTTTTGTTTTGTTTTTTTGCTTTTTGGGTCACACCTGGCGATGCTCAGGGGTTACTCCTGGCTTTGCACTCAGAAATTACTCCTGGCAGTGGTCAGGGTACCATATGGGATGCTGGGAATCGAACCCAGGTGGGCCGCATGCAAGGCAAACGCCCTACCCGCTGTGCTATCGCTCCAGCCCCTCAAGACTTATTTGGAAAAAGAAAACAACACAAATGGTGGAAAGGAATCTGGGGGTCATTGGTGGAAGGATGAGGACAGAAGGTGGAATTGGAGGTGGGAACATTCTATTTCTGAAACCCTATATAAATACTTTGCAATCATGGTCCCTAACTTTTTCATTAAAAAAACCATATATGTATATATACTATTTTTATGAACCACACCAGGTGGTGCTCAGGAGCTACTCTCAGCTCTGTGCTCTGTGGGTTATTTCCAGCAGTGCTCAAAAGACTATGTGGAGCTGGAGATTTAATCTGGGCCAGACACATACAAGGTAAGCACCTCAACCAACTCCTAAACCTAAGCCTCTGATTCCTAATGTAATGATGATGATGACGAACCAGGTTTGCTTTTTTACCCACTTGTTATTTTATACCAACCTGCTGATCCAGCTCTAGTCAGCACCACATGCCAGCAGGACTGAGGGGGCAGGAGAGCTTCAGACACTGATGTCTTCACGTTGATGAAGGTCCAGGGGGCCTTACCAGGACAACCCTCAAACACTCCCTGGTTTGTGACTGAGCTGCATAGTATTTCACCTCATGTCAGTGTCACGGTACCCCAGAGAATTGTTAAGATGATTCTATAACCCTATGGCAGAGATGTTGCAGTCTCTCAAGGGGCCACTCGGACTCAGATCCTTGGGGGCTCGAGAGGTAGAACAGAAAAACAATTCACCAAATAGCGACAGCAAAGCAGTACGTTTATCCAAGAATACACTGGTCAGAGGGAGACAGCAAAACCCCGAGGAAGGTCGGCTTTTCATCTTTTCATCTTTCTTGGGAGCCCTACAGGGTTCTCTGGGTAGTAAAGTGAATAAGGCAGACTAGTGTGGTTGTTTTCCCTCATCCAATTGTCACTTTTTGTTTATTTTTGTTTGGGGGCCACACCAGCAGTGCTCAGGGCTGAGTCCTGGCTCTGGGCTTACACCTGGCTCTGTGTAAACAAATTAATCCTGGTGGTGGCCAGGGAACCATTATGTGGTACTGGGAATGGAACCTTGGTCAACCATATACAAGGCAAATAAATGCTCGCTGTCCTATCTCTCCAGCCCCTAATTTTAATTTGTATATTTTGAAGAGATTATTAACTGGGGCCGGAGCGATAGCACAGCAGGTAGGGCGTTTGCCTTGCACGTGGCCGACCCGGGTTCGATCCCCGGCATCCCATATGGTCCCCCAAGCACCGCCAGGAGTAATTCCTGAGTGCAAAGCCAGGAGTAACTCCTGAGCATCGCTGGGTGTGACCCAAAAAGCAAAAAAAAAAAAAAAAAAGAGAGAGATTATTAACTAAATGAAGTCAAATAGCACAGCGGGTAGGGCATTTGCCTTGCATGCGGCCGACCCGGTTCGATTCTTCGGCCCCTCTCGGAGAGCCTAGCAAGCTACTGGGAGAATCCTGCCCACACGGCAGAGGCTGGCAAGCTAACCATGGCATACTCACTATGCCAAGAACAGTACCAAGTCTCACAATGCTCGAGCAAATCGATGAACATCGGGACGACAGTGCTATTAACGAAATGATTCCAGTTTTGAAATATATGCCTAGTATAAATTCTTTCAGAGGGCTCTTTTAGCTTTCTTTAGGGCAATGCTAGTTGAGTGGGAGGGCAGGAGTGGTGCAGGAGGGGAGACAGGTGTGGGGTGCAGTGTGAGGGAGGTGCCGGGGATGAGTGCCTGGCAGGGGCAACGTGGGCAGGGCACAGGACATTTCTAGGCAGGTTTCACTGATGGCTTCCACGAGACCCTTCCCACACAAGCTGGGGCAGCCAGACTGGGACATCTGCCGTGGAAGCCAATTCGGACCACGACAGTCAGTTTCCTAACTGCGGTCTCTACATAGCCTTCTGTGCTCTTTGCAGCTTGTCTTTGTTTAAACATTTTCCTTTCTCTGAAAGAAATACAAATCATGTTTATTGTTATGTATTACTCCAGCCTATTAAATAATGAAACAAGATTTAAGCCACCGCATCCAACAGTATTTAAATAAAGAGTTCAAGATATAAAGGCTTATGGAAAATTTATTGTTTTTACAGACTATATAATATTTCTAGCACATGAATTAATATGGAAAATAGGGATATTATTTATATCACAGATCAGCAAAATTCAGCATAAATGACTGTAAATCCACCAGTAAATGAGAAATCCATTTTCCTCATGTGGTTATAAAAACTAAAAGCCCTTTTGCTATGCTTTATACTGCAAGGGGATGGAAGGATGTGGAGACACCATCCAAAAGCAGGGGAACCAGGTCTCCCCACTCATTGCATTACTTCTTCGTTAGAGCTTCAATAATCACATCAACTCTTTCAAGGAACAAAAGAACCTACACAGAGTGAAACTCTGTTATCCAAGTGTTTATTAAATCAACGTAGAAGAGCAGCCAGAGCTCAGGTAACGGGATTGTCCTGCACACAGCCAATCCTGGTTCAAAACCAGGCATCCCATAGGGTCCCAAGAGCACTGCCAGGAGTAATTCCTGAGTGCAAAGCCAGGAATTACTTCTGAGCATTGTTGGGTGTGGCCCTAAAACAAACAGAGGAAAACTTTACGTAGAAGAAATTGTCTAGTTGTCTTTAAAACACCTTTTTTCTGTTTGTTTGGGGGAGGGGACAGGCAGGTGAAGGTCTCCCAAGCAATGCTCAGAAAACCAGTAGGCTTCCTGGTGCTACTCAACCAAATGGTCAGTGGCTGAATGCTTGGATCCAAGGATTTGTTGCCACTAGGGCATAGTGGTGCTGGGGCCACACCCCACAGTGCTGGGGGCCTCCAGGGCCACACCCAGCAGTGATAGGGGTCCTCAGGGTCACACCCAACAGTGATGGGGGCCCTTAGGGTTTACACCCAGCAGTGACGGGGGCCCCAGGATTACACCCAGCAGTATGAGGGCCCCAGGGTTACACCCAGAAGTGATGGGGGTCCTAGGGTTATGCCCAAAAGTAATGGGGCCCCGAGGGTTACACCCAGAAGTGATGGGGCCCCCACAGCTGCACTTCAGGGTGCCAGGGACCTCTAGGGCCACACCCCACAGTGCCGGGGGCCTCCAGGGCCACATGCAGCAATGATGGGGCCCCCAGGGCTATACCCCATGGTGCCAGGGGCCTCCAGGGCCACACACAGCAGTGATGGGGCTCCCAGGCCTATACCTCATGGTGCCAGGGGCCTCCAGGGCCACACCCAGCAGTGATGGGGCCCCCAGGGCCACACCCCAGTGCCAGGGGCCTCCAAGGCCACACCCAGAAATGATGGGGCCCACAGGCCTATACCTCATGGTGCCAGGGGCCTCCAGGGCCACACCCAGCAATGATGGGGCCCCCAGGGCCACACCCTAGTTCCAGGAGCCTCCAAGGCCACACTCAGCAATGATGGGGCCCACAGGGCTATACCCCATGGTGCCAGGGGCCTCCAGGGCCACACCCAGCAGTGATGGGGCCCCCAGGGCCACACCCCAGTGCCAGGGGCCTCCAGGGCCACACCCAGCAGTGATGGGGCCCCCAGGGCCACACCCCAGTGCCAAGGGCCTCCAGGGCCACACCCAGCAGTGATGGAACCCCCCAGGGCCACATCCTACAGTGCTGGGCACCTCCAGAGCAGTGAGGGGCCCTCAGGGCCACTCCCTGCTATTATGGGGAGCACTTCCGGGCTACACCTGCAGTGCTAGGGCCCCCAGGGCTGTATACCAAAATGCTGGGGACCTCCTAAGTCCTGCAGTCCTGCAGTACTGGGGATGAAACACCCAGATCTCCTACATGCAATGCCTGAACTCTAGTCCTCTGAGCAAGCCCCATGGCCCGAAAACAGACTTGTGTTTTTCAGTGGAGTTTGAGGTTTCTTTTCATCCTGGTATGAACGTGTACAAAACTTTAGCAAATTGATATGATGCATATTGTGACATTCACTACTTCTCAAAGTGAACTTACTTCTACCGTTTTAAAAGAGATGAGTATATTTTAACATGAATTATTTTCTAGATTAAAAACCAAAAAAAGACTGTGTTAACTCAAGAAACAGAAGTGAAAACCTTTCAACACACAGTTCTTATCGCATCAATGGAATGTTATGGTAAGAAGAAACACAATTCTTCTCCAAGGATCTGGTTTAGCTTAGCTCTCAGCTTCACATCTGGAGTGGGCGTAGGGGGGGTCTGGACTTCCACCCTAGCCAGGGGAACAACTCACAGCCACCTGTCACCCTGCCCTGCTGCCATCTTCCTTTCTCATTTTATTATCTGGCTTGATTTGCTTTGGGGCACTTCTCAGCATTGCCTGGGGACTCAGGGCCACTCCTGGCAACACTTAGATGCAGCCATGATGCGCCAATTAGGCCTGGCAGTGATGTGGGCCACCAGGGCTACCTGCGCTAGGTGTCTGGGGGAGCTATGCGGTGCCAGGGATCAAACTCGGGGTCACAAGCACTCAGGCTTGCACTGATCTATCTCCCCAGCCCATCATCTTATCTTCTGAAAATAACATTCTGTTTCAAAATCTTTTTCAAAGTAAACCTTAAAGAAGACAAGGTGGAAATAACTGGGAAGTAAACACCCCTCTAAAACACTTACATTCCTTCCACTCGGCTTCAGAGAAAAGTAACTGTAAGAGCTAAAGTAGCGCGCGCGTGTGTGTGTGTGTGTGTGTGTATGTACACACATATATATATACATGGGGAGGTTGGCAGGGGAGGGCACTGGGAGTGTGGGCCAGTTTGGGGCCTGACCTGACTGCTCAGGAACTATTCCTGGATCTATGTTCAGGAGTAATCCCTGGTGCTGCTTGAGAATATCATGGTGACAGAGATTGAACAGAGCTGGCAAGGCAAGTGCCTTAACCCTTAAGACTATTATTTCCTGCCCCCAAATCAGGAATTTACCCACTTGAAATTGCAGAGGTGAAGCCAGAGCGATGGTACAGCAGGCAGGCATGTGGCAGACCTGGTTCGATTCCTGGCACCTCATACGGTCCCCGGAGTCCCCCAGGTTTGATCCCTGAGTGCAAAGCCAGGAATAAGCCCTGTGCACTACCAGTTGTGGCACAGAAACAAAACAAAAAACCTGCAGAGGCAACTTCCCTGGAGACCCAATCAGTAGGTATTTCATGCTGCTCTAAGGATAGAATAGAAGGTACCCAAGTTAACATATCCCATTGTGGGGGAGAAGGGCAATCTTCTAGAATTGAAACTACTAGGAATTCTGGTATTTTTTAATTTTGAAGAGTAAGAAAACACAAGAAAGAAGGAAAATGACTCGTCTCCAGGACAGGGAAGATGTTACATTCCTCTTACCAGGAACTGGGGCCAGAGGGATAGTACAGAGGGTAGAGCCTTTTCCTTGCACGTTTCCAATCCCCAGTTTCCCATATGGTTGCCCCAAACACTGCCAGTAATTTCTTTTTTTCTTTTTTGCTTTTTGGGTCACACCCAGCGATGCTCAGGAGTTACTCCTGGCTTTGCACTCAGGAATTACTCCTGGCAGTGCTTGGGGGACCATATGGGATGCCAGGGATCGAACCCAGGTCGGCCGCGTGCAAGGCAAACGCCCTACCCGCTGTGCTATCACTCCGGCCCCTGCCAGTAATTTCTAAGTGTAGAGCCAGGAGTAACCCTTGAGCATATTTCTAGGTGTGATCCCCCCAAAAAAAAAGAAACTGGATGAAACAGATCTACTGAAAAAATGGTTTGTACAAATAAGCAAACATTTTCCATCTTCACGAATTAGGAAGTCCGAGGTAAGAACTATTTTAACAACTGTATCCCAAATTAAAAACTGGGAAATGGTTTCTCAGATCCTGCCCCACTAGGAAACTATGAAGCAGTGCAAGGTTTCAGGGATCCCTCTCCTAACAGATGAAAATGTTAGGATCTAGTCAGCTGACAAGAAGCCAAGGTCCCTGCCAGTGACAGAACACTTAACTCCCGGTTTACTCCGGTCAACCCTGTTCCCAAACAGTCTTCCAGACAGTCTGGATTCCCGGTGACACTCTGAGGTGGGTGAGGCGTTGCTCTCCTCGGGAGTCAGTGAAGCTCAGCTTCGGGCAAGTTTTCTTCAGTAAGAAGGAAGCATGCACTTCACATGCAATCTCTGATGCTGAAGGGCACTTGAACGGTCAGGACTCGAGCCTGGATGTGAGGGTGATGCTGCCAGGCCCCCAACTTGCACACAGCCATTGGCACTAACCCCGTCTCCCTTTGTGGCTCACACCTCTGGAGTCTGACCAGCCAAGCAGTGAGAAACATGTGAAACGCAGGGAGTGTCGCTGGGCCGAAAGGGAGCATTTTGCAGAGGGTTAGCTCACTGCCGCCTGGACTTGTCACAAATCCAGTTTCTTCAACTGCTCGTATGTCACAAAGAACTGTAATTGGTGATTAAGGCTGACAAAAAGTGTAACAAATGAAACCAGAACCACCCCTCACAGATAAACTAGACCCACAAAAATCACTTCTGCTAACAACTGCATCTGTCTGGTGAGATCCCACGCCATGGATAGAAGTACCTGAGGGATTCCATCTGCAACCTCGCCAAGGACACTTCCCCCAGAAGCACAGCAACCTGTGACCGGAAAGATCACAGCTGAGTGCCTCAAGCCCAGAGCCCCTGGCAAATGTCACCCCCGCTGCCTTGCTCCAGTGGGTTCGCTGAGGGGGAGGACTGCTTTCCAGAACAGTCGGTTCTGTGGGGAACAGGAAGCTGGGGGAGGCTGTCCTCCTGGGCTTCTCTAGGAGGCTCCTCCTTAGGGGAAGAACACAGATAATAGGAGAGAAGAGGATGCTGAACCCTGGCTGTCCCCACCTTTAATGCTGCTCTCTCACACTGAGTGGCCCATTCTTTCCTGCCTTTCATCCTGGCACACTGGAAGTTATACAGAGCAGCCCAGTCATGGCACAAACTAATGTAGGCACACTCTACAGTAAGATGTTAAGCAATGGAGTGGGTAAGCCATTTGCCTTGCATGCAGCTGACGCAGGTTCAATCCTGGGCATCCCTTATAGTTCCTAGAGCACCCCCAGGAGTGATTCCTGAGCACAGAGCCAGGAGTAGCCCTGAGCACTGCCTGAGTGTGTCCCCAAAAACAAAACTAAATAAATAAGGTGTCCACATTGTATGCCTAAAAACCTATTGGAAATAACTTTATAAGCACAATGTCTATTTTTAATTAATTAAAACAAATGAATAAAATGAATTTTAAAAACAAAATTAGTGGCTAGAGCACTATCTTCAAGCTACACCCTTACAGAGGGTGGCAAGGGATCTAAGATTATCTTCATCATTATAAAATCATAAATACTCTCAGCTTCTAAAACAGTGTATAAGGAAAAAATTTTATTGCTCTCATTACCTTTCCACAACACCATCATTATACTAAAACTTACAGGGCCTAGCATTGAGATTTTATACCTCCTTTACAAAAACCTAAATATCTGTTAGAGAAATAAAAATAATATCTCTAAATTATAATTAAGAGCAAGGCAGTTTATAAACACTATTATTTCTGTAACAGAAAAGGATACGATGATATTCCAAGGACCAAGTCTCAACCAATTCGGCCAAAACCCTTTGTACAAAGCAAAAAACCCTTCATTCTTCCATGTCTGTTATAAAAGAAAGGAAAAATTTACTCTTAATTTTCCTAAGTATTTCAAATAACGAATAGCCAAATGAATTGGTCGACTTTTTCACATTTTGCTTTTTGGGTTGACGCTGGCTGTACTTCTGGCAAAGCCACGAATAGCCCCTAAGCATAATCGGGTATGAACCAAAAACTAAACAAAACAAAATGAAATAAAAAAAAAAAAGAATAAAATCATGGGGGCTAGAGGCTTAGCTCAACAGACTCAGGCATGCTTTACGTGAGGGAGGCCCAGATTCAATGTCTGGCACCATACAGTGAACACTGCCAGATATGACTCAAAACCCTGTAAGCAAGTAAGTTAATTTCTAAAATAAAAAAAATTCCCATTTGGAATGACAAAGAATCATTGTCTTCTGCTCCTTTTTGTTTATTAAAGGCTTCTGCGTTGGTGAAAATTAAGATTCCATGCTGTGCAACTCTCCACACGAAGCAGACAATAGTTGAATGATAAAAGAATCAAATTTAATTCCTACTACAGTCTTGTTGCCTCCATGACATTGAACTAGGAGATACCATCCTGAACACCATCATTTTATGGTGTTAGACGGATAAAAAGCAATCATTCATTTGAGAGGTGAGAGAGAGTATAGTAGGTAGGGCGCTTGCCTTGAGTGCAGCTGACCTGGATTCAATTCCCAGGCACCTCTGAGTGTAACCTGGTATGATCAACCCCCCAGACCACCTCCAAAACCAAAAAATAAAAAGAAAAAAAGAAGGAGCCAGAGCGAATGTACAGTGGGTAGGTTGTTTGCCTTGCAAGCAGCAGACCAGGGGTTCAACCCCTGGCATTCCATATAGTCCCCCAAGCACTGCCAGGAGTAATTACTGAGTGCAGAGCCAGGAGTAACTCCTGGGCATTGCCAGGTATGACTCACCTCCCCCCCTCCCAAAAAAAAAAAAAAAGAAAGAAAAAAGAGTAAGAAACAGGTATAAAGCTGTACCAGGAACAACCCACACACAATAGGTGCAAATCCACTAGTCTGTCTTATGCTTATAACTTTTTAATTGCTATTTGGCCGGGGGGGGGGTGTAGCACAAGTGCTAAGGGACCATTCACAGCAGTGTTGGGGAGACCATAAAATACTGCAGATCAAACAGGGCTCCCACTTGCAAACCACGCACTCCAGCTGTTGGACTATCTCCTGGTTCCAACCCTATGCTCTTAAGCATGGTGAGAAACTCTGCAGATGGGGCCAGAGTGCTAGTACTGAGGGGAAGGTGCATGCCTGGCACATGGCCAACCCGGGTTGCATCCCCAGCATCCCCTATGGTCCCCAGGGCCTACCAGGAATAAGTCCTAAGCACTGCTTGGTGCGGAAAAAAAAAAAAAAGATAAAAGGAAAAGAAACTCTCCAGAGGGCAACATGGAAGCTAATGGGCAGAAGGAAGAACCCGTAAGTCTATGGAAGCCAGACTGTATGCGCCTTAGTGCAGACACTCTCACCTGTAACAGGCAATCCAGGGTCCCTGTGTAGCCAGAGCCTCTGCCATCCCGAAGGACTCTCTGATTCATCATGCGTGTTCTCACAACATCAACAGGGTTGGAGGCCAGGGCCCCAGCGAGGCCACAGGTGAAGCTTGAGCTATGAAGAAGAAACAAGAAAGAAAAGTTCACCACAGCTGAGCTCCACCGTCAAGATGGGAAGCCACCTCTCCTCAGAACTGCGGTAGAGGAACATGGGATGAGAGGAAAGCTATCAAAAATGAGGTCCCTGTGTAGTGAGGGCTGCCCAAAGTTTAACCCCCGGCCCTCAACCCCCAATCTGTCCTTTCTTCATTGGTATTTAGGCCATATCTGGTAGTGCTCTGACGCTACTCTAAGCTCAGTGCTCAGGAGCGCCTCTCGGCAGCATTTGGTGAATTAGGTGGTGCCGGGGATTGAAATCAGGCCTCCGACATGCAAGGTAAGTGATGACCCTTTGAGGTGTCTCCCCAGCCCCTAACTCTACCAGCTCTTATAAATGGTTTATAAATTCCAGCCACAGCCAGGAATACCTCTGAGGTTCTGAATGTCAAAGAATTACAGAGATATGATGGAATGTCCTTGCAGGCTAATCTATGGGATCTATAAACTGAGAAGTAGCCACCAATATAATTTTATCTTACTTGTTTGTTGGTTTTGGTATTTAGGTCATGCCCATCTGTGCTCAGGGCTTGAGCACTCAGGCTCTGCATTCAGGAATTCCTCTTGGCAGTGCTTAGGGGACCACATGAGATGCCAGGGATTGAAGCCGAGTTGACTGCATGCAAGGCAAGTGCCCTACGCACTGTAATATTAAAAATTCTATACACTTTCTCTCCCATAGGAATACCACAGATTGTATTTGAAATTAAGGAACCATTTGCTATGGCAATCGGTACTATACATTGTGAGATATCTTAGCAGTACCCCAGGTTTCTTCCCAGAGGATGCCATCATACTCCCCAACTTTTTTTTTTTTTTTTTTGCTTTTTGGGTCACACCCGGCAATGCACAGGGATTACTCCTGGCTCATGCACTCAGGAATTACTCCTGGCAGTGCTCAGGGGACTATATGGGATGCTGAGAATGGAACCCGGGTCAGCCACGTGCAAGGTAAATGCCCTACCCACTGTGCTATCGCACCAGCCCTACTCCCCCAACTATTATCAGAACAGTCTGCAAACTGGCAAATGCCCCTCTAATGGAGAAAAACTACAATATATTCATTCTAATCTATAGTAGTCTCAACAATATTTGAAATCTGGAGTGTGGAGATAAGTCAATGGGTTGGAGCCTATGCTTGGCACGTGAGAGCCCTGGGTTCTTCTGTCCTCAGTATCAAACAGTCCCTGAGCACTGTGCCGAGAGTTGCTCGTGAGTACCACCAGGTACAGCCCAAAAAAGCAAACCAAAAAATGTGGTTGTTCATAGATTATACATCAGTACCAGTTATCAGAAATAGCCCCTCAGCTTAGAACTTGGAATCATGAGGCCAGAGAGACAGTAAATACGGCAGCTAAGGTGCTTGCCTTGCATATGATCAACCTGGTTTTGACCCCTGGCACCACCTTCGGTACCCTGATAGCCCAACAGGAGTGATCCCTCAGTGCAGAACCAGGAGTAGACTCTGAGCACCGCCTAGTGTGCCCCACCCCCCAAATAAGATTAATAAACATCAAGTCCGTCAACATACAGGAAATGGGTATACACGGTATCTCCCATCAGACCCGAGAGAATGAGGTGCTTCTTGGTGAGATCATAGACAGGGAGCTCCACACCAACGACAATAGCAGCCCTCTGAGCAGTCAGGGACACACCCTGGGAAGAAAATGAACAAGACACAGGGGTCAGCTATCTCTCCATGGGGCTTGCCAATGTGCGGTGGCTCTTCGCCCCCACGATGACAGCCAGCTTTCTCATTTTCCTGCTGGTCGGCAGAGATGGAGAATGATGGAACACAAAGACCAGAGGGCAAGCAGTCAGAAGCCCCAAAGTCTAACTCTTGAGTCTGGCACTCACTGGTCGACATGGCCAGAACTTGGCCAGGGCAAGTCACCTCTCGGAGCCTTCCATTTGCTCCTGCACGCTGACAGCATTGTACTGGAAGACCTTCAAGTGGCAAGTAACTGGCAGAGTCACCACCAGCACTTGCCTATTAACACTAAGAGCCATGAAAAAAAATGCAAATTGCAAACTGCTGTGTAACTGTGAGCAAGAAACCATCTCTATAAGGATTGAAAACAATCCTGAAGCCCTTCATCCAATAAACATCATGATGAAGACCCTTCCAAAGGAATTAAAAGCAATCAAAAGGACTCAGCCTTCACAGAGCTTCTTACATCTGAAGGATCGCGAAGTTATTTAGAATCACAACATTGCCTTTTTGCTGTTTTCATTTTGTAGATGTGGAAATTAAGGAAGAAGCAATCTCTCTGGTAACAGATGTCCCTTTTCTTCCTTTGCTTCATTAATGCCATTTGGATCGCATACAAGGGTGAAAATAGAAAAATAAATTCATGAGGGGGGAGGGAAGAATGAAGGGAGCCCACTGAATCTGTTATTTCAAGCTTACCTTCCACAATCCTCTTGTTCCCTCTTGCTGGTAAATGTTGATGAAGTTGCCAATCATTCCACCTTGAATGGTGCTGCTCTGTGCCTGCATCCTTATCTGGAGATCATTTTAAAGACCACGGTGAGAAGGAAAACTAACTCAGTGCTTCCCCACCTCCACCTCAGGCCTTTCGAAAATCATCCAATCACTTCTTTAGTAACCATTAATGGCAGCATGTGAAAAATCATTTTACTCTGAGTTGTCCCAAGGAACTGTTGGTGGTGGTGTTTGGGGAGTCTGGGGAGGCATAAGGTGTGGGGGATCGAACCAAGGGTTTCACTCATGCAAGGCATGTGTTCAACCACTTGCTCAACCACTCATCCACATCCTCAGCTCTGACCTATAAGTATTTTTTTAATGCTAGTTATACATGTTCTCATTAGGGATTGGTTCTTAGGTACTTTGGCATCAACTAGAAAAATCTTAGCAGGGCTGGGGCAATAGTACAGTGGACAGGGCACTTGCCTTGCATGAAGCCAATTTGGATTTGATCCCTGGCCCCCAGATGGTCTCCCAACCCTGCCAGGAGTGATTCCTGAACACCTGAACGCAAAGCCAAGAGTAAGCCCTGAGCACCTCCAGCAGAACATAGGAAGTTCTGTATATAGCAGCACATTTAAGTATCAAGAATAATTTTTAAGGACCAGAACAAAAGGATAGCAGGTAGGGTGCTTGCCTTATACACAATCAACCGGAGTTTGATTCCTGGCGTCCCATATGGCCCCCTAAAGTGATTCCTAAGAGCAGTGCTAGGAGTAATCCCTGAATACCACTGGGTACAGCCCAAAGCACATACACACACCCCAAAGTATAATTTTAATAGCCTTAAAAAAATAAAGTGGTCGATTTCTGTATAGGTTGCTATGTTGAAAACAGAGAATATGATAGTACTCTGAAGATATAAAACAAAGAATCTGAATATTCAGTGTACTTGGCAGCTCTAAGCAGGGGCAAGTGCATTTCTTAAGTGAGTTACTCCAAATAATAACTAGAACTGTTGAGCTGACCCAGAATGGCCCTAGGATGCCTATCACACATTCTTTCATGCTTGAACTTCCCATAAACTGTACAAAGGGTCACGGGATTCATGTAACTAAGACTCCAATATCAAAATAGCAATTTAGGTAGCTCTGCACTGTTTTAAGCAAAGAGGAATTTCTCAAAAACGTCCCTACTGAGGTCAGAACGAGAGTACAAGTGAGGCATTTGCCTTGCACACAGCCAGCCCAGGTTTGATTCCTAACACCCCCTGTGGTCCCCTGAGCATTACCAGGAGTGACTCCTGAGTGCAGAGCCAGGAGTAAAGCCTGAACAATGCTGGGTGTGACCCCAAAACAAAAAGTCCCCATAGTTTTAGTAGGTGGAGGGTGGTTTTCCTGTCCAAGCCATGCTCAGGGTCCCAACGGTCAAGCTGGTGATTCTCGACCTGTCACTGTAATGCTGGTGCCTGGCAATGTGTCGGGGTTGGGGCCTTCCAGGTTTATACCCAGCTGTGCTCAGGAGCCATGCAGGGCCGAGACTGGACTCAAGTCCTTGTGCGGGCAAGGTGCGCACCCTTGAACATCTCCCCTGACATACTTTTTTTGGGGCCACACACAGTAGTGCTCAGGGATTACTTCTGGCTGACCTAGTGGGAACAGATCAGTGTTGGAGATCCAGCCTGTTTGGCGGCAACTGCTTGACCTGCTGTACTACTTATCTCTCTGGTCCCTGACATACTTTTAAGAGATTAGCAGGAACACAGATCCTTTACTCCAGTAATCTTACCCCAATATAGGTGAACATAAGACAAGAACATCTTGGTACACGCTGTGCTTTCATCATGCACGTTGTAAGTGCCTCAGCATACACAGCTCCCTTAAATAGTTATTACTACCATTATTATCTTTTTTGGGCTTGAGCGATAGCACAGCAGTAGGGCGTTCGCCTTTCACGTGGCCGACATGTGTTCAATTCCTCCCCCACTCTCGGAGAGCCCGGCAAGCTACTTAGAGTATCGAGCCCGCACGGCAGAGCCTGGCAAACTACCCGTGGCATATTGGACATGCCCAAAACAGTAACAATAAGTCTCTCAATGAGAGATGTTACTGGTGCCCGCTCTAACAAATCGATAAGCAACGGGATGACAGTGACAGTGAATGATTATCTTTTTTAATTCCCTCTTCCTGCACCCCAGTGCTTTTTCTTGCTATTTCTATGACCAGGAGTCATAAGCTCTTGCTGGCAGTGCCCAGAACTTTGTTTTATGGTGCTTCCCAGAGGTCCCACATAGCCTGGTTAGCACACACCTGGCTGTGGTGCTGAGGATTCCCAAATGTCCTGATTTACATCTGTGGCATTTGAGGATGTTTTAGGGTCCAACTCCCGGCCTCACACTTACAAGGTGAGTTCTTTGCCACTGGGCTCCTAAAACTCCAGGCTTGCCAGAACCTTCTATTAGGCTGATGGCTCCACAGGGGAAGGGGAAGAAGAGTTGTCTTACTCATCTCTGGAATTGAAGCATGTGGAACATCAACAAGTGAAGGAAGTGCACACAACTTAAATAGTGGGGTGCAAGGGAGAAGGCAAGCACACAAGAGGATTCAAAACTTAAACCATAACTGACTATATTTCATTATTGGATTGCCTTATTTATTTTTGGCGTTTGGGGCTACACCCACCGATACTCAGGGGTTACTCCTGGTTCTACACTCAGGAATTACTCCTGGTGGTACTTGGGGGACCATATGGCATGTCAGGATCGAACCCCAGTTGGCCGTGTGCAAGGCCCTACCTGCTGTCCTATCTCTCCAGCCCCTGGCTTGCCTTATTCTACAAAGGACTTGAGGCTGTGTCCCTGGTATAGTCAAGAATGTCGTTGTATTAGTTGAGTCTACTTGTGGTATGTAAATTCATAAATAGCTTGTCCTGAAATAAGTGTTAGATAACATGAGATGCCCAGAAATAGTCACTAACAGACAGGCTCGACTTGATCAAAACTCGCAGCCTACTGATTTTCCTCCTTTCCTCACTGGTGCTGGGGAGGGAGAGGAGTTGGGCCACATCCAGTAGTGCTCAGGTGACAAGCGGGGACAAGGATCTGAAAACAGTCAAAGGGGACCTGAAACAGATTGATCTGGATCAGTCACAATTCAAGGCAAGCGCCTTACTTCCTGCACTACCTCTCAAGCCCAGCCTACCTAATTAAAAAAGATTTTTTTTAAAGTACAATGTAGCGGCCTCTCCACAGATGCACAAGCCTGAATCCAGACCCAGCAAAACCTCTTTCGGCATGGGCAACTCCTCGCAGAATGTCTCCAGCCTGAGAACTAAGCCTCGGCCCGTGCCCGCCCGGGAGGGGAAAGGTATTTCTCTCTCTCGCCTCTTTCTCTCCAGGGATGAAGGGCGTGGTGTCCGCCATATTAAGACGAACACAGATTGGGTTTTCAAGCCTGCAATGATTGAATATCTGGAAGAAATCTCCCTAGACTTCTTGTTAAAGTACAGAAATTCAAAACCTTATTTGTCTTCACAGTAGGTCTGAATCTAGTGGGGTACTCCTAACAACAATAGTGAGGTTTGGGGCTGGAGAGATAGCACAGCGGGTAGGGCGTTTGCCTTGCACACGGCCGACCCAGGTTCAAATCCCAGCATCCCATATGGTCCCCTGAGCACGGCCAGGGGTAATTCCTGAGTGCAGAGCCAGGAGTAACCCCTGTGCATCGCCAGGTGTGACCCAAAAAGCAAAAAAAAAAAAAAAAAATAGTGAGGTTTGTGTTGAAATATTGAATGTAACCAAAGTAAACAGAATGTAAAATGAAACTTATCAGTTACAAGGTAGGGGGTTGGGGGGCGGGATGGGAAGTGTACTGTGTGGGTTTCTTTTTTTTTTGGTGGTGGTATATGGGCACTGGTGAAGGGATGGTTGTTTCAGCATTGTATAACTGAGACCTAAGCCTGATTGTAATCTTCCACACGGTGATTTAATAAAATAAAATTTAAAAAAAAAAGTACAATGTAAAATGAAGGGGGCTGGAGAGATATTACAGTGGGTAGGGCATTTGCCTTGCACGCGGCTGACCCAGGTTCAATTCCAGCATCCTATATGGTCCCCCAAGTACTGCCATGACTAATTCCTGAGTGCATGAGCCAGGAGTAACCCCTGTGCATTGCCAGGTGACTCAAAAAGCAAAAAGAAAAAAGTAAAATGAAGATTTTCAAAGAAACAATAAATTTAGATAAATCCAAGCATACTCATTTTTTTCCCCTTTTTCTGTTTCATCACTAAAACTCTGGTTCCAAAACCAAACCCCACTCTTGGGCTTGTCTGCACCAGAGGGAAATTCACCAAGTGGCTAAAGTCGCTATGTTGCCCTCTGCGGGAATCCTCCCTCATCTTGGTTACGAGAGCCTGGTCTCTCAGCCCCTGAAAGGCCGGATCCCACCCCATGGGCGGCCCTTCTCACCGTCAACTGGCTTAGGCAGCTGTCAGTCGGGGTGCCGGTCCCTAGTTCTGGGCGGGCAGGCAGCCCGGAGGTGTCAGTGGCCGGATGGTGGTGAGCGTCGGGGAGTGATTAGGGCGGTCCGAGGACTGGGCCCGGTCAATGACAGTCAGTGCCTGCAGGGGAAGCTGGAGCTAGGGCACCACGCCCAGCTGCGCAAGATGCCCACCGCTGGGGGCTGCACGCAGACTGGACGATGTTCGTCTGCGACCCCAGCAGGGCGAGACCCAGTTCACTTCATGAACAAGGTGGTCTTCACCTGCACAGCAGCCACCCCAAGCCCAGGCGCGTGTACAAGGAGCCCCCTACGAAATGGAGGGGTCGGGAAGCGCTGGCTGCATCATGCCCATCCAGGTGAACCTCAAGAACAAGAAGGAGCCGCGGGAGGTCAGCCTCACCTACGAACCTGGACGGCAACCCGCTGCAGGGAGCCCTCACCTTCCACAAACCCCAGCACCGAGTTCGGTACAAGCTGCAGGGTGATGGTGAGGCTCTGAGGGGCAGAACCACACCTGCCCCATCCCCAACTAATCCAGGTTGGGGCTAATCCTGGTTGCTCACATCTCCATGCTCTGCAGTCTCGACTCCAAGACCAAACAGTTCCACAGCCCCCAGAGAACTGCAGAACCATTCTGAGGGGGACTCAGCGTGCCTGCCACTGTTTAGAACTTGGTGACTCTTCCCTAGCTCACAGCTCCATTGAACTCTAGGTTGAACTCTCACCTGCTGCCTTTTTATGAACAGAATCTTCCTCAAGAAATACGATTGGCCAAAAGGCACATGATAAAATGCTCTGCAATTTGTGATTTGAAAAGGAAATTCAAATCACAATAAGAAGATAGCACTTTACACCAAGGAGACTGGCATACGTTAGAAAGAACCACAGGAATCAGTGCTGGTGTGGAGTCAAGGGGGAAAGGACCCTCCTTCGCAACTGGTGGGAATGTCAACTGGTCCAGCCTTTTTTGGAAAAATAATACGGGTATTTCTCAAAAACCAAGCAACTGAGCTTCTATCTGACCCAAAGTTCCATTCCCTGGCATATACCAAAGGGTCCACAGACACAATGCAGAAAAGACATCTGCATGTCTGTGTTCATTAAGCACTATTTACAGTAGTCAAAATCTGGAAATTGTCAACCCAAGTGCCCCAAAATAGATGACTGGATAAAAAGAAGCTATGGGTGTTGGCGGCATCGCATGGTCAAAGCAATCACAGACTACTATGGCAGAACACAACAGTGTTCCCAGGGAACTGAGACCACATGGGCCTCACTGTCCGTAGTCTTACGATGTCACGCACAACTGAATTCTCCCGGAATCTCCTTTGAAAATACATGACAATACTGGCTAACACATTCACCTAAGGAACTGTTTTAATTTCACTGTTTTTCTATTCCCACACATAGTCCCTTCCCTTTGGCACATAACCACCTTTGTCCTTGTACAATAATTGTTCATCCGGCCAAAGAGCAGTGGCTCACTCCCAAAAGACTGCTGCTCGTCAGACACCCAATCTGCTGCAATTAATGTGTGCTGTGTCTGATTGATCCATGGCGCTACGGTACATGTAAACAATGGGATGCTACCAGGCTGTAAGTAAAGATGAAGTCATACAGTTTGCTGCTATGTGCATGAATCTGCAAAGTACTCTGAGTGAAGTTCAAAGCAAAGGGACAGAGAGAATAATTTCATAGGCAGGATATAAATAAAGTAGGGAAATGACTAATGCCCAAAGCAATAGAAACAAAGAGCATGAGAACTGGTTTCCAGTTAGAAGCTTGCCACTGATGTGAGGGGAGGCAAGAATAGGCCAGAGTGTGGTACAATAGGACGTTGGTGGAAGTTACTCTGGGTGAGAACAGAAAGCAGAAAGGAGATCAAAAAGTGCCTGCCAGGGGCCAATGCAATAGTACAGCTGGCAGGGCACTTGCTTTGCCTAGAGCTGACCTGGTCTCTGGCATCCCATATGGTCCCCCAAGCACCACCAGTAGTAATTCCTGATCAAAGAGTCTTATACCCTAATCTGTAAGCACCTTAGGGTGCTAACACCCTAAGCACCACTGGGTGTAGCCCCAAAACAAAACAAAAAAGGAAGTCCTGTGGCAATTAGATTACAAATAGATTGGGAATTAGGGATGAAGCTCACCTATAGAGTCCATGTCCCGCTTTTGGGGTTTTTTTGTTAGTTTGTTTTGTTTGTTTCTTGGGTCATGGATAGGCGGGTGGGTTTTTTTGGGAAGTCACACCTGGGAAAGCTCGGTGGTTACTCTTGACTTTGCATTCAGGAATCACTGCTCAAAGTACTCAGGGAACCATGGGGTTGCTTATGACTGACCTGGGGTCAGCTGCACATAGCACCTAACTGCTGTACTATCGATCCCTCCAGCCCCCATGCCCTGCATTTGTGTGTTCCAGGCCAAAAATAAAAAGCTCACCTACCCCCGCCAACCACATCATAAACAGATTCTTACATAAACTGGTTACACTGATTTTTCATTATCTGAATATAGTTCTCAATAACAGAAGCTGTGGGGTATGCCTCTAAGATCAAATAGCTCTGCTTACTTTCAAAACATCAGTTGGATTAGCAATGGTTGAGGAGATGACTCCAGAGAGAATTCCACACACCACATTTATCAGTAGGGTTTCATCTGTAAACAAAGACATGTTATTTGACTTTTCATACATACAGAATTTGTAACGTAAGTAACTCAAACAGATTTAGAGCATTTATATCCTTCCGCTCGTCATAAAATGCAAGTTTTGTGTAGCAAGTAGTTTTTAAAAAGGATTAGGAATCTTGCTGGCTAAAGGGACTTTGCTTAGCAAAATTTCTTGATATCTAAGGAATGTGGTCATACAAAGTGAATAACCAGCTGTCAATTTTTGTGTGTAAGAACCAAAGTAGTAATTAAGGTATACTTGATTGGAATAAAAAAGAAAGAAAAAAAGATATACTCCTAATTTGAAGATGTCTATCTTCATGCATACATATTTAATTTTATGTACTCCCACAGCATCTTAGCTCCTACTTATTCTCATATAACAGTGCTCTCCCTATAACAGAGAAAGCTACAATGCCACAGAGCCAACCAACGATGGAGTATTGGAACTCAGAATTCTTAATTCTAAAAAATATATAACCACTGATTTCCTGAAAAATAGGTTAGCGATCCCTCTGAGTGTAGCAATTTTTAAGCTGGCTAGAATATAACACGTCCTCCTGTTCCTGAGATTCTGGAGATGTGGACAACTACATAAACCAGAGAAGCTCCTTCCCAGTGGTTATAGCCGGGAATCAGCTGAACACTGACAAAACTGGCATTAAGCACAATTCTTTGAGACTTTACACCCAGGTTTTCCTCAGCACCAGTAGTAAAGGAAAAATAGAGGAAGATCTGCCCCAAGACCCCTTGAAAAAGAAAACAAACCACTCGCTCCTGGCACAAGCAGAAAACAATCACGCACCTTCAAGCCGCTCCACAAATAATCGCTTCAGGCTCTGGTAGGTGCCGATCTTGATGGTGCCATAGGAAGCCTGGCGCAGCATAGCTGGGGCGATCCTGTAGATCAGAAACCATTCTTTAGACCCTCTTAGGACCACAGGAAGAGATGCATATTTGCTTTCCACCAGCAAAAAGGTTTTTGTTGGTTGGCAGGGGATGCATACCCAGCAGTGGTCTGGGTGTACTTCCGTCTCTGTGCTTAGGGATAATTCCTGGCAGTGCTGAGGGATCTATGTGGTGCCAGCTATTAAACTGGGTAAGCCATGTGCAAGGCAGGAGCCTCACCTACTGTACACTCTCTCCAGCCCTCTCCTCCTAGTGCTTCCATCTACACACTGGCCCAAAGCTGAACCTAAACCGCTGTCTCCCCCCTTCCTCACCTCCTTAACACTAGGTCACAGTACACAGTCCATGTCATTCCGAAACTGCTTTCCGGCCTGTCTCCTCTCCCAGATACCCCCTCGGATCAGACCCTCGGCTTCCTGTGTGACAACCAGCTTCTGCCTCACCAGCCACTGGTTCCTTTTCCCCACGGCAAATGGGTTTCTTTTGACAATGGCAAACTGATCATGTCAGCCCCCCAATTTTTTTTTTAATTGAATCACTGTGAGAGGCAATTACAAACTTGTTCAAGACTGAGTTTCAGTCATACAATGTTCCAATACCTGTCCCTTCATCGCTGTACATTTCCCACCACCAATATCTAGTTTCCCTCGAATGGCCACCCCCAACCTCCAACTGCCCCTACTCAGGTACTTATCTTCTCTCTTCTCTTTCTCTCCCCCCCGCCCCGTGTGTCTGTCCCTCTGTCTGTCTGTCTGTCTCTCTCTCTCTCTCTGTGTCTCTCTTTCTGGGCATTATGATTTGCAATACAGATACTAAAAGGTTATGATGTATCCCCCTTAACCTACTTTCTACTTTGAGTACTCAGTTCTTGTCCACAGTGGTCATTTCCAACTATTACTGTAATAGTGGCCCTTCTCTATCCTAACTGCACTCACTCCCTACCCCTCCACCCCGACTTGTAGCAAGTTTCCTAGAGTGGACCAGTCCTACCAGCCCTTGTTTCTGCTGTCCATGGTATGGGTGCTAGTTTCATACTGTTTTTTTTTTTTTAATATCCCACAAATGAGTGCAATCATTCTATGTCTGACCCTCTCCTGACTCATTTCACTCAGCATGATACTCTCCACGCCCATCCATTTATAAGCAGATTTCATGACTTCATTTTTCCTGGGGGTTGCATAGTATTCACTGTGTGAATATACCATGATTTCTTTATCCAGTCATCTGTTCTCGGGTACTCGGGTTGTTTCCAGATTCTGGCTATTGTGAGCAGTGCTGAAGTGAACACAGAAGTGCAAGGGCTTTTCTGTTGTGTGTTTTTGGACCCCCGGGGTATATTCCCAGAAGTGGTATTGCTGGGTCATATGGAAGCTCAATTCCTAGATTTTGAAGAATGCCCATATTGTTTTCAAAAAAGGCTGGACCAGTCGGCATTCCCACCAACAATGAAGGAGGGTCCCTTTCTTCCTGCATCTGTGCCAACACTGGTTGTTCTTGTTTTTGGTTGTTCTTGTTTTCGATGTGTGCCAGTTTCTGTGTGTAAGATGGTATCTCATAGTTTTGATTTGCATCTCCCTGATGATTAGCAATGTAGAGAATTTACTCATGTACCTTTGGGCCATTTGATTTTTTTTTGAGGCAGTTTCTGTTCATTTCTTCTCCCCATTTTTTGATGGGGTTGGAGGTTTTTTTCCTTTTAAAGTTCTACCAGTGTCTTGTATATCCTAGATATTAAGCCCCTATCTGATGGATATTGGGTAAATAATTTTTCCCATTCCATGGGCTCCTTCTGTATTTTGGCCACTGTCTCTTTTGAGGTTCAGAGCTTCTTGGTTTAATGTTTATATTTTTCTCACTTGCTTGGTCAGAGGTGTTTCATCCTTGAAGATGTCTTTACCTTCAATGTCACGGAGGGGTCTGCCTACATTTCCCTCCATGTACCTTAGGAATTCAAGTCTGTATTGAGGTCTTTAATCCATTTGGATCTAACTTTTGTGCCTGGCATTAGACAGAGATCTGAATTCATTTTGCAAGTAGCTGTCCAGTTTTCCCAGCACCACTTGTTAAAGAGGCTTTCCTTGCTCCACTTCACATTTCTTGCTCCTTTATCAAAAATTAAGTGATCATAGACTTGAGAGTTTGTGTCAGAATATTCAACTCTGCTCCATTTGTCTGTGGATCTGTTTCTAGTCCAATACCGTGCTGTTTTAATTACTACTGCTTTGTAGTACTGTATGAAGTTGGGGAAGGTGATGCCACCCATCTTCTTTTTCCCCAAGGACTGCTTTAGCTGTTTGTGGGAACTGTTTCAAATGAATTTCAGGAGTATTTGATCTATTTCTTTGAAAAATGTCATAGGTATCCTTATAGGGACTGCATGGAATCTGTATAATGCTTTGTCAGTCCCCCAAATAAAAGCCCTTCAGTAGCTTCTGGATGGCCTAGGCATTGCAACCCAGATGCTTCCGTGACCCAGGCAGAGACCCTTAGTGAGTCAATGAGTTGGGTCGCTCAGCTGACATAAAAAGCATCCTTAACTCCAGTGAAGGAGCTGCTACCAGAAGCAAACAGGTGTGCTCCCACTCACAGACTTTTCATGAGAAGGTAAGATTCCAAGTTGACTCATTGAAAAATAAAAATACTGAGGATTGGTGGTGGAAGGTGTGACACTGGCAACTTGTGAGGTATTAGATAAAATATCAAGATGCAGGGCAGAGACAATAGTACAGGGGGAGAAACACCAATGCCACATATTGTCCCCCAAGTACCACCAGGAGTGACCCCTGAAAATATAGCCAAGAGTAAGCCTTGAGCACTGCCACATGTGGCCCCAAAACAAAACAAAATAAAAGATGCTTAGCATGGTCTGAGGTGTTCATGTCCTGATGCCGTACTACTGTTCCAACTCCTTCTCCGCCACTCACCATCTCCCACACTGCCCAAGCTGAGTCACTGGCAGCCAAGTTATTGGGGAGCCCGATGTGGTGTATCGAATCCCACTATACTATCTCTCCAGCACATATCACGCTTTCTCACACATAGCTTGGCTCTAAGGGAATGCAGATCTCTTCTTCACCTCACTCTTCCTAATTCTTTCAAAATCAGATCCCATACCTCCTGTCCCTGTCCCTTCAGTAGTAGGTTTGTCACTTTGCTAGATCCTAGATATGTCAATAACCAAATCCTAAAACAGCTCCTTTAATACTTCCTCTTGATTAATTCTCCCAAATCAATTCTGTTTCCTGAGACTCGGATCAGACAAGTGCTGGGTTCCATCTATTCACTTTCTTATGCACACCCAATACCACACTATGTGATCCATTTTTTTGAGATTTAAAAAAAAAAATTAACAGGGGTCAGAGAGGTAGTGTAAGAGGTTATGTGGTACTTGCCTTGCACCTGGCTTTGATCCTGGCACTACATACAGCCTCCTGAGCACTGTTAGGAGTTGATCACTCAGCACGGAGCCGTACCAAGCCCTAAGTATTTATCTCTCACACACACACACACACACACACACACACACACACACGGTAGTTCACTGCAGCTTTCTCCCATGGGAATTCATAATTTTTATTATGGCAAAAAAAAAAAAACACCAATGATTCACAGAATAGCCATGGAGAAGGGCTATTTTTAGAGTAAAAAAAAAAAAAACAGAAAAATCGGGCTGGAGCAATAGCACAGTGGGTAGGGCATCTGCCTTGCACGCGGCCGACCCGGATTCGATTCCCAGCATCCCATATGGTCCCTCAGCACCGCCAGGAATAATTCCTGAGTGCAGAGCCAGGAGTAACCCCTGTGCACTGTTGGGTGTGACCCAAAAAGAAAAAAAAAAAAAACAGAAAAATCAAACTTTTAAAAACAGTGTTCATGAGGTTGGAGAGCTAGTACTGCAGGTAAATCACTTGCTTTGCATGCAATCAACCTGAATTTAATCCTCAGCGTTCCATATGGTCCCTGTAGCACCATCACAAGTGATTCCTCAGTTCAGAATGATCACCACCACAAGTGAATCCTTAGTTATTCAGTGAAGTAACCACTGAGAATTGCCAGACGTGCAAATAAACAGGGGCAGTAACAACAAAAACCCAATGTTTGTAGTATGCATATTTGAAAAATAATAAAAGCACACATAAAATACATACAAAGAAAGTAAAATTGAATTTAAAACCAAAAAGAAATCTACCACACTACTACCCTTTCCAAATAAATCTCAGTTTTCCTTTTCCTTTATGAAATATTAGTCTCAGTCTAGTCATTTGAACAACCATCAAAAAAATAAATACCCTGGTATAGACTCACTTACCCTGAATACAACGCCCTCAGCCCTTCCTCTCTGCATATCCGCACTAATGCATGCAGCATTCCTCGGTACCGAATTTCTCTGAATTTGGAGTCATTTGTCTGGCCTTGAATCTGGAGTCGTGTCTTGGTTAAGTCAATTGGAAATGTACCTAAAATTAAAATATACATACATTTTTATCATTTAATAAATGGAAATTTAAGCTAAGGATACAGGATGACATGCTTGGAGGAGGCAAACTATAACGTAAACCTAGAAATAAAACTGAGAAATAGAAAATACTCTGCAATCACATTTTCTTTTTTTTTTTTCCTCCTGTGTTTGGGCCACACCTGGCAGTGCTCAAGGTTTACTCCTGGCTCTGCACTCAGGGATCACTCCTGGAGGATCTCAGGGGTCCAGAGATCAAACCCAAGTCAGCCACATGCAAGGCAAGCACTTACCCACTATACTATCTCTCCAGCCCCTTCAATATCATTTTTACTGAAAAGTTAGGAATCAGGGAAAAAATTTTCTTTTTGGTTTTGGGGCCACACTCAGCAGTGCTCAGAGGGACTGATCTTGAATATGCACTCAGAAAATCCCTCATGGGGATACTTGGGGGACCACATGGGGTGCTGGGGATCTAACCCATGAGAGTAGCATGCAAGACAAATGCTGAACCCACGGTACTATTTCTCCAGTCCCACCTTTTTCCCCCCAGTGTTGGAATTGACTCCCAGGGCTCTTCAGGCCAGTGCTCTCACACTGAGCTGCATCCCCACCCAGACAGTCAATTCTACTCTACTATTAAAACTGTTTCAGTTCCAACATTTTTGTTTTAATCACTACTGCTTTACAGTAAGGTTTGAAGTCAAGAGAATGAGACACAAAACATCTTCTTTTCTCAATACTGCACTTGCTACTTGAAGTCTTTTTTTATTATTAAATTTGCTCTTTTTGCTGGAAAAACAGCTTAGAATTTTGATAGGAATTACATTGCTTTGGGTAAAATGGCTATTTCAATGTTAGTTCTTCTAGGGGCTGGAGCGATAGCTCAGCAGGTACAGTGTTTGCCTTGCACGTGGCCGACCCAGGTTCGATTCTTCCGCCCCCTAGGAGAACCCGGCAAGCTACCGAGAGTATCTCACCCACACGGCAGAGCCTGGCAAGGTACCCGTGGCATATTCAATATGCCAAAAACAGTAACAACAAGCCTCAAAATGGAGACGTTACTGGTGCCCACTCGAGCAAATCAATGAGCAACGGGATGACAGTGACAGTTCTGATACAATGGGCAGGATACTTCCCTTTGATGTGGCAAACCAGGGTTCAATCCCCAGCACCTCGAATGGGCCCTCAAAACCCTGCTAGGACTGATCCCTAAGTACAGAACCAGGAGTAAGCCCTGAACACCACTGATTGTGACCCAAAACCAAACAATAAAAATTATTTCTTATAGGGACTGGAGAGTCAGTATAGCAGGAGGATACCTGCCTTGCACACGGCTGATCCCAATACGATCCTCAGCACCCTATATGGCTCCCTGAACCCACTGAGAGTAATCCCTGGGTGCAAAACCAAAAATAAATTCAGAGCATTGCTGGGTATGGCCAAAAAAAAAAAACAGAAAGTTAGTTCTTCTAATCCATAAGACTGTTCTTTTCATTCTGGGAACAGCTTTACTTCTAAAAATGTCTTACAATTTTTGCTATGTATTCATTCAGATGTTTTGTGAAGTTTATTATTAGGTATGTAATTCTTTTTGAAGCAAATGACTGGGACTTTTCTTATTTTTCTTTAATTTTCACAATTTACAATTGTGAAAATAAAAGATTTTTTTACTGATTTTGTAGCTTGTAACTTTATTATACTGGTCTCTTGTTTTAAGTACTGTATTTCACCACATACTCATCACAGATTTGTTTTTGTTTTGGTTTGGTTTTTGCTATTTTTTGGGCAATGCACAGGGGTTACTCCTAGCTTGTGCACTCAGGAATTATTCCTGGAGGTGCTCGGGGACCATATGGGATGCTGGGAATCGAACCCAGGTGGACTGCGTAAAAGACAAACACCCTACCCACTGTACTATCGCTCCAGCCCATCACAGGTTTTATAAAAAAAAATCTTTTGCAAAAAAGTGGAGTGTCAGCATTACGTGAAGTTTTTTTGGTCACACCTGGCAGTGTTCTGGAGCTACTCCTGACTCTGGAATCATCCCTGATAGCACTGAGGGGAACCATATGTGGTACCAGGGATTTGAACCTGAGTGTCAGCAGGATACAAAACCAACATTTTAACCCCTGTACTATCTCTTTAGCCCCATTATATGAAGCTGTGTTTTGTTTCTGTTTTCTTTTGTATACTTTTTCATTTTTAATCACTATGAACTACAGTTACAAAGTTAATTACTAAGTTTCTGGCATACAGTGTTCCAACACCAATCCCTCTGCCAGGGTCACTTCCTTCCATCAATGTCCCTCATTTCCCTCCTGCCCCCAACCTGCCTCTCTCTAAAGGGACTTTTCACCTCCACGACTGTCGACTGTCGTAGTGTTTCTTTCCCTAATGTATCCCTCATACCAACACCACTTACAATCCAGAGGCAAGCTTCTGATGACCAGTTTTACTACTCTGTTTCTATTGAACTTGGGCTTTGTTATTCTCTTACAAAGTTTCTTCATGCCCCATGCAAGAGAAATCATTCTGTGTCTCTCTCCCTCTAACTTCACTCAAAGTAATACTCTCCAGATTAATCCGTGTTGGGGGGACCATATTGGATGCCGTGGACTGAACTCTGGTCGGTTCCATGCAAGGCAATCGCCCTACCCACTGTATTATCACTCTGGTCCCCGATGTGAATTTTTAAACACCATCACATGGAGGCTGAACAAACTTCCTGGAACCCCCATCGTGACTCCTTACCGCATTCTGCTGTGATGGAGGCCAGCCCTCCATACACAAAGGGCTTCCAGTTGAGGGCTGACATTCTCCCCACCGACCCTTCTCCTTTGAGTCATGGAAACATAGTCTCCAACACAGTGCGTCCTGGGCACAAAAGAAAAATTTCAAAGTTATGACATCACACAGGCAGTTTCTTTTTTTTTTTTTAATTAAAAAAAAATTGGGGTGGGGGCACACCAGCAGTGCTCAGGGTTTACACCTGGTTCTGTGCTCAGGAATCACTCCTGGCAGGGCTTGGGGGAGCCTATGGGGTGCTGGGGATCGAACCTAGGACGGACACATGCCAGGCAAATGGCCTACCTACTGTGCTGTCTCTCCAGCCCTGGATCTTCTTCTTTAAATTCATGTTTTTAGAGTGCCGGCAGATGTGAGCGACACCTCCCTGGGGAGCCCTGCTTAAAAAGCCAGCCTAGCTACTAAATCCCAAATTAGCAGCTTTCTCGACTGACTTGATTCTCACAGCAGCCTTCAATAACCCAATAAACTGCAACCTTGCTATGTGTATAGACAGTCAGCAGGCATACAATGGAGGCCGTTTACTAGGTGATCTCTTACATTTGCTCTTCACTCAATAAACATGTGTTCGGGGCTGGAAAGGTAGGACAGAGGATAAGGCGCCTGCCTGATACGTGGTCAACTTGGTTACATTCCGGCACTGCATATGGTCCCCAGAGCACTACCAGGAGTGACCCCGGGTGCAGATCCAGGAGTAAGCCCTGACCACCTGTGCCACCTGCCCACTCCCTACAAATAAACATTTTTTTCTTTGAATCCACTCAGTGTGTCAGGGGGCATGAGACCAGTCAGTGTAGAAGAGCATGAAAAAAATGTTGCAAACAAGTCTCATGAGGTAAAAATATAATTTCCTACAATCCCTGGGATATATTACTGGTTTACTTTGTATAGGTCAGTTCTCTTCTCTCACAGGGAAGAGGGGAACTGTGGGGGCAGGTGAGAGCGAAGGAAAAAGGCTGTCTGGGGTCAGAGCTACACCCCTTCCTTCCTGGGTTAGTTCCTCTTAAGGGAGTGGCGGGTGTCTTCAACATCATCCTCATCAAAGCAGCCGACACAGCCAGTACTTTTATTCACCAAGCTAAACAAAACACTTAAATCTTCAGGTCTGTTGTGAGGACTAAACATATACCACTTTCCCCTGCCTACAAGAGACAGAGCTGAACAGTCAGGGGAAACACAGGCTCAAAGGATGGAAAACAATCTTACAGGCAAGCGATTCACTTAAAAAGGCTGTGGTGCCCATACTTAGATCAGACAACACAGATCTCAAATAATTTTAAAAGGCCATACAGGACAAGGGATGATCTTTTTTTTTCTTTTCTTTTTCTTTTTTTTTTTTTTTTTGCTTTTTGGGTCACAGCCGGCAATGCACAGGGGTCACTCCTGGCTCTGAACTCAGGAAATTACCCCCGGTGGTGCTCAGGGGACCATATGGGATGCTGGGAATCGAACCCGGGTCGGCCTCGTGCAAGGCAAATGCCCTACCCGCTGTGCTATCGCTCCAGCACAGGGGATGATCTTTATGATCGTTTATTGATGATCAAGGGATCCATACATCAAGAACTCATGCACCTAAACGTATCTGCATCTAATAAAAAATCTGCTACAAGGTCAAGAGCAATAATAGCTGAGAGAGCACTTGCCTTACACACACGTGGCCAACTCAGGTTTGATCCCCAGCATCCCATACTATCCCCCGAGCCCGCCAGAGTGACAGCTGAGCCCTGAGCAACACCAGGTGTGGGCGCTCCCCAAATAATTATTTTTAGGACTGGAGCGATAGCACAGCGGGTAGGGTGTTTGCCTTGCACACAGCCAACCCGGGTTCGATTCCTCCGTTTTTCTCGGAGAGCTGGCAAGCTACCGAGAGTATCCCGCCCGCACAGCAGAGCCTGGCAAGCTACCCGTATGCGATATGCCAAAATGAGTAACAAGTCTCACAATGGAGACATTACTGGTGCCCACTCTAGCATATCTATGAGCAACAGGAGGACAGTGCTACAGTGCTAAGCAACTGCTGGTAGACCCAAAGGAAGATACAGCAACAAAATAGCATTTAGAGATTTTCACACCCCACTGTTTCCACAGGAGATCAACTAGGCAAAAAGTCCACAAGGAAACACTGGCCTTGAAGGATGACACTGAGCAAATGCTACAGCTTCCCTTCTGTCCCTTACTATGCCACTGTGGCTGATGCTACAGTCAGCGAGCCCCCCCATAATCACAAACTATGTGAGTTTCCCTTGGGTTTCAGTTGGTTTCAGATTATGTGCTTAATAAACATTTTGTGCACACAATCTACTGACTAGAACAACAACGTAAGACAACACACTTAATGTATCCCACTCATGTCCAGCCAGCAACACGCACGCTTCTGCTCTCACAGCTATAGGAGTTTCCCACATCTGTTTCCCAAGGAGAGGCATACGTGTCACCCCCACCAAGAACGTCAGTCTCCGCAAGGCCAAAGGGTTCGCGTACACCGAGATAAAACAAAGGGCTGGTGTCGTGGCTCAGAGGAAGCGGGTTCAATTGTAGGGATGCAAAGAAAGTGAAGGGGATCCACAAACAGCTCTTACTCAGTGACAGGAAACAAATTCAGAGCAGTCAAAAGGCAGTGAGGTAGGAAGACCCCTGCCCCAAACACAGAATTTGAAAACTGCAGTATGTTTTGTAATATTTCAGTAGCAAAGAACAAGCCTGCCCCTGACACACCTTTCAACTTCCTATGACTCAGGAAAATATTCGGTACTAGATGAACTTTACTAAGGCTTCGCCTTCTAAATTCCTAATCCAACTAATAAGTTAGTGGTCAGTAACACATGCTATTAAATAAAACACAGGGGGGGTTAGTTATTTGTTTTGGTTTGGGGCCCAAACTGGGCTCTGTTCAGGGATCTCTCCTGGCAGGGTTCAGGGGACCTTCAGGGGACCACATGAGGTGCCAGGTTACCTGCTCTACTATCTCTCCAGCCCCTAGAAATACACATTTAAGAATAAAAACATGTGCCAGGGCCAAAGAGATGGTTAAGAGGCTAAGGTTTTGCCCGGGGCCAGCCCTGGCTCAATTCCTTGGCATGCGGTCCTTGAAGCACCTCCAGGGGTCACTCCTGAGTGCAGAACAAGAAACAGCACCTGAGCACCACTAGGGAGAGAGAGAGAAAGAGGAGGGAGGGAGGGAGGGAGGGAGGGAGGGAGGAAGGAAGGAAGGAAGGAAGGAAGGAAGGAAGGAAGGAAGGAAGGAAGGAAGGAAGGAAGGAAGGAAGGAATTAGGGGGCTGAACTGAGAGTACAGCAGGTAGGGTAATTGCCCTGCACACGGACAACCCGGGTCCAATCCCCGCAACACCAGGAGTGACCCGAGTGCAGGGCCAGGAGTAAGTCCTTAGCACTGACAGGTATGGCCCAACAAACGAACAAAAAGAAAAAGCCAACTAAAATTTTCAGTGAGAAATAAATAATGGCCAATTCTACATTAAAATCCTTTCCTACATGTTTAGTTTTTTTCTTTTTGGGTCACACCCAGAGATGCACAGGGGTCACTCCTGGCTCTGCACTCAGGAATTACTCCTGGCGGTATTCAGGGGACCATACGGGATGCTGGGAATTGAACCCGGGTCGGCCCCACACAAGGCAAACACCCTACCCGTGTTATCACTCCAACCCCCTTTACTAAGTATTTAATCCTTGATAACATTCTGACATTCCTTTTTTTAGTCATTGTATTTTGTAGCAATTTATTCATTGTATTTATATTTATTTATATTTACATACCTATATTGCATTTAGTAGCAATTTCTCTGCAACAAATATATAAATGTAGACTGTATATCTATTACATATAAGTACATGTGTGTCAACTCATATCACAAATGGTATTCACAAGAATGCAAGCAAAAACATGAGACATCGAACTATAAACTGATACCTAAGTTCTAGACAAAGTACTTTTTAAAGTCTCCATTGTCGTGTGATCTCATGCGCCTGTCAGTGATTAACTTTCTGTTTTCCCACCCCACTTTTATTTGTTTTGCTAGTTTAGCTTTAATGAGAGTTGGCCGCTTTTCCTTTTGTGGGTTTTAATATTAAGTTTTCAGTTAGCTGATAACCCAGAGGCTCGGGGTTACGCTCACGTGGAAATCTGGCTGAAGCGCCAAGCTGGCTACTCCCCGTGCAGAAGACTAGAGCCTCTGTCTGGCTTTCAACCTCGGACAGGGCAGACACTGATCAGTTACTACCAAGATGCACCCTCACAATGAACTTCCACAAAGGAGCACCCACTCCGGAAGCCTAGGGAAACTATGAGAGCACATCGCATTCACTATCTCACCTATGGCTATGCTTCACACAGAAGTTAGCGGGAGGAAGGTAAAAAGTTCAGGGCTCCTTTCTGAATACTATGATAAGGCATACTATGATATGCCCTGCACAGAGGACTGCACCTTCACAGAATAAGGGCGGCTGAGTCAGAGAAATGGTCATCTGTTGTAGGATAACATAGCCTCAAGTAGTTTAGGTTTATTGTGTTGTTCCCATCACAGTACTCACTTTCCTCTGTGCTTACTTGTAACTTCTTTGTGCTCAGTTGACTTGTAAATACCTCTTTCTCTTCCCCTTCAGTTCTTCTCATAGCATATTCAGAGCAATGTCCTTTTTGTATGGGCACAGGAAGACAGCAGTAAATGCTACACTTTTGTTATGTGTGAGTCATTTGACTCTACAGGATACTCTCCTCCTGGGCATTGTTTCTCTCAACCTAAGCCTCCACTGCCCTTACTTCCTAGACCCCCAAAAGCAGGGTCCCGAGGAGGGACGGGACGGACCCAGGGCAAGCAGTGAGCTATGTGCTACCCTGGCATCAAGATGGGCCTGGCCAAAGTGCCTAATGCTTAACTATAAGTTAAGAGCTTGATCATGGACAGATGCTGTCATGATCCAAAATGTAATAACTAGATATGGACCCTGCTAGGGTTAGGAATGATTCATCTGGCCTGAGCCCTGTAGTCTGCTCCAGAGGCAAGATGCTCCCAGGAGAGCTGCCCTATAAGCTTCAATGTATCTCTTACTGTGTCCAAACAAAAATAAACTAAAAGCAGAAAAACACCTTAAGTGGTATTTTGCCCTTGGGCGGTCAGGAAGGGCTTCCTTACCTTGTTTTTGCTTCCAGATCAGGTGGAGCTTGGCCCGGAGGGCATGGTGGGGAGATATAAA
This sequence comes from Sorex araneus, assembly GCF_027595985.1. NCBI lineage: Eukaryota > Metazoa > Chordata > Mammalia > Eulipotyphla > Soricidae > Sorex > Sorex araneus. Next base: position 246,235,959 of record NC_073302.1, read on the forward strand.
TACAGGGGTGGAGAGAGAAGTAGGATAGGCAGAATCCAAGAGAAGCATCTTGGAGCACTGAGCAAGAAGTAGGCCTACACAACCAGGTATGCACCCCCCCCCACACACACACACAAAAGCAAAAAACAAAAACACCAATAAGAGTCAAAAAAACTATCTCACTGAGCTGAGTGCATGCTCTGCATACGTAGGTCTGGGTTCCATTACTGGAATCACCTAGTCCCCAAACACTGAACCATAAGCACCATTAGATGTGGCACCAATCCCAATAATAAATAACCAAAGAGCATCCACGATAGGTCAAACATGCAAAGAAAAGGTTGAGCTAAGTAAGAGTGCAGAGAAGAGGTGAGCAATACCAACCAACCAGCGGCTGGGGCAAGAGTGAGTCTGTTTTGAAAACCAAATACTTCTTTGCTTGTGATCCATGGTGGGGTGGGGGGGAGGGCTGAGAGAGATGACAGGAAATACAGCAGTTCTCCTCATAAACATTCCTTAACATTCCTTAACTTTTGGTAAATTTGGGTGAACAGTACCACCTACACTTAAGTGCCAGCCAGGCTCGCAGACCAATGCAGTCGGGGTGACAAGATATGTGTGTCCTTGACAATCACCAGTGTTTAGTCCTCTCTCAGCCTGAGAGCCAGGGAGGAGTTAAGGTCTGCAAAACTTCTAGTGTCAGGCAGAAACAGGCCATCACTTCCCACTCTGCACTCCTTTGAGCCCACACCCTTTAGTCAAATTGGACTAAAGTCCCCAGACACCATGAGGAGTGACCCTGAAGCAACCCCCCCCCCCCCCCCGGGTACTCCCAACAATACCGCCTGACACAGGCATGTACCCCAGCATGTCTGGGACTGGCGCTTAAGTCAAGCCAGCAATGCTGGTGGAGCCTAGTCTGGAATGACTGAGCACCCCACTGGAAATAGCCCCCAAATCCAAAGTTACTGGTGTCCTTACAAAGTTATATGAGTGGAGGATACAAAATTCCACACACTTGGAATAAACGAAAGATTTCCCTGCATGCATTATACGAAATTTTCCATTTTCTTCGCTTCCTGGGCACTGCTATACAAATCAAGAATTCCAAATGATTCTCCCGAGAATTAAGATATATGTTAAATGACATATACTCGCTACTCTATTTTCTCCTAGCATTTATTTTCTCCATAACTCTTTTGAAGCATCTGCAAAATAGAGTTAATTAAATACAGTAATTGCTGTTGGAAGTTCTGAAAGCTTTCCAAGTTTCCCCTATCAATTAATCCTGGACAAACCCGTTCTATTTTACTTGTGTTCCCTTTTCAATCTACAGTCTAAAAGTTATAATTCATCCGTCTGTAAACTTCTGTGTGCTCATAAATCTTTGTTCCTCACAAAGTCGCCTTTCATAGCCCTTTTACTTCTTGTTCTTTCAGAAGGCAACGATGAAAAAAATAAGCTCATCACAGATACCAGAATCGTGGGTTTAAAAGGTACCTTAGAAATCTTACCGCATTTCATTAACGTCCCTAATCTGTGTCCCTGGTCACAAAATTTGGCAGCCGCAAAGACGAGAACTCAAGCCTATTAACTTTTTTTTGCCCCTGCAGAAGGACATAGCTCGATTCTTCTGCAAGGCAGTCCCAACAAACACTCTTGTGCAGAAACCAAAACGCTGACTACTGCAACTGCTTCCCAGGACATCCCTTACACCACGCAAAACGCTAAAATCCACAGCTACATTGTTTCCGAGCAAATGAATCCTACCCGCTCTTGCAAACGTGAGCCAACCTGGTGTTGTTCCACGGAGCAATTCAAAGTACGCGTGCCCTTCCCCAGAGCACTGAGCTCGCTGGCGCGCTGGAGCCTCCGGCAGGAGGTCTGATGCAGAAGCGGGTAAAGCCCACCGCAGAGGGAAAGGCGCGCCCGCCAGGTGCCAGAACGGACCCTCCCCTCGGATCTCGGGGATGCAGGGATCCGCCAACCCCGCCAGGAGATAAGAAAGGGTTGTGTGGAGTGGCCCGGGGACCGCTCCTGCGCAACGAGACTGCAGCAGCCGGAGAAGCCGGCCCGGCCGGAGAACATCGCGCCGCACGAAGCCCGGCCCTGCACGGGCACCGGAGAGCAGCGGAGACCCCCTGAGCGCGTCCGGCCGCGTCCGGGCTCTCCGGGACACCAGTCCCCGCGCCCCCAGCCCCGGCACGAGCGGAGAGTCCCCGCACCGGCAGGTCCAGGGTGCACTAAACAAATGGGTACAGGCCGTGCGAGGGGCGACCAGGAACAGGTGCGAAGCGGTCAGCACATCCGCGGCCAGGGGGATCCGGCGCTTACCGGGCGGCGGCGGCTGTCCAGCACCTCCTCCTACCCCTGGGTCAGCAAGAGCAGCGCGCCGCAGCGGCCGCGAGCGGTAGAAAAGGCCCGCGAGTGCCCGGGGCCTCCCAGGAGCCTGCGCGCAGCCCCGCCCCGCCCTCCACCTCGGCTCCCATTGGTCGCTTCCTCCCAGGCCCCGCCCCGGCCGCGCCCACGCGCTCCAGCCCCCCGGGCAAGAGGGAAGCGCTCGGGGTCGCCGGTTCCGCGTGGCTCGTGTGCAAGCTGCTCGGAATGGGGTGGCACCTGGGATGGCCTCCTGTCTGGACTCCGAAGTGAACTGGAAACTCAGGGAACAGGACTCAGCGTACCGGTTCTCTGTGACCCCGCGAGCCTGCAAAGACAAGAAAGTAGACTGACCCTGTTTTGTTTTGTTTTGTTTTGTTTTTGTATCTCAGCTGTTTAGTTGGGCAGTGACATCTGAAAACTGAAGAGATGAGAGAATACCAGTCCGCGCAATGCCAGCGTTTCACAACATTCGAGATCTCTCTCACTGCATCGCGTTTCCCATTGAGCCCCTGAAATTGGCCAGTGAAGTTGCTTGAGCCCTAAGTACTTCATCATTATCACGTGCAAGAAATGCAATAAGGGGATGGACAGAGCTCAACAGGACAAAGCTGACAACACGTGGTCACCTCCCGCACAGCATGACTACTGGCCAGCAGTAGTTTCTGAGCACAACAAATTTGCTGGCACAAAAGGTCATATACGCATTTAAAAGTATACTCAGGTTTACCTGTTGCTTTGGCTGGGGGCCCACACAGGCAGAGGTGTTCAGGGAACTATTCCCATCCCTGTGCTTGGGTCACTGCCCTCAGTGCTGGGGGATGCCAACAAGGCTACCTGAGCCCTTTGAACTACCTCCCAGCCTTCACCAGTTGCTTTTGATTTTGTGGCTCTTTAAATTCCTTTAATCCTAGATTTCATTTAAAAACAAAACATGGGTTACTCAGGAAATACTCAATAAATATTAAAACAGAAAAAAAAATAAAAATAAAAACAAAACATGGGGCTGGAGTGATAGCACAGCGGATAGGGCGTTTGCCTTGCACGTGGCCGGCCCGGGTTCGATTCCCAGCATCCCATATGGTCCTCCGAGCACCGCCAGGAGTAATTCCTGAGTGCAAAGCCAGGAGTAACCCCTGAACATCGCCGGGTGTGGCCCAAAAAGAAAAAAAAAACACATAACTTGCACATGTTTGAAAAGTTCAGGCCAACTTTAATTGTATTATTCATTAAATTACTTCTGCTTTATGATTAAAGGAAGAACTTTCATTGGTAGGGGTGGAGGCAGGGATGCACAGCAGGGTGAGGGTGAGGGGGGGACAGTGTGCCCAAAGCTTACTCCTGGCTCTGTGCAGAGGGATCACTCCTGGTGGGACTCAGAGTACTATATGTGGCACCCAAGGTCAGACCTGGGTTAACCACGTGCAAAGCAATTGCCCTACTGACTGTTCTATCTCTCCAACCCTGATCTTTAATTTTTCAAGTTTCAGGAATGCCCTGAGGAAGAAGGCATTTTGCAACTTCCCCATTTAAACACAGACATCAGGTTTATATGATTTTGACAAGCAGGTTATCTTCACTCGAGGAGAAATTTACATTTGATATAAATCAGGAGAGAAAGCATTCTCTTCTGGCAGGTTGGAACAATTTCCAACATCCTGGTTGATCGAAAGCAGCATTTACATTTTGAGAGTCTGGTATAGGAAGTTGTATAGGTGAATAACAAAATGCAATCCGCATAGCTCAAATGGCTGGAATTCTGGCTAGGAATGCAGGCTATGCATGTGGGGACCCCAGGTTCTACCCCTATCACAAAATGGTTGCTGGAGCACTGCCAGGAATGCACGCAACAGGGAGAGAAATAGAGTTAGTTTTTCCAGGAAGAAACCTTTGAGACTTTGAGAGTTCACTTCTATCTAATAAAACTAATTTCCAGGTATTTCAATGTATCAATGCTGGGTTTATCACATTGTGTTTTCCAAATTATTAGTTTTAGGGTAAATTGCGTACCTTCACATGGGAAAGCACACTGTTCTTTTGTACCTGTCCACAGTGCCAAGTGTGACCACTGGTCAGAGTGGGCTGTCAGACAGCTCTGCAGACACCTCTCTCCTGCTGCACCCGAGAATATTTGTGGTGACAGGCTGAGACCAGCGCTGTACATGCACTGATGAATACATCTGGTATTGGTTCTGAAGTGGTGGCATTCCAGTTCTATCATTCCTTCTCTATGTATTAAGCGTCCTTTCTATTTAAAGAAAAGAAGCCCCTCTTTTTTCCCTCCTTTTCTCTCTCCATCCCTCCATACCTCCCTTCTCCCTGCCTTTCTTTCTTTCTCCCCTCCTTTCTTTCTTTCTTTCTTGCTTGCTTGCTTGCTTGCTTTCCTTTCCTTTCGTTTCTTTCTTTCTTTCAGTTTTTGGGCCACACTGGCAGTTCTCAGGACTTACTCCTGACTCTGTGCTCAGGGATAACTCCTGGTGAGGACCATATGTGGTGCCAGGAATCAAACCTGAGCCAGCCATGTGATTTGCCAGTGCACTACCCACTGTACTATCTCTCCAGACCCCTCTTTTTTTTTTTGCTTTTTATTTTTAGTCTAGACCCAGCATTGCTTGCTCCCCAACTCTATGCTTAGTGAAACATGGAGTTGGGTTGAGGGGGTCACCTGTGAATGAATTTCTGGGAAATTAATAAAACCAAGATGTGATCTAAAGAAGTTGCCCAGGCCTGAAGAGAGAGCTCAATGAGCAATGAGCTTTGCATGCAGGATGCTCCAGTTCAGTTCAATCCCTGGCACCACACGTGGTCCTCCTTCTGAACATTGCCAAAAGTAACTCCTAAGCACTGATGGGCGTGGCCCAAAAACAAATCAAAAAAAAGGAGAGGAAAAAAGAAAGAAAAAGAAGTATCCATAGGGTTCATAATAAAGTGTTTTCAAACATTTATGCACAGAGAAAATAAAGCAGGTAAAGCTGCTTGCTTTGCAATGCAACCAACCAGCGCTACATGATCCCCTGGGCATCACCAGGCACAGTCTTTTTTTTTTTAAATAAATTATTTATTTTTAATTAGTGAATCAACGTGAGGGTACAGTTACAGATTTATACATTTTTGTGCTCATGTTTCCCCCATACAAAGTTCGAGAACCCATCCCTTCACCAGTGCCCATTCTCTACCACCAGTAAACCCAGCATCTCTCCCACCCTCCCCAGTCCCATCTCCCCCCACCCCACCCTGCCACTGTGGCAGGGTATTCCCTTTTGATCTCTCTCTGATTAGGTGTTGTGGTTTGCAATAAAGGTATTGAGTGGCCATTGTGTTTAGTCTCTAGTCTACATTTGGCATGCATCACCCTTCCCCCACATGACCTCCGACCACATTTTACTTGGTGTTCCCTTCTCCACCAGGCACAGACTTAAAAGCTCCCGAGCACAGTCAGATATGATCCAAGCACCAAGGAGTGGCAACAATAATCCCCAGCAGCAAGAGCTAAGCAGCACCACATCCTCCATGGGGACTTCGGGTGTGGAGAGCCAGGCCTTCTGAGCACCTGCTGGGTGGCGCCCCTCCCTCAGAACGATGCCGTTCCCAGAGAAGTGGCATTCCTGTACTAGTTAGTTTTATACTCTATTCAACTCATCCCTATTGGTTACCCTTGTCATTAGATTTTTTTCTTTCAACCCCCCCAACATATATATTAGTTATTAATTACTGCATGGACTGGAGCGATAGCACAGCGGGTAGGGCATTTGCCTTGCATGTAGCCGACCAAGTTCAAATCCTCTGTCCCACTCGGAGAGCCTGGCAAGCTACCAAGAGTATCCTGCCAGCACAGCAGAGCCTGGCAAGCTACCCGGGGCATATCTGATATGCCAAAAACAGTAACAAGTCTCACAATGGAGATGTTACTGGTGCCCACTTGAGCAAATCGATGCATAACAGGACGACAATTACTACATAACTAATCTAGCTACTTAAAAAAAATAAAAGCATTTACTACCTCACAGTTCCTATAGGTGAGACATCCAGGAGATACCCAGGAGGGGCTGAGATAGGTTCCTATAGCCACAGGGCTCCCAAGAATGCAATCAAGGTGGCACTTGGGGCTGCAGTGAACTCAAGGCTTCAGTGAGGGCTGTGCAGCTTCCAGCTCATTCAGCCTTACCCTTGGCCAGACCCCAGGAGATCCTCTTTCAACTCTCACATGGCTGTTGGCTGACCTCAGCTTATCCTGGCTTACGGCCCATGTATCATTTCCAGGGGCTGCCATATCAAATTACCACAAACTGGATGGCTTTTTAAAAACTCAGAATTCAAGGCCAGAGAGATACTATGCACATTGGAGACTCAGGATTCAATTCCCTACTCCTCGTGATCCCTCCAGCACTGCAGGGAACAATCCCCAGCACAGAGCTAGAAATAGCCGCCATCACCTCCAGAGATGGTCCAAAAACAAACGAACAGACAACAAAACGATTCATTCTCTCGCGAGTCTGAAGGATTGAAGTCCAAAACCAGGATGTTGGTTGGACCAGAGACATAAAGGCACTTGCCTTTCATGCAGCCAACCCCAATTCCATCTGCAGAACCACATATGGTCGCCTGACCACAGAAGTGATCCCTGAGCATAGTACCAGGAATAAGCCCTGAGCACTGTCTAAGATAGCCTAAAAACAATGACTGCCCCGCAAAAATAAACAAATAATCAAACAACAAAAGTAAGATGTTGATGAGGGTGTCTTATCTCTAAGACTCTTAAAGGAGAACCCTCCCAGTTCAATCCTCAGTGCTTGCAACTGATGATTTTCAGTTTCTGCCTTTGTCATTCTTCTCAGTGTATGTTTCTTTGCATCCAAAGTTTCTTCTGATAGGGCATCAGCCGCTAGATTCAGGTAAACTGTAATCCAGTGTGACCTCATTCTCCCCCACACTCTCCCCTCCTTCTTGCCTTTGTCTCTGTGACCACCATGACAAAGGTTGCAGACACCTGATTTCTATGCTTGTGTTGGTTTTTGTTTCATTGCTTTTGTTTTGGGGTCACATCCAGAGCTACTCAGGTTTACTCCTGGCTTTGCACTCAAGAACCACTTCCAGGAGGCTGGAGCAATAGCTCAGTAGGTAGGGCGTTTGCCTTGCACATGGCCGACCAGGGTTCGAGTCCCAGCATCCCATATGGTCCCCTGAGCACCTAATTCCTGACGGTATGAGCCAGGAGTAACCCCTGTCATCTTTGGTTGTGACCCAAAAAGCAAAAAAAAAAAAAAAAAAAAGAACCACTTCTAGTGGGCTCAGGGGACCATATGGGATGTAGGGGATTGAACCCAGGTCGACCACATGCAAGCACTCTTTGTAGGCACTGTGCTATCTCCCTGGTCCCTGTGTTTCTATTACAGGAAATGCCCGGTCAGGGCTGCAGTCATTAGGCCCTACTCAGGCAGCAGGTTTGCTTAACCCAGCCAGAAAAGAATTCAAGCATGAGTCTGAGAAATAAAGTATGGAAAAGGACTAATGGAGAATGGTATGCATTGGAGAATCAGATGCAAGGGAGACAGGCAGGTAGAAAGTCACCCAGAGGCCCATCGGTTTCACAGACATACCTGAAAGAGAAGGGATGGAGTGATAGCACAGCGGGTAGGGCCTTTGCCTTGCACTCGGCAGACCCGGGTTTGATTCCCAGCATCCCATATGGTCCCCTGAGCACCGCCAGGGGTAATTCTTGAGTGCAGAGCCAGGAATAACCCCTGTGCATCGCCATGTGTGACCCAAAAAGCAAAAAAAAAAAAAAAGATAGAGAGAGAGAGAGAGAGAGAGAGAGAGAGAGAAGGGCACTGTTTCTCGGTAAGACATACAGTGTACTAAAAGCAAGAGTGCACACTCAGAGTCAGAGTGTGGGCACACTCACACTCACAGGTACCAGGTGGTTCGCACTACATTGCATCCTTGGGGAAATATCATTCAATCCACAATAGGTGGAAACACCAGATTCTTTCTTTTTTTTTTTTGGCTTTCTTTAATTAGATTTTTTTTATTAGTGAATCACCGTGAGATATAGTTACAGACTTACAACTTTTCGTGCTTGTGTTTCAGTCATACAATGCTCGAGTACCCATCCCTCCACCAGTGCCCATTCTCCACTGCTGATGATCCCAGTATCCCACCCCCACACGCTATCCTCCCCATCCCACCCCATCTCTGTGGCAGGGAATTCCCTTTTGTTCTTTCTCTCCTTTTGGGTGTTGTGGTTTGCAATAGAAGTATAGAGTGGCCATCGTGTTTGATCTATAGGCTACTTTCAGCTCGTACCTTCCATCCCCAGCAGGTCCTTGAACCACACTTTACCTGGTGTTCCCTTCTCTGACTGACCTGCCTTTTCCTCCAGCATGTGAGGCCAGCTTCCAAGCCGTAGAGCCAACCTCCTGGTACTTATCTCTACTATTCTTGGGTGCTAGTCTCCCATTCTGTTACTTTATATTCCACAGATAAGTGCAATCTTTCTATATCTGTCTCTCTCTTTTTGACTCATTTCACTTTAGCATGATATTTTCCATGCTGCTCCACTTATGTGCAAAGGTCATGACTTCATCTTTTCTAACAGCAGCATAGTATTCCATTGTGTAGATGTACCAAGTTTCTTTAACCAGTCATCTGTTCTTGGGCACTTGGGTTTTTTCCAGATTCTAGCTATTGCAAACAGTGCTGCAATGAACATTCGAGTGCAGATGTCATTTCGACTATACTTTTTTGCCTCTCCGGGATATATTTCCAGGAGTGTTATTGTTGGGTCAAATGGGAGTTCAATTTCTAATTTTTTGAGAAGCGTCCATACTGTTTTCCAAAAGGGCTGAACCAGTTGACATTCCTACCAGCAGTGAAGAAGAGTCCCTTTCTCCCTACATCCATGCCAACAGCGGTTGCTTTTATTCTTTTGGATGTGTGCCAGTCTCTGTGGTGTGAGGTGGTATTTCATAATTGTTTTGATCTGCATCTCTCTAGTGATTAATGATGAAGAGCATTTTTTCATGCGCCTTTTTGCCATTCATATTTCCTCCTTGAGAAAGTTTCTGTTCATTTCATCACACCATTTTTTGATGGGGTTGGATGTTTTACTCTTGCAGATTCCAATCAGTGCCTTGTATATACTTGATATCAACCCCTTGTCAAATGGGTATTAGGTGAATATTCTTTCCCATTCTATAGATTGTCTTTGTATCTTGGTCACTGTATCTTTTGTGGTGCAGAAGTTTCTTAATTTAATATCGTCCCATTTGTTTATCTCTGTTCCCACTTGGTTGGTCAGTGGCATATTATCTTTGAAGATACCGTTAGCCTCAATACCATGGAGAGATTTGCCGACCTTGTCTTCAATGTACCTTATGGATTCTGGTCTGATATTAAGGTCTTTAATCCATTTTGATCTGAATTTTGTGCATGGTGTTAGGTTGAGGTCTAAGCCCATTTTTTTTTTTTTGCATGTGGTTGACCAGTTATGCCAGCACCATTTGTTAAAGAGGCTTTCTTTGCTCCACTTCACATTTCTTGCTCCCTTATCAAAGATTTGATGTTCATACATTTGGGGTTGTGTGTAGCGATATTCCACCCTGTTCCATTGGTTTATGGCTCTGCCTTTGTTCCAGTGCCATGCTGTTTTAATTGTTACTGCTTTGTAGTAGAGTTTGAGGTTGGGGAGGGTGATGCCTCCCTCGTCTTTTTCCCAAGAATTGCTTTAGTGGGGCTGGAGAGATAGCACAGCGGGCAGGGCGTTTGCCTTGCACGCGCCCGACCCGGGTTCAAATCACAGCATCCCATATGGTCCCCTGAGCACGGCCAGGGGTAATTCCTGAGTGCAGAGCCAGGAGTAACCCCTGTGCATCGCCGGGTGTGACCCAAAAAGCAAAAAAAAAAAAAAAAGAAAGAAAGAATTGCTTTAGCTATTCATGGGCATTTGTTGTTCCATATGAATTTCAGGAGTGTTTGATCCATTTTTTGAAGAATTTCATGGGTATCCTTATAGGGATCGCATTGAATCTGTATAATGCTTTGAAGAGTATTGCCATTTTGACAATGTTAATTCTCCCAATCTATGAGCAGGGGATGTTTCCATTTCCTCATGTCCTCTTTTATTTTGTGGAGTAGCGTTTTGTAGTTTTCTTTGTAAAGATCCTTTACCTCCTTAGTTAGGCTGATTCTGAGGTACTTGATTTTCTGGGGCATGATTGTGAATGGGATTGTTTTTTTCATGTCACTTTCCTCTGTCTCGTTATTTGCATATAGGAAGGCCATGGATTTTTGGGTATTGATTTTATAGCCTGCAACTTCACTGTACAAGTCTATTGTTTCTAGGAGTTTCTTGGTAGAAGTTTTAGGATTCTCTAGATATAGTAACATATCATCTGTATGATCTTTTTGATGAGTTGTTGGAATCTATTTGCTAATATTTTGTTGAGGTGTTGGCGCTGGACTGAGCTACCAGGATGACCCCATTGGTTTGGAACATCAGAAGGCTGAACATCTTCTCTTGGCTACCTTAGTACATAATTTCCTAGGGGCTGGAGAGATAGCACAGCGGGTAGGGCATTTGCCTTGCATGCGGCCGACCCGGGTTCAATTCCCAGCATCCCATATGGTCTCCCAAGCACCTCCAGGAGTAATTCCTGAGTGCAAAGCCAGGAGTAACCCCTGAGCATTGCCAGGTGTGACCCAAAAAGAAAAAAAAAGTAAATAATTTCCTAAATTATACCAAAATTGTCAGTCTTCCTTTTCTCACAGATCCCTGGTTCTACTTAGCCTGTTTGTTGTCAGTATGCAGATCCTAGGTACTTAGCCTGTTTATTGTCAGTACATTGATCCTAAGTACTTAACCTGTTTGTTGTCAGTATGCAGATCCTACATTGTTTGTTTTCCCGTATGCAGAAGAACTTTGCATGATCTTCCCCTAACTCCTTTGGTGATGTCACTGTATTGCATTTTTTTTCTTTTTTTGCTTTTTGGGTCACACCCAGCGATGCTCAGGGGTTACTCCTGGCTTTGCACTCAGGAATTACTCCTGGCGGTGCTTGGGGGACCATATGGGATGCCGGGGATCGAACCCGGGTCGGCCGCGTGCAAGGCAAACGCCCTACCCGCTGTGCTATCGCTCCGGCCCCTGTATTGCATTTTTAAGAGGTTCTATGATCAATAAAAGGAGATTACGGGGCTCTCTACCTTTGTCACAGAATCAGAGATAACCTGAACCCTCCATGACATACATTTCTTTCATGTTCCTTGTCTCAGCGCCTCCGACTGCACGAATATTCACGCAACATTGAGGATCTTCGCATCCATGTTCATCAGGGATATTGGCTTATAGTTTTCCTTGTTAGTGGTGTCTTTGTTTGCTTTTGGTATTAGGGAGATATGTGCCTCATAGAAACTGGGAAACACCAGACTCTTGCATCAAAGCCTTGTCACAAAACTGCTTACAACAAGGCAGGTGAGAAGGAGAGAAGTACTACAAGATGGAAGTCTTCTGGACTTCCTTTGAGGGACCTAAACCAATAGTGTCATCTCACTACTTCTGTACTGTTTGCTAGGATGACATCCAGTCCACACTCAAGGGGAAAGGATCACATAAGAGTGTAACTACCAAGAGACAACAATCCTTGGAGACATCTTTTATATCACTTGTCATCACTTGTCATCCCATTGATCTTCTATTTGCTCGAGTGGGAGAATTCTTTTATATAAAAGAACAATTCTTTGAGAGCCCCACACCTACAAAACCTGTACTCTCCATTTGGGCCACATGCCCAGCCCGGCTGGGAATCTCAGAGCCTGCCTGCAGCTGATATACTGAGAATGAGATCAGGAGCTTCTTCATCATTCTATCCTCATCATTCTATCCTCTCTCGGGGGTGGTCCCCAGGGGAGAGTTAGTTATGATGGGAGGCATGCAGGGTTGTCACAACTGAGTGGTTGCTATCTGCAGTGGTGGGGTAAGAAGCAGGAATGTTGCTACACATCCTACAATGCCCAGGAAAGGCTTCCCACTGGGGAATGATCAACATACCAGAACTGCAGAGGTTGGAGAACTGCTGCCCTGCAGGGCTGCGGCTTTTTGGCTTGCTTCTCCTGATTCCAGGTGCTTCTGTGAAAACATTTATCTGTTCTTGTACCCATGGGAAATTTATGAAAGACTCATAGCTCCCAACACAGAACTTCTCCCCAGAACCTCACACACACTGAATTCATTCCTAATTAATTCCTCTATCCTCGGGCTTCAGTCTGGCTATTACCTCCTCCAAGAAGTCTCTTCTGATTCCTAAAATCTGGGCACACTGAGTGCCCTCTATCTGCATCCATCCTACTGCCAGAAAAGTTTCAGTCCTTCATCACAATGAATTTCCAATCAGTCTCACTCCAATAGGAAGATCCTAAGGGTAGGGACCAAGTCATGCTCACTACTGCATTCGAGAACATAGCATAATATCTAACACGGTTAGCTGCCAAAATACAGAAACCCCTCTAGAGAGCGACACACTTTGGGTGCTGGTAGGGAGGTGGAAGTTTGGGGGCGGGGGGCACACCCAGCAGCAATGCTCAGGAATTACTGCTTTAATTTCTGATCTCCACTCAGGGATCACTCCTGGAGTAATGGGGATCAAACCAGGTCATTAGATAAGCAAGATAAGCGCCCCAGTCACTGTACTATCACTCAGCCCATTAAAGTCTTCTTCAAAGAGCCCCTCCCCTCCCCTCTGATATCTCCACCGTTTAGCCTCCCGTCCCCTCTGATATCCCCATGGTTTAAGTCCTATATGATGCTTTCTTGCATCACTTATATCACTTGTCATCCGTTATTTATCGATTTTCTCAAGCGGGCACCAGTAACGTCTCCATTCATCCCTGTCGCGTGCTAGTGCAGCCCAATGGCATCTGCTCGCTCCAGGAACATGAAGAGCCTCAAACCATTTATTCAGGGTCTTGGTGAAGAAGTTTGACCATCTTGTAGGTGGGTGGCCATGTAGTCTTTTGACATCCCGTGGAATCCAGTCGGTAATAGCTCGAGTCCAGCGGTCCTCTCTGAATCACATTACATGCCTGGCCCATCTGATTTTTGACACCTTGGCAAACGAGACAGCATCCCTGATTCTTGATTGTCAACGAAGGTCAGAACTCCGGATTCCTTCTCTCACCTGGGTGAAACATGATACTCCAAGCATAGCTTTCGAATTCCTCTTTGGGTGACCCAAATAGCGTTCTCATCCTGTTTGCGTAGGGTCCAGGTCTCTGAGGTGTATGTTAGTGCAGAAAGAACGATGGAGTCAAAAAGAATGTGCCTGGAGTCAGAGGTTCTTCATCCTCTTAACAACTTCTTCGAGGCTCTTGAAGTCGTTCCATGCTGCTCTCTTCCTCCTGCGCAGTTCTGGCACCAAGTCGTTCCTCATGTTGAGTTCTCAACCCAGGTACACATTTGCTGTTGCATTTGGAGATGTTCATTCCATTGAGAGCAAATGGAACATGAGGGACTAGTTCGTTTTTCATGATTATTGTCTTGGTGAGATTTAGCTGCAGCCCAACCTTTCCACACTCGCAATCAAAGTCGGCCAGCATTTGTGCAGCTTGGCTAATGTTTGGTGTTATGAGAACGATGTCATCAGTGAAGCAAAGGTGGTGTAGTTGCCGACCGTCTATCTTCACTCCCATTCCTTCCCATTCCAGTCGTCCTTATGCTTTCTTGCATAAGTCCCAGTAATAAAATGTTAAGAACAATAGTTCAATCTCCCATGAAGTCTGTTGAGTTGCACATGAAAATCTCAACTATTAGCTTTGTGTTAGCTCCCTTTTCTTGTTTTTAAATATCCTAATACAGAGCCAGAGCGATAAAACAGTGGATAAGGCATTTGCCTTGTAAGCAGCCGACGAGGTTCAATCCCCGGCATCCCATATGGTCCCTCAAGAGCCTCCAGGAGTGATTCCAGAGTGCAGAGCCAGGAGTAACCCCTGAGCATAGCTGGGTGTGATCAAAAAATAAATAAATAAATATCCTAATAGGTCTTATGCCCAGGAATTGGCAAATTATGCTCAATGCCCCAATCTTAGATCCTATTTTGGTATAGCACAAAAATTAATCATAGCTTCTATCGTTTCTATTTGATTCTTTTTTTTTTCTTTTTGGGCACACCTGACAAGGCACAGGGGTTACTCCTGGCTCTGCACTCAGGAATTACTCCTGGAGGTGCTCAGGGAACCATATGGGATGCTGGGAATCGAACCCGGGTGAGCTGCCAGGCAAACGCCCTACCACTGTGCTATTGCTCCAGCCCCCTGTATTTGATTCTTATTCCTTCCCTTCTCTCTGATGATATTGTGACCAGGGATCCCGTACACGCTGGGTTGTGGCGCTTATGGGACTGTGTGCTCACATTTGGCCATGGTTTGCCAAGAGTCACATTCCTCTAATTGTGATGCTTGCACACTCCTGGTCACTGTGGGCTGGAGGTCACACACTGTGGGTGTGAGGGATCGCTAGTAGCCGCACTTCAGCTAGTGAGCCATGACTGTGAATCAATGCTGGGGACAGAATTTGTGGCAACTTACTCGTGAGACAGTCACTTTATTAATATGACATTTTAAATGGTTCTGTAAATGCATACCCTCTACCCTTCATTTTGCCTCCTGAATTGCAAAAAGTGAAATATTGATTCTTTGCAGAAGAGGTTTGCTGATCCCTGCTTTAGCCTTAAGCAGAATTTGTGTTTTAAACATCCTAGTCTAGTCTCAACTGTGCTTTGGCTCTTAGGTCCTCTGCCTGTTGAGACACCTTTAGTAGAAGGCAAGTAACAGAGCCTGGGAACAGACAATGGGGGAAGAAACAAGGATCATGAGATGCTTAGGAAGGCCTCTTGGGAACCTGCCAGAACAAATAAGTACCTGGCTTCTTAATACAATCCAACAAATGTACCCACTCAATCAAATCCTCTTGTGGTTGCTTTAAAATCACCAGTATAGGACTGGAGAGCTAGCGAGTCTAATGCAGGCATTAGGATGGTTGCCTAGCAGGAGGCCAATTGACTGACCCTGGTTCCATCGCAGGGCAGATGGTCCCCTAAATTCTGCTGGGAGCTTACTCTGTAGCACCACCAGCTGCGGCCCCTAAAATAAAATCAAGTCACAAGTATAAAATCCATGGAACCTTTCACATTAAAATTACAGCACAATATTGCCAGTCCTCTAAAGAGTATAACTTCTGTATTTATTGCAGATACTTCATCTAAATAACACATCCAGATTATCTTACACTTTAAGGTTAGTACTAAAAATATGAGTACTGTGGGTTTCATTTAGCTCATCATTTCTATATTTAATGCTGAACCTTTTTTAGGGTTCTATAATCATATAATTATTTACCACACTAACCAGACTTAACAGCTCAGGGCTGCTGAGCCATTGAACGAACAAGAATTGAGGTACTGGAGAAATGGCTTATCCTGAGAGATATGAAAGGAGGCCCCCGCACGCCCTTTTACCATCCCCCTCTGGCAGCAGGGCCCTTGCCCCTCCAGAAGTCAGGTTTCATATGTAGCAGATAGCAAGCCTTAACCTTTCCTTTAGAGTTTAGCTTCTATATTTATCTTTTGGCATTTCCCCACTAAGTCTATCTCCCTGGGTGGTTTTTTCTCCCAGAAATTCACTATGTTTTAACTTTTATAGCTGAGTTCGGTGGAGAGAGCAAGAATCAGGGTACATTGTAAAGAATTGAAAATAGCCCAACTTCCTTCCTTCCTTCCTTCCTTCCTTCCTTCCTTCCTTCCTTCCTTCCTTCCTTCCTTCCTTCCTTCTTTCCTTCCTTCCTTCCCTCCTGTTTTCCTTCCTTCCTTCCCTCCTTTTTTCCTTCCTTCCTTTACTTCTCCTATGTTTTTGGGCTACACTTGGCTATGCTCAGGGGATCATACCTAGTGTTCTGGGGGACCATATAGGATGTTGAGGATCAAACCCAGTCGGCTTTGTGCAAAGCAAGTGCCCTACAAGCTGTACTGTCTCCCTAGTCCCAGATGTTCCTTTACTTTACTTTACTTTAAAGTGGGGTCCTCTCAGCTCTCTCCCCTGTGGAAAAACCCATATTAGGGGCTGGAGCGATAGCACAGCGGGCAGGGCGTTTGCCTTGCACGTGGCCGACCCGGGTTCGAATCCCAGCATCCCATATGGTCCCCTGAGCACGGCCAGGAGTGATTCCTGAGTGCAGAGCCAGGAGTAACCCCTGTGCATCGCCAGGTGTGACCCAAAAAGCAAAATAAAATAAAAAATAAAAAAAAACCATATTAATTCTCATCCTCTCTCTCTCTCTCTCTCTCTCTCTCTCTCTCTCTGTGTGTGTGTGTGTGTGTCTCTTTCTCAAGCTCTGTCTCTGTCTCTATCTCTCTGTCCTTCTATCTCTGTCTCTGTCTCTCCCCCTATCCCGTTCCCTGCCCCTTCTCATATTTTCTAAATAAAACTACCTTACTTCCAAGAAATAAGAAAGAAATGAACTAAAAAGGGCACATTGCAATCTCCAACAGATGGAAAAAATAACTTTATCCATGGAAAGGAATTTGAGGAAGCGTGTATGTGAACCAGATGCTTAACGAACCAGGCCCAAGTATAAAAGGAAGCAAACAGCCGGCTTCCACCTGTTGTGGGAGAATTTTAGCTCGAGTGCTTCTGAGGAGAATTAGGGAGATCAGTATCATAAGCCAGGGCTATGGGAATGCTTCAGAACGCTCAGGTGCATTCTTGAAATAACTGGGCATAGCAAAGCTAGGGTCAAGGCCATTTGCACTTTAGAAAAACTGCCCAACCCTCAGAGAACTCTTCTCTCAGCTCTTGGGATTTTGCTCTAGGCATAGACTGTTGCATTCAGGTTTTGCCTCCACTCTGAGAATGCTGGTTACATTCTTGTCTGGAAACATGCAAAGGTCAGGGCAGCTGGAGAGACTGAGGCTGGCCATATCCGAATCTGAGCAGTTAGTTCTAGCAGGGCCAGAGTTATTTGTGTCCATGGCTTTCAGATTTGTTAAACTGTAACCCCATATTAAGAAACATGTTTTATTCAACAACAACAAAACCCAAACAACCTGGTTTTATTTTTATTTATTTATTTATTTTTTTTTTTGCTTTTTGGGTCACACCTGGCGATGCACAGGGGTTACTCCTGGCTCTGCACTCAGGAATTACCCCTGGCCGTGCTCAGGGGACCATATGGGATGCTGGGATTTGAACCCGGGTCGGCCGCGTGCAAGGCAAACGCCCTACCCGCTGTGCTATCTCTCCAGCCCCTATATTTTTGTTTTTCAGGTCACACCCAGTGGTGCTCAGGACTTTTTCCTGCCTCCATGCTCAGAGATCACTCCTGGCAAGGCTGTGGGGGAATCGTATGGGATGCTGGGGATTGAAGCAGGGTCTGTCACATACAAGGCAAGCCCCATACTCTCTGTACCATTGCTCCAGCACCTGAGCAACCTGATTTAAAATGGACAGAGGGGCCAGGGAGATCAAAAGGCTAAAACACATGTCTGTCATGCATGAGGCGCTGAGTTGGATTTCCAGTTCTGCATGTCCCCACCCCTTAGGTGTGACCCTGGTGGTCACTGGCATGCCAGGGCCCAAGCAGCATTGCATCACTGGGTCCTAGCACTGAACCATCTGGCCAGGGGTGGTCTCCAGGTCCCCTGAGCTTCGGAGAAGCCCTCTAAAATCTGGGCAGAGATCTAATTAGGCAGTTCTCCAGAGAGGACATCCAGATGGCCAACGAGCACATGAGAAGACAGTTGTCAGCTCTTATTGCTAAGAAAATGCAAATCAAAACCACACTGACATAACATGTCATCTTTGAGAGAATGGGTGTTATCAAAAGCAAGTGATAAGTAGCAACAGCTATTGGAATGGGTGTAGAGATAAGGAAATCTACGTGCATTGTTGATGGGAATGCAATTGGTATAATGACTGTAAACAGTATGGAGATCCTCAAAAATATAAGAATAGGACAACCATATGACCTAGCTATTTCAATTCTGGGTATTTAAATACTAATTTGACACACACATAACAGACTGCTACCCCACTGTTTAAAAAATATTGTCCAGGGGCTGGAGTGATAGCACAGCGGGTAGGGCGTTTGCCTTGCACGTGACAGACCTGGGTTGGATTTCCAGCATCCCATATCGTCCCCTGAGCGCCGCCAGGGGTAATTCCTGAGTGCAGAGCCAGGAGTGGCCCCTGTGCATTACCGGGTGTGATCCAAAAAGAAAAAAAAAATTGTCCAGGGCTTCTAAGTGCCAGGATGGGCTACTTTCTCCCACTTCTCTATAATCCTAGAAGCACTGGCAGTCACCCCATGAACCAACCTTAGTGCCACCATGTAAGCTCTTCTGCTAGCCTCGCTTCAGAGACCCATAAATAAATCTTGAGAGAGATCATAAATTGCAGTTAATCTCAGACCCACACAAGGCTGAACATCAGAAGGGGGTGGTTAGCCCGTGCCTGCCCACACAGAGCACCCAGCAGCTTCTTGCCCCCACAATCCAAAATCACGTCCATGCCCCCAGCCTGTCTCCACCAACTCCAGATGGATCTCATCAAGATATTAATCTGCTGAAAATTCGGGTATGTGGATTTTGTGACTGAAATCTCCAGGTTCTGTAAAGGTTGGGGTGGGTTATCTTCCCACACACACTTCCATGTACTTTTGTTTTTTTTTTTTTTTTTTTTAAATTTAAATTTTATTGAATCACCATGTGGAGGGTTACAAAGTTCTCATGATTATGTCAGTTATACAGTACTCAAACACCCTTCCTTTCACCCGTGCCCATATTCCATCACCAACCACCCCATTATACCTCCCGCCCCCTCCCACCCCCCCAGTCCCCGCCCTTGTAAGTGATAAGTTTCACTTCGTTTACGCTTTATCTTGGTTACAGTCCATGTTTCAACACATAGTTCACTATTGTTGCTAGGGCTTCCCCCCAAAAAAGAGAAGACAGTCCCACTGTCAAGGAAGCATTTGATGGCTCTCCATTGCTGAGAATGTAGAGATATTAAGTCCCGCTGTTTGTTACATAACTATTCTATTTTTTCCCCCCTCGTCCCGCGCCACCGAGATCACGCCTGTTTAGTAATCACCACGCTGCCTGACAAAGGGAAACAAACCAAAAGAGATGGTTATTTCTCGTCATCAGCCGGCGTGGGGCTCTAGCTTAGTTGATAGTCTGGTACAATGTCTGCAAGCAGTTTCTGGAACCAAAAGTAATACGCTGGTATCGGCCCCGGCTCAAGGTTCCACCAGCGTCCCGCTGTTCCATGTACATAATAATTTATTCCCTTGCATCCCATTCCCACGCCACCAGGTCCATGTCAGCTTAATGGACATCATACTATGGTTAACGCCACGCCGCGTTTTTTCCCGCGAAAGAAGGATATTTCTTCTCAGCCGGCGTGGGGATATGGCTTAGTTCAGTCTATAGAGATGGCTACCACTTTGGTGGCCTTCAATATTTCAGCAAAAGACTTACTATTCTTGTTAGGATTTCCCACCAAAGTCCGACCCGTTAAAGTCCAGGGAAAATTCTGCCTAAAATTCTATCGCTACAATCTTTTACCCTTTAACAAAAAACTTAGTACTATTGTTTGGAGTTTCCCCCCACGTTAAGCCCTGCCAAAAAGGAACATTTACACGTTGCTGACAATGAAACAATCAAAAGATATTAGGTCGCGCGGCTGCGATAGCAGCCGCGCGGTTTTGGATTTCTATATGAAGTCCAAGGAAGATTCTTTTGGTAATTGCATCACTCGCTGGCAACGCCTGGGCCAGAAGTTCCCAGCACACAGTTTGGAGGCATTTTGGGGGCGCCGCTCGTGTCCAAAGTGGTTCAGTTGCCTCCGGGGTCGATCTCGCGCGGGGCCGCAAAGGAGCGTCCCCACATGGCTCTCTGCTTAAATGTCGGCCGGCACAGGGCGGATCCGGGAGTCCCGCCCATCGGCTATCCCGGACTTCCTGTAGAGTCTAAAAACCGGCTATAGCCTCGCTGCGTTCAAACAGAAAGAGTTGAGAGAGAAAAGAGCATACCCTGCCGGCAGCGCCTGGGCCAGAAGTTCCCAGCACACAGTTTGGAGGCATTTTGGGGGCGCCGCTCGTGTCCAAAGTGGTTCAGTTGCCTCCGGGGTCGATCTCGCGCGGGGCCGCAAAGGAGCGTCCCCACATGGCTCTCTGCTTAAATGTCGGCCGGCACAGGGCGGATCCGGGAGTCCCGCCCATCGGCTATCCCGGACTTCCTGTAGAGTCTAAAAACCGGCTATAGCCTCGCTGCGTTCAAACAGAAAGAGTTGAGAGAGAAAAGAGCATACCCTGCCGGCAGCGCCTGGGCCAGAAGTTCCCAGCACACAGTTTGGAGGCATTTTGGGGGCGCCGCTCGTGTCCAAAGTGGTTCAGTTGCCTCCGGGGTCGATCTCGCGCGGGGCCGCAAAGGAGCGTCCCCACATGGCTCTCTGCTTAAATGTCGGCCGGCACAGGGCGGATCCGGGAGTCCCGCCCATCGGCTATCCCGGGCTTCCTGTAGAGTCTAAAAACCGGCTATAGCCTCGCTGCGTTCAAACAGAAAGAGTTGAGAGAGAAAAGAGCATACCCTGCCGGCAGCGCCTGGGCCAGAAGCTCCCAGCACACAGTTTAGAGGCATTTTGGGGGCGCCGCTCGTGTCCAAAGTGGTTCAGTTGCCTCCGGGGTCGATCTCGCGCGGGGCCGCCTCCATGTACTTTTGGAAGCCTCAACAGTCATGTCCTAACCCCCAAACTGCCACCCAGTTTTAAAAAAGCTACCCCAGCTGTACCTTCCCAATAAAAATATTGAACACTGAACAAACACGGTGACCTCTTAGTACCCGTATTGCAAACTATAATGTACAAAACAAGAAAGAGAGAGAGAGAGAGAGAGAGAGAGAGAGAGAGAGAAGAAAGGCGACTGCCATAGAGGCATGTGAGGAGTTGGGGGTAGGGGTTGGTGGGAGAGAAACTGGAGACATTGGTGGTAGGAAATGCACACTGGTGGAGGGATGGGTGTTCGAACATTGTATGACTAAAACCAAATCATAAATAGCACTGTGATGGTCTATCTCACGGTGATTCAATTAAAAAATTAAATTAAGTTTTTAAAAAATTATTTGCTTGATATCAAGGGATATTCTTGATAACTTTTCAGTATCTATATTGCAAACCACAACTCCCAAAAGGAGAGAGAGAGAGAGAGAGAGAAAGAGAGAGAGAGAGAAAGAGAGAGAAGAAAAGAGTCTGCCATAGAGGCAGGTAGGGGGTGGGGGGTGATGGGAGAAAACCTGGGGACTCTGGTGCTGGGAAATGTACACTGATGGAGGGATGGGTGTTGGAATACAGTATCACTGAAATCCAATCATGAACAGTTTTGTAATGGTTTATCTCACAGTGATTCAATAAAAGTTTAAAAAAGAAATATTAGGGGTTGGAGCAATAGCACAGAGGGTAGGGCGTTTGCCTTGCATGCGGCCGACCTGGGTTCGATTCTCAGCATCCCATATGGTCCCCTGAGCACCACCACAGGTGATTCTTGAGTGCAGATCCAGGAGTAACCCCTGTTCATGGCCGGGTGTGACCCAAAAAGCAAAGAACAAGTCAAGTAAAGTTATCCTCCAGAGCTGTTGTACAGTTTTGGGGATTCCGTGGCCCTCCCTTTGATGCCTGTCTCATTGAGAAGAGCTAGAGTGAGGCCAGACGTTAAGAGCGGCCCAAACCTCAGTTCATTCCTCTTGAGGGCTGCACCTGGAACATTCTGGCCCTGACAGTGAGTAGAGGAGAGATTCTGCTTTCATGGAAAACTGAAGCCATCTGTGACCTTGTACCTGACTCTGTTGGGTCATTATTTGTTTGCTTTTGTGAGGATTTAATGCAATCTAAACCACCATAAAATGGTTATAACAGTAAATCCACAGCAAACAAACAGTTCCTCCCTGCAACCTCTGAAGCTGAGGGACATTTGAGAATGTAACAGCAGAGGCTCCTGAGAAATGGGAGGTTGCCTGGTGACATCAGCCAGGAAAGCTGATTCCTATGTAAACTGTAAGAATTCTAGGGGGTGAGGGAATGCAGTGTTTTAGAGGAGATATGCCCTGATTAATCTTGGCCCTAGCACATAACGAGGAGAAGGAAAAAGAGTGAAGGGGAGGGGGAAAAGAGACAGGTCAGGAGAGCCAGGTACAAAGGTGGGATTAAGGAAGGATAAAGGGGCTGGAGC
This sequence comes from Sorex araneus, assembly GCF_027595985.1. Taxonomy (NCBI): domain Eukaryota; kingdom Metazoa; phylum Chordata; class Mammalia; order Eulipotyphla; family Soricidae; genus Sorex; species Sorex araneus. Next base: position 246,258,580 of record NC_073302.1, read on the forward strand.
AATAGTACAGCAGGGAGGGCATTTGTCTTGCACATGACTGTCCCAGGTTCGATCCCTGGCATCCCATATTGTCCTCCGAGCACTGCCAGGAGTAACCCCTGAGCATTGCTGGGTGTGACACAAAAAAGAAAAAAAAAAAAAGAAGCTATAGACAAATATCCAAACTAGAGAGTCAAGGGACCCAAACTTTAACACCCAAACTTAGAAAGGTGCCCATCAAAAGAGCAGGCTTGGTGGGTAGCAAAAGGGGATGTGGGAAGGAACCTGGTGGGAACAAAGGTGGAGGGACATTGACACCAGTGGTGGGATTGGAACTGCAATATTGTATGTCTAAAACTCAACTATGAATAACTTTGTAAATCAAAGTGCTTAAATAATAAATGTAGAAAGAAGAAAAAGAATTCTAGGGAAATAACTAATACCCCCAAACAATTGAAAATCCCCGCCGATGCAGATGGAATCCCCATGACCATAAGCTTCCACAAGCAAGGCCCAGGTATGCGGATCTAGGACTAAATCTCCAGGCCCCATGACAGAAGAGGTCAAGCTGTCCCTCCCTGGCTCCCTGCCTACTCGTCGGCCTGGTTGTCACCCCCACAATGTGTCTCCGGATGCCATCTTAGTGCACCAACAGCCCTGGTCCAGAGATGCCCAGTTGAATCCAAAAATGGATTAGTGCCCTACAGAAATGTCTCTGGAACCCAACCATTTACAAACTAGGATTCTAGAAGCACATGGCCGTGGCACTCATGATACTCAAAATGAGAATGGGCAATAAATGATCTAACATCTGGCCCCAGCAGGCAGGCTTGAATGGTGGTGGGAAATTTTGAGCAAAACATAACGCCCAAAAGGAGAGAGAGAGTATTGGGGAAATTGCCTGCCATGGAGGCAGGGTGAGGACTGGGATGGGGTGGAATAGTCTGGGGACACTGGTGGTGCAAAGTGGGCACCGGTGGAGGAATTGGTGTCTGATCATTGTACGGCTGAGTCTCAAACATGAAAGCTTTGTAACTGTATCTCACGGTGATGCAATTTAAAAAAAAATGTAGCACGGAGTTCATGCCCAATTCAATCAGCTTAATCAATGGCTGAATAAATAGCAGTACTCCTACAGAAAAATAAGAAAAGAAAGAAACAAAGAGCAGGAGAGCTGGTCCTTTTTAAGAAGCTTGGGACTGGAGCAATAGCAAAGCGAGTAGGGCGTTTGCCTTGCACACGGCCGACCCTGGTTCAATTCCTCCGTCCCTCTCAGAGAGCCCAGCAAGCTACTGAGAGTATCCCGCCCGCATGGCAGGGCCTGGCAAGCTACCCGTGGCATATTTGATATGCCAAAAACAGTAACAAGTCTCACAATGGAGACGTTATTGGTGCCTGCTGGAGCAAACTGTTGAACAACAGGACAACAGAGCTACAGTGCCCCAGGGGGAAGGTGAGGTAGGCGTGGGTTAGATCTTTGATGGAAGCATCACAAAGACAGAGGGAAGCTGTCACTCTGAGGAAACAGGAGGAGCTGAAAGGAGATAAGGTGATATGCACGATACCCTATCAGTTACTGTATTGTAAACCACAGTGACTAATAGGAAAAAGAAAAGAGTGCCTGCCAGGAGGCAAGCTGTGGGGAGAAAGGAAACTGGGGCCACTGGTAGAAGGGAGTGGACACCTGTGAAAGGTTGGAACATTGTGCACCTGAAGCTCAATCATGGTGATTCAGTTAAAAAAAATTTTTTTAAATAAATAAATTTTTAAAAAGGGGGGCTGGAGTGATAGCACAGCGGGTAGGGCATTTGCCTTGCATGCGGCTGACCCGGGTTCGATTCCCAGCATCCCACATGGTCTCCTGAGCACTGCCAGGAGTAATTCCTGAGCACAGAGCCAGGAGTAACCCTTGTGCATCGCCGGGTGTGACCCAAAAAGCAAAAAAAAAAAAAAAAATTAAATTAAATTAAAAATAAAGAATTCCTTTTCACCAGAGGCAGGGTGGGGTGGTGGGGGTTGGGGTGGGGGTGGTGGGAGAGATACTGGGAACATTGGTGGAGGAGAATGGGCACTGGTGGAGGGATGTAAACAAAATGCAAGCATGAAAGTTCACAAGTTTGTAACTGTACCTCACGGTGATTCACTGATAAAAAAATTTTTTTTTTTAAAAAAAAAGAGGGGCTGGAGTGATAGCACAGTGGGTAGGGCATTTGCCTTGCATGCGGCAGACCCAGGTTCGATTCCCAGCATCCCATATGGTCCCCCAAGCACTGCCAGGAGTAATTCCTGAGCACAGAGCCAGGAGTAACCCCGAGCATTGCTGGGTGTGGCCCAAAAGCAAAAAAAAAGTAATAATAATTCCTTTTCACATGGCTAAACAGGACTCACACATGGTCCTGAGCACTGCCAGGAGTGACCCCTGAGCACAGAGCCAAGAGTAAGCCCTGTATACTGCTGGGCATGCACTCAGCACCCTCTCTACAATTTCTTGTTCTTTCGGGGCCTGCCCAAGTAGTGTTCAGAAGGCCTGGTCTCCTGCCCAACCATTCTTGGTCAACTGGGACTGTAATCAATGCAAGGGCCTGAGGCTGAGGTGCTGGGGATACCCCAGTCACTCAGAAGTATTTGAGGGGCTTCCAGGGCTACAGTGGCAGATGCTCAGAGGCTCATGTAGTGCTGGGGATCAAACCAGCAGCAGCTGCATTCAGGGCAAGCGCCTCAGCCCATGATGTGCTATGTGAACTGTGGTCCCTCTTATACACACTTTAGAAAGAATTTTAGGACCAATAGTCTATTCCTGGGGTCAGTCTGTCTTTTCTGTACTTGAGAGCCTGACCATACCCAACCCCTAAAAATATTTGTTCACAAACATGTTGTTTGGAAACTTGTTTGTTTTTAGGTTTGGGGCCATACCAGGCAGTGCTCAGGGATCACTCCTGGTGGTGCTTGGGAGACTACATGAGGTGTAGGGGACTGAACTAGGGTCAGTGAGTCCAAGGCAAATGCCTTAACCCTGTACCACCACTCTGGCCTGACATTAACCAAAGCCAGTCTTTTCTTCCTTCCAGCCTTTTTTTGTTCTATAAGAAAAATATCACTGTAACTAGATACTTTTATCATCCTGACAATACTGTGCATATAACACTAATAAACTACATATAGGGGCTAGAGAAAGTACAGCAGGTAGGGTGCTTGCCTTGCACAAGGCTGACACAGGTTCGATCCCCAGCATCCCATATGGTCCCTCAATTCCCACCAACAGTGAACCCTGAGTGCAGAGCTAAGAGTAATCTCTGAGCACAGCTTCCAAAACTAATATATGAATAATAATTTTCTTAAGCAAACCTTAAGCAAATATCATGTTATATACTCCATAGTAGAATCCAGTTGTTCCAACTACTTAGTTTTCAATCTCCAGAACTTTTTTTTCTTTTGGCAGGAGGATTGGGGAAGCTACTCCTAGCTCTATGCTTCAGGAACACTCCTGATGGTGTTCAGGGCGCCGTGTGGTCTCCTGTGGATCAAACCAAGGCCTCCCACTCACTTAAACTCAGCCCATTAAACCATCTCTCTGGCCTTACAATCTCCAGTTTTGAAAATCACTTTGTCCTTGTCAAAGAGAGCTATGCCGGGGGCCCAGCCTCTGCAGAATCTTGAAACAGTGAGTTGCATTTGAATGTGTCACCTCTTGCACAGACAGGGCACATGAGGGCCACTGTACAGTTTCATACAATGAAACAGGAGGAATTGAAACTCATACATAAATCATTCCTTAAGTGAAAGGAAGCTATTACAGGCAGCACAACACTGTAAATGATTAGGAATTGGTTTTTAGAGAAGTACATGGCCATATGCACATGTTAGATGCCATCCCCAAATACTCACTACAGGACCAGAGACATAATTCAACAGGCTAAGCACATGCTGTACATGCAGCATCCCAGCATCCCCTAAAACCACTGAGAGCAATTTCCACGCTCCTAGCCAGAAGCAACCCCTGAGAACTGCCAGGTGTGGTCAAAGCGAGACCCAAAATACTCCACAGTTTTATGAGCTAAAGAGCACATTGTAAGCAAGTCCAAATAAACATGGAAAGTAGAAGAGCTACTCAGAAAAGCTGGTTAATGAACAGATGCTCTGAGCAGAGCCAGCCAGCAGCAGCCATATCTCAGCCTTTTGTTTGTGCTGGACCTGATACCAGTGCCGCCGCGGCCTCTCTCATCCCTGTCCTTCCGGCCAGCTCAAGGCCAGGTCTTACCTGAGTCACATGATCAAGCATTCCTCTTTGAGTAGCTAAATGCCAAAGATGATCTACGAACAAACACCACAGAGAGGTTCTGAGTGGACAGAGACTTCTGTGCATCAGCAATTGCCGTGCTTAATTTTAAGTTTTCAGCAGCCCAAGAAAGAGTCGAGAGAAACTACAAGACCCCACTGTCACTGTTCCTCTTTCACCTACTTAGCAAATAAGAAGAGCTAGACCTTGACTGGAAGATATTGATCTATTTCAGAGAGTGCCCTTCGCCCTTTGATATCGTGTCTATCTTCCAAATTTAAAAAAAGTCCTATATAAACAAACATGATGACCCTGAACCCAAGTGTCATTCCTTAATCAGAATTGATGGAAAAATTTAAGATTTGGGGCTGGGCTGTAGCTCATTAGAAGAGTATCTATTCTGGGGCTGGAGCAATAGCACAGCGGGTAGGGCGTTTGCCTTGCATGCGACCAACCAGGGTTCGAATCCCAGCATCCCATATAGTCCCCTGAACACCGCCAGGAGTGATTCCTGAGTGAAGAGTCAGGAGTAACCCCTGAGAATCGCCGGGTATGACCCAAAAAAAAGCAAAAAGAAAGAAAAAAGAAAAGTATCTATTCTGCATATGTGAGGTGGAGAGGAGAGGAGAGGTGAAGGAGAAGCAGGGGGAGATGAGGAAGAGGGAAAGGGAAGGGAGGATAAGAGAGGAGAGTGAAGAAAGGGAGCAGGAGAGAAGGGGAGAGGAGAGGAGAGAAAGAAAATTAATTTGAATTAATTTTAATAAATTAATTTTAAATAGTCCTAAAATTAATGGATCTTGGGCTATAGAGACATACAGTGGGTAAGGTGCTTACCTCTCATTCTGTCTACCCTATTTCTATCCCTGGCACTACATACGGTCCCCTAAGCACCACCAGGGGTCAATTCTAAACACAAAGCCAGGGATAACCCCGGACCACCTCCACGTGTGGTCTAAACAGCCCTCTCTAAACTCAGTGGAACTTGGGAAAGTAGGGATGTAGCTTAGCAATAGAGCACTTCCTTTGCATGGGTGAAACCCTGTGTTCCATCCCTAGCACTGTAAAATAAAATAGCAATGAACAAATGGGACTTGGAATATGATTCAAGTGGCAGAGCACACACTTACCATGCTCAAGGCCCTGAGTTCAATCTCCAGCACCACATGACCCCCTAAGCCAAGGAATATAGCCCCAGTGAAAACATTAATTAAAGGGGCCAGAGAGATAGTACAGAGTTGAAGCACTTGTCTTGCTTGTGGCTGACTCTACTTTGATCCCGGGTAACTGCATATAGTCTCCGGAACACAGAGTCAGGAGTAACTGTGCCAGGTGTGGCCCCAATCACCCCCTCAAATGAAAATGTATTAATAGAATAATAGGGTTAGAGAGATAGTACAGCATGTAGGGCATTTGTCTTGCATATGGCCAAACTGGGTTCCATCCTTGATTCCACATATGGTCCCCCGAGACTCTCCAGATGCACTCCCTGAATGCAGAACCAAATGTAATTTCTGAGCACTGTTTTATATATATATATATATATATACATATATACATATATATAATATTCATTATATATTATATATATAATGAAATATGATTTTACAAATTAGTTCATACTTGACATTATTGTGCTTCCACTTATAAACAAAGGGAAAAAAATCTAGATGTGGTGGATATAGTTATGGAGTATCCCAGGTGGTATGAAACTGGTGCTTAATATATGCCAGGTAAATTATAATAACTAACTCCAATCTGGAAATATTTAAGATTCAGCTAAGCATTGTCTTGGGGGCTCTAGGGGAAGTGCTTTGGGGGGGCTGCTCCCCAGTCAGCACTCACTCCCAATGGTGCTCAGGAGGCCATGAGAGCTGGGTCTCGAGCCCAGCCCATTGAGCTCTGCTCCACCCCGAGGCCAAGCCTTGTTTTCTCTCTTTCCTTTCCAATGAGAACATCATCAGGATTTGTCCACAATGACCGGCTGTCTCCAACTTATACTTTACTACCTGTCTCACCCATAACACTGTCCTTCAGACCACTGAATCACAGTCACCCACTAACCATCTGGCAGGGATAGGAGGGAGGTGAATTGGCTAACCGGGTGCTTCCATAGCCAGTCACGGAAAGATGTAAAGAGACTCCTACGCGGGACAGTGAGGTTTCCCCTGGCAACATTAGTCTGATTCTAGTTTATAAATTTAATTTTCTTTGAAGATCTAAATCTATTCCATTCCCTGGGGCATGGAATAAGAGCTAGATGTTTGGCTCTGAGCATATACACTGAGTCTTCGAGTGTGTGTGTGTGTGTGTGTGTGTATGTGTGTGTGTGTGTGTGTGTGTGTGTGTGTGTGTGCGTATACACAGGGGTGGGGGTAAGGGGCCTCCCAAGCAATGCACAGAGGAACCCAGTGGACAGTCCTGGTGATATTCAGTTCACTAGGCCAGACAGGTCAAGGTTCTGCTAGCAATGGGGTGCCCCTCAGGCCTGGAAAGTTTGGGGGCCATGAGGTGTTTAGGGATGTTCAGGACTACATAAGGTGGTGCTCAGGGCATCATGCAGCGCCAAGGACCGAACCTTGGGCCTTCTGCAGGCATTTTGAGCTCTCTCCCTGTCCCTGTCTCTGTCTCCTGAATCTTGAGTCTAGCTTCTAAACCTATGTATGAGAAGCTGAAACGGGACAGGAAAATGGGACCGGAAGAGGGGCCAGGGAGATATCTTGGTACACTTGGACCCTCAAAAGAGTCTGAAGGAAAAATGGAAGTCTGACGGGGCAGGTGGGACGGTGGCCGCAGAGCCATGGAAGGGCTGAATTTAAGCAGAGGTGTCCAGTTCCCTTGCACAACAGCGCCCTAGCTTCCCAGGCAGGTCTCTACCCCTAACCTATATCTCTAACCTCACTCCAGTTTCCTTTACAGCACAGGTCCGTTCTTAGTGGAAGTGACAGAAACAGGCCTTATTTGGGAGAGCTCTCAGCTGCTCTATGAGCTGAACACCAAAGCCCTTGGAGCCAGAGGGATAGCATGGGGGGGCACATACTTGCTTTGCATGTGGTTGACCGGAGTTCAATTCCCAGCATTGCATAGGGTCCCCCAAGTCCCACCAGGAGTGATCCCCGAGCACAGAGCCAGGAGTAAGCCCTGAGCACAGCTGGGTCAGCCACCGTCTTGTACAGTGCTGTTCATGGTAAGGTTCCACGTGTAACACATTTCGGCACCACAGGCTCCACCAGAGTGTCCACTGCTCTCCACCACTGTCCCAGTGTCCCCCTCTTTTTATTCCTCCACTTCCCTCCCCTGTGGTAACCAGCCTACTAAAGATCAGCTTTCAGTTTCTGTTGCTTTTGGTCATTGGTTATTCCTTTCCTGTGTTTCTTTACACCCCACATGTGGAGAGATCATTCTGCGTCTGTCCCTCCCTTTTGGATCCTCTTCGCTCAGTATGATATTCTCCAGATCCATTCATGTACCAGCAAATGCATAATTTCTTCTTTCTTAAAGCTGAGTAGTATTCCACAGTATAAATGTAGCATTGTAGCACTGTCATCCTGTTGTTCATCAATTTGCTTGAGCGAGCACCAGTAATGTCTCCATTGTGAGACTTGTTGTTACTGGTTTTGGCATATCGAATACACCACGGGTAGTTTGCCAGGCTCTGCCGTGCGGGCAGGATACTCTCGGTAGCTTGCGGGGCTCTTTGAGAGGGATGGAGGAATCGAACCTGGGTTGGTCAGGTACAAGGCAAACGCCCTACCTGTTTTTCCAGAGGCCGTGTTATTTTCTGAACTTGTGTTAATTGATATTTGTATTGCTTTGTTGGGGAAAGATCTGTAGGTTTCATAATAATAAAAGTTTGTAAATCTGTGGTATTATATTTGGGATGTTGGTTCTCATACCAAATTTATTTGATTAATCCACACTTCATAAATTTTGATTATTAGCTTTTGACTGGAGCAATAGCACAGTGGGTATATATGTACAATGATTAAAAACATTTTTTTTAGTGCTTGCTTTGGCAGTACATATACTAAAAAAATTTTTTTTAATCTAAGCTTTTAACCAATTTTCTTTCATTTCAACTTTTTTTTTTTTTTTTTTTTGGTCTTTGGGTCACACCCGGCGATGCACAGGGGTCACTCTGGCTCTGCACTCAGGAATTACCCCTGGCGGTGCTCAGGGGACCATATGGGATGCTGGGAATCAACCTGGGTTGGCCGCGTGCAAGGCAAACGCCCTACTCTCTGTGCTATCGCTCCAGCCCCCTCATTTCAACTATTGAAAGGACTCAGGTCCCACTGATTCTTGGGAAGGAACCATTCACAGCCTCTTAGGCCCCATCTTGAATTTGATTTTTTTTCTCTTCACTTCCCCTTGCCCTTCCCTGTTTTCTGGCACTGCTGTGAAGACCAAGGGCAACACACGGCCTGGCTCTGGGGCTCCCATCTTTTCTTCAGCTCTGGTGCTGACCAGGTGTTGCCAGTGCCCTCGGCTGGGTGCTCACCGAGGTGGGGTCTCCTACAGCTGAGGCGCTGGCAGCCCTGCTCTGTGGAGTTCCCTCCTAGTCAAAACACACACATTACAGAGGCTGGAGTGATAGCACAGTGGGTAGGGCGTTTGCCTTGCACGCGGCTGACCCGGGTTCAATTCCCAGCATCCCATATGGTCCCCTGAGCACCGCCAGGAGTAATTCCTGAGTGCAGAGCCAGGAATAACCCCTGTGCATTGCTGTGTGTGACCCAAAAAAGAAAAAAGAAAAACCACACACATTACAATTGTGGGGTCCCCTCACCCAGACAGAGAAACTTACTGGTTCAACAGAGAATATGAGGGGCTGGAGCAACAGCACAAGCTGGTAGGGCACCTTCTCACATGTGGCTCACAAGGGCTCAATTCCTAGGAATTCAGTTCCCAGTTCCCCAAATGGTCCCCTAAGAGTGATCCCTGAGCACGGGGCTAGGAGAGAGCTCTGAGCACCTCCAGGTGTGGGTCAAAGCCTAAAAAAAAAGAGAGAAATATGAGGTTTTCCAGAGAAGAAAGAGCCAGGGGTGAGTTCCTCTAAAGAGTAAAAGAAAGCAATTATGCACCCCGGATGAATATGAAGGTGACCCCCAAACTGGGGAGTGCACCACATTTTTTTGTTTTTTGGGTTTTTTTTTTTTTTTTTTGCTTTTTGGGTCACACCCAGTGATGCTCAGGGGTTACTCCTGGCTTTGCACTCAGGAATTACTCCTGGCAGTGCTTGGGGGACCATATGGGATGCCGGGGATCGAACCTGGGATGGCTGAGTGCAAGGCAAACACCCGACCCGCTGTGCTATCGCTCCAGCCCCTGCACCACATTTTTTAAGTTGAGGTGCTGGTTGTGATTACACACACACACACACACACACACACACACACACACACACACACACCTTTCTTTTTTATGATACTCACACATACCTGACTTTGGTGCAGCCAGAAGCCGCTGTGGTGCCAGGGTTTATAAACGAGTGACGGCAGTCTCAGAGTCTACAGCTGCCAGGACCACACTTGGTACATGTGGGCCACCAAGATTTGCTTGAATGCCCACGTGCTTTCAAGGAAAGCGCTTGAAGCCCCTGTGATAGTCCACTGAAGAAAAAATTTCTTTCTTGTGGCTGTGTTTGGGATGGAACACATGGGCTCACATGTCTGAGATGCACTGAGCTACATCCCTGGGCCATCCATGGAGAATTTCAGGGTCTCTGTTCACACTGTCGTCTCTGGCTTTCCGGGTCTAAGGATGAACTGAGAGCCCCGCCCAACCTCCTGCCCTCCAGGCTGGCTTGCCTACTGCCAGCAGCTAGGACCAGGCACCTTGTGGATGCATGACCCAAACTTTAGAGAGGGTTTTTACTGATGCTACTAATTCAACAATTAATAGCAACAAAATTGCTATCTTGGGTTTTTTTTTTCATATTATTTAACTTGGGGGGTTTTCATTTGGGGACCATTTCCAGAAGTGCTCAGTGGTAACCCTTGGTTGATACTTGGAAGATCAAATGTGTTACTGGATATTGAGTCAGAGTTGGCTGCGTGCACGGCAAGCACCTAACCCGCTGTACTCTCTCTCTGGCCCCTGGTCCTTGACTTTCCTTTAAAAGCTATTTTAATGTCAATCATAATTCACAGATGCAACAGTAGAACATAAGTGCTTATGCTGACCTCAAGTGACCAAGACCATGCTAAAGGTCACAGTTTCTCAGGGGTGCACCCCTCCGTGGCACCAGGCCTGTACTGTGCTACACCTCTATCCAAGTGGCTGGCTAGAGATGAAATAGGATCTCAGCTTTTCCCAGCTGGGCATCTTCAGGCACCAAAGGGCACAGCAGACTCGGAGCATGTGCAATCTGGGTGGGTCTGGCCACCTGAGGACCTTGGCTGGCCAGGCAGGAGAGGGAAGGCAGAGCTCAAGTCACAGATCATAGATTAGAAGTTTTGAAAAGAATACATAATTTTCTATTTTTGTTTTGCAGCCATACCCCACAGTTGGTTTATGGGGTTAAGCTCAGGGTTACTCCTGGCTCTGAACTCAGGGATTATTTCTGGCGGTGCCCAGAGGATTCTATGGGACGCTGGGGATTGAACTCAGGTTGGCTGTGTGCAAGGCAAGTGCCCTACCTGCTGTACTATCTCTGCAGCAGAAGCAGTAGAAAAGAAAGAAAACAATTGCTAGGAAGAAATTCCCGATTATGAATGGTCACGGGACTTCCGAGATCTAAACATCAGCAAAGGTTGTTTGTTTTTTTGGCCTCTGAGGCCTTCCATGCCTCCCCCCAACTGCCTCACTCAAATCTTCCGCCAAAGCCTCCACTATCAGAGCTCCGAGCCAGTGACACAGTGAGCCAAGGAATCAGATGGGTGATGGAGAGATGACGCAGGGCTAAGATACTTGCCTCGCATGTGGCCAACCCCAGGTCTCTCCTTGCACTGCATTTGGTCCCCTCTGCTCTACCAGGGGTCACTCCTGAGCACAGAGCCAGGAAACGGTTAGGTGTGGCCACCAACCTATCCCCACCTCCAAATAATGAAACAAAACCAGCTGGTGGTTAGCACTGGGAACCATGAAAGAAACTCTTGAGCAGAGCCAGAAGTCACGCCAAAAGTGTCCAAGAGGGGACCAGGAGGAGTGAGACTCTCCTCTCGCCCATGTCATCCCCTGAGAAGCTGAGTTGCTGGGGCAGAGGTGTCGGCCTAGTAGGGTTTAAGTCACAGGGGAGCTGCTTCCTGGGTTCACTGCGTTTGCTTCGTGGCTGGAGAAATAATTCAGACCCCCGGCTCTTAACCCTGTCCCCGCTGCTCATCACCTGTGTCAGAAATAGGCAATCTCAAACAGGGTGTGTGTGTGTGTGTGTGTGTGTGTGTGTGTGTGTGTGTGTGTGTGTGTGTGTGTGTGGCAGGAGGAAGGGGGGAGAGGGGGAGGCAGAACACCTCCAGAAGGATAGGATTGTGCACATATAAATAATAAGCCAAGTTTGGACACAAAAGAACAGGAGACCAGGGGCTGGAGCAATAGCATAGCGGGTAGGGCATTTGCCTTGCACTCGGCCGATTCGGGTTCGAATCCCAGCATCCCATATGGTCCCTTGAGCACCACCAGGAGTAATTCCTGAGTGCAGAGCCAGAAGTAACCCCTGTGCATCGCCGGGTGTGACCCAAAAAGCAAATAAATAAATAAATAAATAAAATAAAGAACAGGAGAACCAGGCTTGTCTTTATTTGGGCCCTTTTGCTTGCTTTTGTTTATTTGGGCCATAGCTGGCTGTCTCGGGACTTACTCCTGCACTCAGGCATCACTCCTGACAGGACTCAGGGGCCCCTTTATAGTGCTGGGTTGGCTGTGTGCAAGGGAAGGCCCTTCCCTGCTGTTCTCTCCTGTTCAGATCAGGAAAGAGAGTACCTTTCCACCTTCCCCCACCCAGGCCTCTTGGCTGACTTGAGTTCAGTGATCCCCCTTCGGGCTGGAAGAGAGCTCAAAGGCCTGGAGTTTGATCCCTGGCCCCACATGGTGCCCTGAGTACCCCCACCCCCAGCACAGCACCAGGAGTAGCCCCTAAGCACTGGAGGGTGGTCCCCCGCAAATCCTATTAAAATGGTAGAAAAGCCATTTCCCCCTTTCCCTTGAAGTCCTCTCTACCTCTGTGATTTTCCCCCAGTGAACGGGGAACAGCAGCCCGCTAACAGGAGGGTCGGGAAGGCTGGACAACAGGAACCGGCCTCCTCACCTTCCGCACATGCGTCTCCCCTCCAGCTCCTTTAACACACCAGCCTCACTCCGCAGGGCTCTTGACTGGTTCTGTCCCTGTCCAGATATGAGGGTGACAGGAAGATCACTTCCTGGCAAGAGGCCTCTGGCAAGGCAGCCCAGCCTCTCTTGTCCTTTGTCCCACTCACTTCCTACCACCTCACTGCAGTTCTCTTCCAACACGGCTCTCCCGGCGTTGGAAATAACCTTCTTTTCCCATGTGCCTGCTACTGGCCACCCCCCCCCCCAGGCCTCAGGGGACTACAGGCCCCGGTTCCCTGGGACACCTGTTCCCCCTTCCCTGGAAATGCTCTTGGGATGACCACGGTCGCACATAGGGTTGGACATTAGGTTACAGAGCCTGTCCACTGACACCAGGAGCTCCTCGGGGTCACAATCCGAGAGTGCAAATCTGGTGCTAGAGAGAGTTCAGGGGATAAGGTGGTGGCTTAGCACAAGGCTGACCCAAGTTCAGTCCCTCAGACATTACATGGTCCCTAGGAGCATGTGAAGAACAAGTGTTCAAATCCACTCTTTGCTGTAGCACTTACACACACACACACACACACACACACCCCACACACACACACACAATCCTGGTCATGGATTGCATGTGCGTATCAAGCCATTTTTTGTTTGTAAGCTGTAGCACTGAGAGTCACACTTCTTTAGTTGTGAAGCTTGGATACGCTGGCCCCGGGTGGCTAGACACCACAGGTGGGGCAAGAATTCAGGCAAGGATCGTATCTGGCACATAGGGATGGCACGGGGGATTGAACTCCTGGCCTCATGTTGGTAAGGCAGGCGCTTTAGCCGCTGAGTCATCTCCTGGCACATGCCCCTAACCCTTTCAAGTCTCAACCAATATTTGCTGATTGAACGCACAGGACACGGTGAAGCGTACATGCAGTGCCATGCCGGGCGCTGGCAGACTGGCAGACTGGCAGGCCATTTGTAAATCATTACTGTCATTTTCTTTATTTTCTCCCTCCCGCACCCCCACCATTTTATTTCTGTACCACCCAGCAGTGCTCAGGGCTTACTCCTGACTCTTTGCTAATGGTTCACTGCTGGTGGTGCTTGGGGAAACGTGTAGCGCTGGAGAAGGAGCCAGAGTCGGCTACATGCAGGGTGAGTGCCTTACCCACCGCACTCTTTCTCCAGTCTCGTCTACTTTCACTTTAATTCCTCTTAGGTACAGGTCTGAGCTGTTGGCTAATGCAGTAATAATGACCCTGACCTTGTTCTTGGGAGAACAAGAACTGATTTCTCAAGGAAGCCTCCCTAATACAATGGGAGTGGAAGGGTGGAGTGCCAGATAACTAGTTTATCTAAGGTCAATATCTAGTTCAAACATTCTTGTATCACCCAGCCAAAATGTATCCACTCAAGAAATAAATGATGAGGGCACTGGCCCCGCCTGCCGCCAAGATGTGATCCCGGGGGCCGCACGTGTGTGCGGCCTCTCCGCAGCTGCACGAGCGTGACTCCAGACGCCAGCTAAATTTTTCGGCATGGGCAGCTCCTCGCAGAATGTCTCCAGACTGAGAACTAAGCCTCGGCCCCATGCCCGCCCAGGAGGGGAAAGGTATTTCTCTCTCTCTCTCTCTCTCTCTCTCTCTCTCTCTCTCTCTCTCTCTCTCTCTCTCTCTCACCTCTTCCTTGCTGGGGGTGAAGGACGTGGTGACCGCCATATTATGACGACCACAGATGGGGTTTACAAGCTTGCAATGATCCAATATCTGGAAGAAATCTCCCTGGACTTAGTTGCTAAAGTACAGAAATCCAAAACCTCATGTCTTTTCACAACAGGTCTGACTCTAGTGGGGTACTCCTAACAATAATAGTGAGGTTTGTGTTGAAATATTGGGTGTAACCAAAGTAAATAGAAAGTAAAGTGAAATTTATCAGTTATAAGGTGGGGGGGTGCAAGGGGGTGGGATGGGAGGTGTACTGTGTTTTGTTTTGTTTTTTTGTGGTGGAATATGGGCACTGGTGAAGGGATGGTTGTTTCAGCATTGTATAACTGAGACTTAAGCCTGAAAGCATTGTAATTTTCCACATGGTGATTCAATAAAATAAAATTCTTAAAAAAAAATAGATGATGAGATGACTAGGGTGGGAAATAACAGCAGATTGAAAGATTAAAGAAAGCCCCCATTGGTGCTGATACACAGTACATCTCAAACTCAACTATTAATAACTTCCTAAATCAGTCTTAGTAAAAAAAAAAAAAATTAAAGAAAAAAGGAAGTCCAGCAAGAAAATAGGAATGAGACACAAAGAGGAACAACAGAAAGAAGAAATCTCTTGTCTCTCTCCTAGTACCCAAGGGCAGTAGAAACAAGGGCTAGGAGGATTGGTCTATGGTTGGAGACTGCCTCAGATGCTGGGGAGAAGGCAATTGGGATAGAGAAGGGACCACTATGACGAAGATAGCTGGAAATGATCCCTCTGGATAAGACCTGCATGCTGAAAGTAGGTAAAGGATAGCATCTCAGTATCTGTACTGCAAACCATAATGTCCAAAAGGAGAGACAGAGACAGAGACAGAGACAGAGAGACAGAGAGAGACAGAGAGAGAGAGAAGAGAAAGTGCCTGCCATTGGGACAGTATGAACAGTATGAACAGTCTGGGGTGTTCTGGGAGGGAAACTAGGGACACTGGTGGTGGGAAATGTACACTGGTAGAGGGACAGGAGTTGGAACACTGTATAAATGACTGAAGCCCAATCGTGAGCAGCTTTAGAACTGTGTATCTCACAGTGATTCAATAAATAAAAAGATCTAGGGGCTGGAGCGATAGCACAGCGGGTAGGGCGTTTGCCTTGCATGTGGATTCAACCTGGGTTCAATCCCTGGCATTCCATATGGTCCCCTGAGCACCACCAGGAGTAATTCCTGAGTGCAGAGCCAGGAGTAACCCTTGTGCATCACCAGGTGTGACCCAAAAAGCAAAAAAAAAAAAAAAAAATCTAAAAAAGAAATCTCTTTCTCTCTGACATCTCTCTCCCTCCCTTCTTCACTTGTTCCCTCCCTCCTCTCTCTCCCCTCACCTGTACCCAGCCGTAATCAGGGAGGGCTCATACCACGGGACCAGAAGAGGGTACAGAGCACAGGAGTCTCCCCACGAGCCCATGGCTGAGGCCAGAGACTGAGGGAAGCTTAAGCAGCAGCAGCAGCTGGGGTGCAGCCCTAGGAAGGCCCAGAGACAGGCGAGGGAGGCCCAGCAAGGAGACAGGGCGCCGGGGTTCCTCTCCACTAGACAGACTCCAGAGAAGGAAGGCGGAAGGCAAGAATGGAATAGGAACAAGGGCAGATTTGTCCTACACTGGAGGCCACCAGGACGTGGTGATCCAGGCACGACAGTGAGAGCTGAGGTGAGTGACGTGCACCCAGGAGCCCAGACCCACTATCTGAACCATGTAATAAACTTTGACTTCTTCAGCATCTGGATTTTATAACTTTTCAGACAATTCTCAAGAACTCACAAGTACAGGGAAAATCCACTTTTTTTTTTTTTTTTTGCTTTTGGGTCACACCCAGCGATACTCAGGGGTTACTCCTGGATCTGCACTCAAGAATTACTCCTGGCAGTGCTTGGGGGACCATATGGGATGCCAGGGATTGAACCCAGGTTGGCCACATGCAAAGCAAACGCCCTAGCCGCTGTCCTATCAACTCCAGCCCCGGAAAATCCACTTTCACGATAACATCCCTTCTGTTTTCTGGAGGTCAAGGGCTAGACCCTAATATGTTCACAAATCTTCCAGAGCACCAGTTTCTTTTCTTTTTCTTTCTCTCTTTTTTTTTTCTTTTTCGGTCACACCTGACGATGCTCAGGGGTTACTCCTGGCTCTGCACTCAGGAATCACCCCCAATGGTGCTCAGGGGACCATATGGGATGCTGGGAATTGAACCTGGGTTGGCCTCGTGCAAGGCAAATGCCCTACCCACTGTGCTATCACTCCAGCCCCAAGAGAGCACCAGTTTCTTGACTTTGTGTTAATGAGCTGTGTGAACTGGGGTAAGTCTCCCAACCTCTCTGAACCTGCTCCTCCTTCTGAGAAATAAAGGAGGTTCACTAGCTGTTTTATAAGATCAGAACTAAAGGTATCCTTCACCTCCTCATGTTAATTTGGGGTTTGTTGCTGATGATGTTTTGGGCCTGCCTCCTGGGAAATGTGAATGAATGAAGGAGGCAGAGATAGCCCAGAGGTTCCAGGACTAAATTTTGAATGATTCCAACAGTCTCCTCCCTAGGAATGAGAGATCTCAGAAGATCTCCCCTGGGGGCTGGGGCAGTGGTACAGCGGGTAGGGCCTATACTAGAGAAGAAAGAAAGGGGCTGGAGCACTAATTTAAAGAAGAAAGAGGCTGCAGGGATAGTACAGCAGGTAGAGTGCTTGCTCCTCGCATGCGCCCCACTGGGGATCAATACCCTGCATTCAATCCCTGTTCCCCCCAACAACATTCCTGAGTGCAGGCATAGGAGTTAGTGGGGAGGAGAGACACCTCTAGGCATCACTGAGTGTGACCCACACACACACACACCACCAAGAAAGATAGAGAAGAAGAATGAAGGCACAGGGGCTGGAGTGATAGCAAAGTGGGTAGGGCATTTGCCTTGCTCGTGGCCGACCCGGGTTCAATTTCCAGCATTCCATATGGTCCCCCTAGCACCGCCAGGAGTAATTCCTGAGTGCAGAGCCAGGAGTAACACCTGAGCATCACCGGAATGGGTCAGAGAGATAATACCAGGTTCGATCCCTGGTATCCCATATGGTCCCTTGATGTAGGCAGGTAGATAGGGAAAGGCCCTGGACAATGAAACTCAGATTAATAAAGTCTCTGGGAAGGAGAATCTTAAAACTGATCTACCTTGTGGATTCAGAAAACAAAAAGACCGGATAAGACCATTGGCAGACCCTGAGGATAATAGACCCCTCCCCAGGAAGTTCCTCAAACTCTCCCTTAATCTGATTAATTCAGCCCAAAGAAGACCATCACCACTCCCAGCCTCTCTGGTAACCTCCTTAGCAACGGACTTTTACCTAGAAAGAAGCCCCACGTGGGGGCAGGTTGAAGAGACCCTATAAAAGATACCTTGAACAAAGGAAGGGCACACATAGGCTGCCTGAGCCCATGTGCTGCTTGTGCCCACATGGGCACAAGTGTCGCCTGCATGTCCCCTCTTGAGATGTGTACTTTCATGCTTTTGTGTCTAAAGTTCGGATGTGTGTAGGGGCTCTCTTGTGTCGAAGATTCCCTTAATCTTCTCTCTCCCACTTATCCCTTCCTCCTTCCCTCAAAAAACCTCTAAATAAAATCTGTTTACTTCACTGCTTGTCTGAAATTCTTTTCCGAGAGTGAGACAAGAACCCAGTAACCCTGGGTCCCAGGTGGTAGAGGCGGTTGGGGAGAAAGTGACCATCTTTATCCTCCCCACTTCACATAAGTCAGCCGTGGGGCCCACCGACATCACCCTGAGGACCACCAGAAATAATTCCTGGTGCAGAGCCAGCAGTAAGCCCTGAGCATTGCTGGATATGGCCTGAAAACAAAACAAAAACAATAAAAATGATCTTACCTGCCTTTAATTCAGATCCAAGACTAATTTACATGAACACTGGGTAAATGTACATCCAATTTTCTTCACCTATCAAATAACCCTGCAAAGTATTATGGCTCCATTTTATTTTTTATTATTTTTTATTAGTGAATCACCGTGAGGATACAGTTACAGATTTACAATTTTTCGTGCTTGTGTTTCAGTCATACAATGCTCGAGTACCCATCCCTTCACCAGTGCTCATTCTCCACCACCGATGATGCCAGTATCCCTCCCAAATGGCTCCATTTTTTTTTTCTTTTTGGGTCACACCTGGCGATGCACAGAGGTTACTCCTGGCTCTGCACTCAGGAATCACCCCTGGCCGTGCTCAGGGGACCATATGGGATGCTGGGATATGAACCCCAAATGGCTCCATTTTAAAGTGGCTGTAGAACACTCCGAAAAGCCACATAGCTGAAAAGCAACATGGACCTGTATTGCCAACCATGATAGCCAAAAGGAGAGAGAGAGAGAGAGAGAGAGAGAGAGAGAGAGAGAGAACTAGTCTGCTGTGGAGGCAGGCAGGAGGACAGGGGTGGCAGATGGGAAACTGGGGACATTGGTGGTGGCAAATATACATTGGTGTACATACAGTGTGGAACATTGTATAACTGAAACCCAATCATGAAAAGCTTTGTAACTGTCCTTGTCACAGTGATCCAATAAAGTTATGCTCACAGGGACGTGTGTGTGTATAAAAGCAACTTGATTGGACTGAAAAGTCAGGTTTGCCTCCTCCTCACCCTTTCAGCTACCGTTTGGCCCAGGGGATTTCCACCAGGGTCCCAAACCTGATCATCAAAATCAGCAGAAGCATAGGGTCTACCCAGGGCCCAAATCTTTGGGTTACTCCTAGGAATCTGCATTCTTCAAAAGCGCTCCAGATTCCCAGAATCCCCTGTCGCACACAGCCAAATTCGGAAACCGCTACACTACACAAGGCTTAAGAAGCCACCCACAGTTGCACCCCGCCCCCTCCATCACTTCCCTCCCAACTCCCGCCCCCACACCCTCTCCCCTGCTCCTTCACTCTTCCCCCCTCCCCCCCGCCTGCTCCTCCCCCTCCCGCAGTTGTCTGGGAATTTGCTAATTCTTCCTTTAGAATGTCAACTACTCCCCAGGGAGCAGCTCAGTGGCAGATCACCTGCTTTGCATGTGTGAGGCCCTGGGTTCAATCCGCGGCCACTGGAAAAACAAGCAAACAGAAAACATTTCTGGAATGTCAAGTCCGCGGCGCAGCTCGCTACCCGCGGGGTTGCGCCTGAGCCCGCAGCAGCTGTCTCCGCAGCGCCCTCTGCTGGACATGTGGTGAAAACGAACTGCACCAAGTTCGCTTAGCAGCGTTTTCCTGTGCTTTACACCAATCTCTCCCTTCGACCCGCCGCCGTCGCTGTCGTCCAGATAGAGTGCAATTTCACCTTTTAAAATTTAGAGAGCAAAGGGGCTGGAGGGATAGTACAGCGGGTAGGGTGCTTGCTTGCACGCGCCCGACCCGGGATCAATCTGCTTCTGTGTTCCCTCCTCCTTGCCCCTCCCCCCAATTAATAGAGGCCACAGCTATAGATAGGAGTCAATCTTAGAAGCCAACGTACGTAGTCCAGTTTTCCCTCGCAGCCTCATTGCACCATCTTCTAGGCACTGACAAGGAGCCGGAGTTGAATGAACAGCCCAATGGCCCCCTCAGAAGCTTCAGAGCACTCATCTGAGTGATCTTCCTCACCTCTTTTTTTTTTTTTTTTCTTTTTTGGGTCACACTCGGCGATGCACAGGGGTTATTCCTGGCTCTGCACTCAGGAATTACTCCTGGCGGTGCTCAGGGGACCATATGGAATGCTGGGAATCGAACCCAGATCAGCCACGTGCAACGCAAACGCCCTACCCGCTGTGCTATCACTCCAGCCCCTCTTCCTCACCTCTTAATAAGACTGTGCTCAGTGGATTGTGGACCACGGGAACACCAGAGCATAGGGATGACCAACCGCAAGACAAGGGCATGATGGGGGTTTAGGCAACATAGAAGTCAGGGGGCAGGGGACAGCTGGATTCATTCCAGATTGGAGCTGGGGGGAAGATAGCACCCACACACAGAAAACTGGATTATGGAATATTGCCTGGGATGGAAAGAGAAGCAAATTCAGGAGAGTGGGCAGAGATCAGCTACATACACACACACGGAGATGGAGTTGCCAGTGACACATGTAGGTGAAAGGTCAAGAAGACAGAACCGTCACTGGTGAAAGTGGATACTTCCTTTAGCTGCTTCATTTTGAAATTCAGACAGACACCTAGGCTGGACTCAGGAAACTTGTTGGTTTTTAGCAACAGATGAACTATTTCCGCTCTAGGACACTCTGACACGGATCCTGCTTCCTGGTGAACAAATGGCAAGCCCTAAAAAGAGACCCAAACCTTTAGAATCGAAATTTGGAAATCTGGACCTGGAGATGGGCAAGGGGTGTGTGTGTGTGTGTGTGTGTGTATGTGTGTGTGTGTGTATGTATGTGTGTGTGTGTGTGTGTGTGTGCGCGCGCGCGCTTGCGCGCCTTAGACAAAGGGAGACCAAAGTGGCCTGGAGACACACTCAGTCATCCCCTGAGAAGGGAGCCATCTCTTTATTTCCTCACAGGGGAGAATCTGACTCAGATTTGGAGATTCATTCAGTGTCCGGAACTAGGCCTGCCTGAGGGGATGCCCATGCTTATCTATGTCCCTCGAACACATAACACTTCATTCATTCTGAGTACAACGGTGTCCCCACACTGCCCCTAAACTCTCCTGCTGTGGGCCCTCAAGGACAAAAGGAGAAGTGGACAGGTGTCAGGACAGGGCAGACACCCACACACCTCTGGGAAGGGATTTCACTCAGGGGCTGGGTGGGGCTGAGGTTTTATTACTCATCCTCTTGTCATTTCCTGTCCTGGCTTTCATAGTTTCAATATTATAAAATCTTGCCCAGATACTGCCACTGATTTTACCCTCTCTCTTTCTGCATTATTGTTATTAACTATTTTGGAGCTACACCCAGTGGAACTCAAGGCTTGTGCTTGGCTCTGCGCCTGGATGTGTTTGGTGGGGTGTGGGGAGCGGGGTCATGTGGTGCCGGAGATCAAACCCGGATCTTCTGCATACAAAGCCTGTCCTCCAGCCTGTTGAACTATCTTTCTGCCTTTTTCCAACATTACTATCACTCCCTAGAAAGCGTAATGATTTTAGCCAACCTTTTGTCTCAAGAGCTCCAGGAAAATAATAACTTTGTTATTTATTACTGTCACTGTCACTGTCACTGTCATCCTGTTGCTCATCGATTTACTCTAGCGGGCACCAGTAACATCTCCATTGTGAGATTTGTTGTTACTGTTTTTGATATATGGAATACACCACGGGTAGCTTGCCAGGCTCTCAGAGAGGGGCGGAGGAATTGAACCCCGGTCGGCCACGTGAAAGGCAAACGCCCTACCTGCTGCACTATCCACTATCGCTCCAGCCCATCATTTATTACATGCTGATTAAAACATTATCATTCACATCCATTAAGGGAGCTTTGAGAATGTGGCCCGTTAGCATTGAAGAGGTTTTAGTCTCCTGAGAAGTGAGCATGGGGAGAGGAACAGAGGAACACCACCCCCCGCCGCCACCCCATAGTCATGCGGCAGGAGCAGGCTCTGCGGAGCTGTCCCTCACTCCAGCCATCAGCAGAGAAGCGGAGTAACTAAGAGGCACGAAGGAAGCCAGCCATTGACAAAACCAATTGTGTCCTTAATTATGACCGGCTGTTTTCCTGTAGAATTGCCGACTTTAACGAGCCCTCAGATCATCTGGGGATCTTGTTAAAGGGTAACCTCTGATCCTGGAGGTGGGGTGCAGAGACTGGAACCTAACAAGCTCCCCCGGGGCAAAGAGGTTGCTGGGGCATGAACCTCCCTTTGAGGATCAAGAATGGAGCAAACAAACAATGAGGACAGAAACAACTGGTGTAGCACAAAGCGCCCATGAATTTGTCTTTCCTGATAAGACCTTGTGATCCTCCCTAGTAACCCACCCCACCCCCTAACCCCCGGCTCCTTCCTGGTGCCCAGAAGAGAGGAGGAGATGAAGGAGAGTGGATGAAGGGGGGGAGACGCTGCTCCTCAGTCTGCAGGTTGTGGCAGGGGTGGGGGGGGAGGGCGTGTTAGGGAAAATCAGTGCTGGACAACAGATCTGAGTCCGTGAAAAGCAGTGCACAAGGGTGGGAGGGACCAGCTCGGAGTCCCTTCTCCGCTTATCCCCCCAGCTCCAAAACTCTCAGGAAATGGGCCAGAGGATGCTGAAGCACATGCTTTGCTTGTTGGCTTCTATCCCCAGCACCCAAGTACCAAGCTGGGAGTAGTCACTGAGCACTACAATCAAAAGTGTATCACACACCGCCCCCCCCCACAAACGAAACACCGGGACTGGAGGGACAGCATAGTGGGTAGGGTGCTTGCCAACTGGGCTCAATCTCTGGCATCCCATATGGTCCCCTGCGCACCAAGGCTGATCCCTGAGCACAGAGCCAGGGGTCAGGCCTGAGCATTGCTGGGTGAGGCCCAAAAAAGCAACAACACAATTCATAAAGCAAAAACCCCTCAGAACTCTGCCTGGGAGGATGAAGGGAAGCCTGCCTGATTCTGGAGTGAGACTGTCCTGGAACTTTCCACTCTGGGGCATAGCTGCCCTCTGTTATCTCCTCACCCCTCCCAGTCCCCACGAAAGCATACATTTTACTTCAAGTGATAAGATTAGCATGAAAAATGCCACATTGAAATAATGGTAACATTGAAACAGCCAAGAACAGAAAAGATCAGCACTTGAAATTCCTCTAGGAAGAAATAATGACAGTGAAATTATAAAAGAAACGTTTAATATTGTGACTTTGTATTTCTTCTGCTTAGGGGCGATACCTGGCAGTGCTGAGGATCCAAAGGTTCAGTAAAGAGGATAGAAATAACCATGTTGAGGCTGGGGAGATAGGATAGCAGGTAAGGTG
The DNA here is from genome assembly GCF_027595985.1 of Sorex araneus. NCBI lineage: Eukaryota > Metazoa > Chordata > Mammalia > Eulipotyphla > Soricidae > Sorex > Sorex araneus. Next base: position 246,281,716 of record NC_073302.1, read on the forward strand.
CTTGCCTTGCACACAGCTGACCCAGGTTTGATCCTTGGCATCCCATGTGGTCCCCAGCACTGCCAGAAGTGATTATTGAGTGCAGAGCCAGGAGTAACCCCCTAAACATCATAGAAGGAAAGAAAGGAAGGAAGAAAGAAAGGAGGAAGGAAGGAAGGAAGGAAGGAAGGAAGGAAGGAAGGAAGGAAGGAAGGAAGGAAGGAAGGAAGGAAGGAAGGAAGGAAGGAAGGAAGAAAAGACACATCTTGGGCTAGAGAAATACTACAGCAATTAGGCACTTGCCTTGCACACAGTCGACCCCAGTTCAATCCCTGACATTGCATATGATTCCCCCAATGTGATCAGAAGTGATCCCTGAGCACAGAGCCAGGAGTAGCCTCTGAAAATTGTCAGATGTATCCCAAAAACCCATAAAAAAAAAAAAAGTATGTGAGAGCCAGAGAAATCATCTATAGAGGGTAGGGCACTTGCTTTGCATATGAATGACCCAGGTTTGATCCCTAGCACCCCATCTGGTCCCTGAACACCTGGAGGAGTGATCCCTGCACACAGAGCCTAAAGTAAGCTCTGGGTACAACCAGGTGAAGCCAAACCCTCGCCCCAGCCAGAAAAATAAATAAATATATAAAGGAAAGGAAAGAGCTGCATTTGGCTCGGGATACCAATCTGACAGGCCGTGGTCTGGGCCAAGTCCTAATTCATGGTTTAGATTCCTAGAATATTGTCACCACGTGAATAAAAGCTTATTTTTGGCAGCAATGGGTTTCGAGAAGGAAAGCTGAATCTGCTGAATTTTGAAGACATTATTGAGGTGACTATTTCAGGAGAAATATCATTGTTGTGTGTTGCTTACTTGTGGTATCATTGATCTCATTTATTATTGAAGAGCAACTATTTCCTGCACTACTGGCTAGCCAGCTGCTACCCCATTAGGCTTCTAGCCACAGTCCTTGGGGAATCTGGAAAGAGAAAGTTGGACACCAGAAGGACTACTAATATGCTATGGAACAGTGTGTAAAATTCTACTGTTGTAGTTGTAAAATTATTGATGACTTTTGGCCGCTCATATTTTACTTTTAGTTTCTATTTCATTCCAGAGCCTCACAAAAATCAAGGCATTCGCTCTATCCTAAGTCCCTGACCACATACATCCCCAGTTCTATTTTGACTTTTCTTTTTTTTTTTTTTTCGGCTTTTTTGAGGTCACACCCGGCAATACTCAGGGGTTCCTCCTGGCTCTGCACTCAGGAGTTACTCCTGGCGATGCTTGGGGGACTATGTGGGATGCTGGGGATTGAACCCGGGTCAGCTGCATGCAAGGCAAATGCCCTACCCGCTCTATTGCTCTGGCCCCTTTGACTTTGTTTTTACAAAATTAATAGACTCCAGGGGCCAGAGATAAGGATATAGGAGGTAAGGCGCTTGATTTGCATTATGCTGACCCTCGTCTGAATCTCTGGCATCTCATGGTTCCCAGAGTATGGCCAGGGGTCCCTCCTGAACACAGAACCAGGATAGTCTCTGAGCACCTCCAGGTGTGGCCTCCTCCCTCAAAAAAAAAAAAAAAAATCTAAGAGACTCAGTTAAAGGGATAGCACAGAGGTTAAAGCACTTGCCTTGGGGCCAGAACAATAGTACAGTGGGTGAGGCACTTGCCTTGTATATGACTGACCTGGGTTCGATCCCTGGTGTCCCAAATAGTTTCCTGAGTAACTTCCAGGAGTAATCCCTGAGCACCACTAGGTGTGCCCCTCCCTAGAGAAAAGCACTTGTCTTGCATATACAGAACCACTGTGGCCCCAAAACATAAACTCCCCTCCCCACAACAAAGAGTTGAAATCTCTTAGTCAGGCCCTACACTACCTCTTGCAGTCAGATTTATAGTCAGACCTGCACTACCTCTATCAGTGTCTCCCGAGCCACCTGTAATGGCTTCCTTGCGTTCCGTTGAACCTTAGCATACACACTTCACATAGGACTTAACAGCAGGGAAACGCCAGGCAATAAAGGAAACGAAGAGTACTTTGGTTCATTGGAGTTGGTCCCCTGAGCACTGCCAGGAGTGATCCCTGAGCACAGAGCCAGGAGTAAGCCCTGAGTACTGGTGCGGATAGCCCAAAATCAAAAATAAAGAGAACACTGTGAAGGGTCTGGATTTCAGAAAAGTAAGAAACTGAGCCCATTCAATGAAATCCCAGTCATCTGCTGACTGAGTGCTCTGTCTAGCCTGAGAACTATGCTTTAGTTTCTCCACCGCCAATCTTCACTGTGCCTGCAGTCCCAGTGAGGAGTGTAGAGCTTTAGCCGCCGAGTCAGGAGCTGAGGCCTTGCATTGTGTTTTACAAGAGCCTACGGTGCACTCACCCTCAGGATCCACTCACAGAACTGCAAGTTACAGGTCCTTCACAGAGGGTCTCTGGAACAGTCAGAAACAGGGCAAAAACCCAAAAGGCTCCAGACTGCATGGTTTCAGTTCCCAAGCGGGCAATGGCAGAAAGTGACAACTGGAGTCTGAGGGGTCGGTAACAGCGAATAACTGACAGTCTTTGGGAAGCACTGGAATCGAGAGCAGTTTTGCCCACCTCGGTGGTGAGGCAAGGTGGGAGCCTGCTTGACAATGCTTGCAACCGCCCAGCTCCTGTGAACCCTAGAAATTAGGTGCAAGAGCAGGTCCAGATAATAGTGTGGAGGGGAACAGAACTATGATATCTCAGGTAGAAGCTGCTGAATATTTGATTCACACACACAAATACTGGTAGAGGGGAGGGGAGGTGATGTAAAAAGCTGGAGCCAGTGTATTGTATGTGAGGGGCCCTGGACTCAATTCCTCAACTCATGGTTTCCTGACCTCCACCAGTACAACTGGGGATAGCCTTGAAAGCTGTCCAACTCAAGTCAAAGCATCAGACCATCCTGGTGGGTGGACAAGTATTGCTGGAGTGGTCCCCACATCACTCTAGTATTGCTTCAGAGCCCCCCACCCTTTACAAATACTTAGAAGATCTTCAAAAAACACTTAAGAGTTCTAGAGACATGAAGCATTTGAACACCTTTAAAACACACTTAGAGTGTCAGAGACATGAAGCATTTGCCTTGCATATGGCAAACCTGTTTGATTCTGTGAGAGGCAGATTCTTCAGTACGATCATAGAAAAAGAGGGGATGTGAAAAGCGGCTAACTCGCCGCTTCTCACTCTGGCCATAAAGTTTGTAGGAGATAGCTCAGGCCAAGAAGGATATATGGCTTAACTGAGGTAATTGATTAACAGCATCACTTGGTGAGAAGCAGCCCTGGCCATGAAGGATATATGACTAAGCTAATGAACTAAAGGTACTAACTGGTGTTTACACAGACACGGAGCTGGAAAGTTAACACACCTGTGTCTTGTATCCTATGTCTAACTGATAAGTATCTAACTGATAAGATGCTTACTTAATGTATGGGAATGCCTTGCTTGATGTTTGGGAATTGGGAATGACTTCCTAACTGGGAATGTTTTCTTGATATATTGTTCCTGTATGCTTTTTGTTCACTTATGAAATGTTTAAAGCTATTTCGGTCTTTGGAATTGTTTATCTTTGTGCCAACTCCTGAGGCCTGTGTGCCCAGGATGGCTATATAAACCCTCTGCTGTAAGCCCTCGGGGTCGAGCTCTGGCCTCTTGCTTCTGCAGGACAGCTCAGCCCCAGCTAGCTGGAATAATAAAGTCTTGGTGTGTGTTTTGCAGTTCCGCTGGACTCTCTGTCTTTCTGAATACTGAGGGGTGGTCGTGATCCTAACAATTCCTAGCATCACATATGGTCCCCTGAGCACTACCAGGAATGACCCATGAGTACAGAGCCAGGAGTAAATCCTGAGCACTGTCAGATATGGCCCCAAATTGAAAAATTAATTCATTAAACCAGAGGCATGGTTCCATTGAGGAAAATTGTGGGGTGGGTTAAGATGGACAAGGATTATTCTGAGCACTGCAAAATGGTGACATCCCAGCCAAATTCTACTATTTCTTTTATAATGATGTTAAGGTAGATAAAAATGGACTTTTTTTGTGGGTTGGGGCGGGGCACGGCTGCTTTGACCGTACCTGATGATATTCAGGGGTTACTCCTGGTTTTGCACTCAGGATCACTCTTGGCTGGGCTCAGGCGACCATCCATAAGGGATTCTGGGGATCAAACCCGGGTCAACTGGGTGCAAAACAAATGTCCTACCTGTTGTACTATCACTCTGGCCCCTCAAGATTCTACTTTAAGGGAATACCCAACCTTTCTTTAAGTTCTTTGAACTGTAAGAATGCGTGTAGAACTAGCCATGTGCAGAACTAGAATTGCAGTCCTTTCTGCTCATTAATTATCTGTGAGCTTACACGTGACTCATCAGCCTACATGCTTGTCATTAAAGAAGGAGGATGTGCTGACTCTGCCTCCAAGACATTAGCCTGAGAGTGACCTGGCAGCATCTGCATTTTGGTGAAATTAAGAACAGCCAGGGCTGCTGGCGACTGAGTCTGATTTCAGTGAATCGGTCCAAGATGGGAGTTGAAGGACATACACTGAGAAGAAATAAATTGAAGAAGGAGGGGGGAGAATATAGAAAACCTTAAAAGTAGATCCAACTAGGGTTGGAGAGATAGTACAGGGTCAAGGAGCTTGCCCTGCATGTGTCAGACCCTGGTTCTATCCCCAGCACTGAACATGGTCTCCAAAGCACCTCCAAGAGTGACCCCTGAGCACAGAGCCAGGAGTAAAGCCCTGAGCACCACCAGTGTGGCCCAAACCCTTTTTCATTTTTTTGGTAAGAGTAACCCAAAAAGGGTGTAATCATCTGGGATTGGAGAAATAGTACAGAGGGCAAGAAGTTTGCATGCAGTCAATCCTGGTAGAACCCCAGAGGGTTCCCTGATGGCCACCAGGAGTGAGACCTGAGCACAGCCAGGCGTGGCCCTCCCTCCAAAAAATGTATCTTATCTCATCCCTGAAATTCTCTAGCATTGGGGCTGGAGCCATAGCAGAGCAGGTAGGGTGTTTGCCTTGCACACAGCCAACCTGGGTTCAATTCCCAGCATCCCATATGGTCCCCTGAGCACCGTTAGGAGTAATTCCTGAGTGCAAAGCCAGGAGTAACCCCTGTGCATTGCCAGGTGTGACCTAAAAAAAAAAAAAAAAGAAAAAGAAAAGAAAAGAAAAGAAATTCTCTAACATTGTTGCCCAGTGAAAAACCTAGTGTGTGTGTGTGTGTGTGTACCCATAACTGCTGTGCGGCGGGACCAGGGCAGGAGTGGGGCTGGGAGCTGGGCCCCGAGTCCCACCTGCTGCAGCCGCTGGCACACCCAGACTGAGCCACCAGCCATGCTGACCTCCCAAAAGCAAGTTTTTAAAGTTCACCTGCATTGTGCCTTTTGTAATAGAGAGCTATGAATTCTGTCTCCGTGTTCCTACAAAGTATGAATCTTGTGTATTATTTACCTAATGCAAATAAATCTTAGTACTTATTAAGTGGAATTTCCCCTTAAGCTTTGTGATTCTCTCAGTTCTGAGATTCTGGATTCTGTTGAAAACAGTACTTATGTACTGGGATTTGCAGTCGCTTCCATCCTTGGTTCCTGAAGCCTAAGTAGGCTGCTTAGAAAGATTGATTGTAATTCTTGCTCTCTGCACAAACATGGCTCCAGACGGGACTTTGAAAAGAGAAACTCTCTTAAGAGACAAGCAAGTGACAAGAAGATGGTGTCCCTTTAATGCTAGAAAAATGGTTTACTATTCTACCATAAAATTCTGGGTAAGATGCCCTGGAAAACCATCCTACCAGTTTAAATTAAATAAAGAACTTAAATGCCTTGGGGCTGGAGTGATAGTACAGCAGGTAGGCCTTGCACACGGCTGACCCGGGTTTGATTCCCAGCATCCCATATGGTCCCCCGAGCACAGCCAGGAGTGATTCCTGAGTGCAGAGCCAGGAGTCAGCCCTGAGCATCGCCAGGTGTGACCCAAAAAGCCAAAAAAAAAGAAAAAAAGAAAACAAAAAGAACTTAAATGTCTTAAGCTATGGCACTAGCTGCTCTTCGTAACTTCATGAGCAGTTCCTATAAGGGCCAAAGGGCTGCTCTGTGGTGGTCTTTCTCACCACTGCCCCTCCCAGATCCCACGTGCTGGGTGAGTTCGGAAGGACAAACCGGACACAGGGAGCCCAGGCCCTTCCCCTGCCCTTTCCTCCTGGCAGCTGGCGACTACTCTCCTTTGCAGGAAGGCTCCACACCAGGAGCCTCCCCTGGTCTTCACACAGGATCTCTTCCTCCACCTGTTTTATCGGAGATCAGAGTGATATTTTGTTCTCCACTATGACTCTTACTTTGATATTCTGGTATCTTTTGTGTTTTGCTTTTATTTGGGGAGGGAGAAGGAGGAGTGTTGGGGCCACAGCCAGCAGTGTTCAAGGGTAACTCCTGGCTCTGTGCTCAGGACTGACCTCAGGCAGTGCTCAGGGGACCCTATGGATAGAACAGGGGTCGGCTGCTCAAGGCAAGTACCTTACTCCTTGCACTGTCTCTGAGACACACACTTTTTTTTCTTTTTGGATCACACCCAGCTATGCACAGGGGTTATCCTGGCTCTGCACTCAGGAATTACTCCTGGTGGTGCTCAGGGGACCATATGGGATGCTGGGAATTGAAACCGGGTCGGCCGCGTGTAAGGCAAACACCCTACCCATTATGTTATAGCTCCAGCCCCACCACACATATTTTAATGGATGCTAAAACCTCAGCAAGGCAGAAGAGCACAATGATCGAATGGGTGAAAGCAAGTGCATAAGTATTACCAAGTCTAAGTCATGCCCAAAGGCAATCATGAAAGGCAGACTAGACATTATAAATTTGGGATCAATAAGCTGAATTCCTGCTCTGCATACAGGTGGCCTGGGCTTGATCCCTGGCACTATATAAGACCCCTGAGTACCTCCAGGAACAGCCCTCAAGCACTGAGCTGAGAGAAGCCCCTGAGTACTGCTGGGCATAACTTATCTTGCCCCTTCCCCACCCTCAAACACACACACACACACACACACACACACACACACGTTTTTCTTTTTTTTGCTTTTTGGGTCACACCCAGTGATGCACAGGGGTGACTCCTGGCTCATGTACTCAGGAATTACTCCTGGGGGTGCTCAGGGGACCATATGGGATGCTGGGAATTGAACCTGGGTCGGCCGAGTGCAAGGCAAACACCCTACCCGCTGTGCTATAGCTCCAGCCCCCATACACACACGTTTTTCTTTGGCCCCAAATTTTTTTATATTCTTTAGAGAAACAAGTTGATATTGTGAATGAATTTTGCCTGAGTCTGATGCTCTCAGCAACTTTTTGTTGTTGTTGTTTTAAATTTCCCCCTACCTTAAAGCGTATTGTAATTGGCAGATTTATCTCGTCCCACACTTTTGTCAGAATAAGGACTTTGTCCTGCTAGCGTTGTCTCTCAAGAGTCAGTAGTGGGCCTAGTAGAGAGAAGATTCCTCTGTACACATGTGCTGAATGAATAAAAATCAATATACTGGGAGTCAGGGGGATACTACTATGACACTGCTGAGCACTGAGCCATGAGTAGACCCTGAGCACTACTAGGGATGGCCCCAAAGCCAGATAAAGTTTTCTAATTTTTTTTTAATTTTTAAAAGTGAAGTGAAGGGACTGGAGGGGCTGGAGAGGTAGTATATGAGTAAGGTATTTCGGGACATAAGGAGGGTTCTCTGGGAGATCATGGTGGGTGGCAAAGGACATGCTGCAAACAGGGATGTCCAGAGTTTAATCTAGTCGCATTCTGAGAGGCAGTGCTTTCTCTTCCTTCCAGCATCTTGTAAGTAAATATCGATGGAAATCTTGCCATGGGCATGGATTTCCTCAGCGAGAAGGCTCCAACCTCATCTAGACTGCATGAAACTGGAGACCAGCAGCCCTGTGTTTTCCAGAAGCACAGTAGTTGTAGGATATGGCTAGGGAATATTCTGCCCATTTCAGTTCCTAACATGTTAGGTTTGGGGTAGCCAGAGTTCAGGAAGCAATGAAGCAGTATCCTCTCTTCCATTGACTAGGAGAGTTGCTTCCACTGAAGTAGACCTCTGTCGGTAGGGCTTTTAACAAACTGGCCGTACTACTAAATTTACTGTAGGGAGAGTTCCTGCTGAAAGCCCACAGAACAAATACCTGGTGTGTCTATAAGAAACTAAGAAAGAGTTTTTGCTAGAAAAAAAATTGTTTTACACAAAAATATGATAGTGATCTTCGGGCTAGAGCAATAGAAAAGTGGGTAAGGCCTGCACACGGCTGACCTGTGTTCAATTCCCAGCATCCCATATGGTCCCCTGAGCACCATCAGGAGTGACTCATGAATGCAGAGTCAGGAGTAACCTCTGAGCATCATCAGATGTGGCCTAAAACAAAAGGATGGTGAACCTTCTAACATGTTCTTCCTGTTCTTTGGTTCTTGGCCAAGTATGGAAACGACTTCTAATGACTGTACTGGACTTAGTGCATGACTTTAATACCATCCTTACCCCTGGCTCCATCTTATTGGCTTATTCTGCATTTTGATTTACACCAATCATTTCATTCATTCTTTTATAGGGGCTGTGGACTCTACAGAATTTTCTCTGTAAGTTGCTACCCGTAATTTTTCAAGCTAGGCAAAGTGTAAGGAAAATAAATAGAGATATTGTCCAAATTGCATTATCTCTATTCCCACCCGAAGTGCACCTCATTTGAAAGCGCAGGAAGGAGAAGATAAGCTATCTTCCTCCTGCAGGCTGCTGCTGGCATCCATTCACCCATCCCACCTTCATGCCTCCCTAAGTACTTGCTGTCATTTTTAGCAAAAGAATTTATGGGGCAGTATTTCTGATCACAATCATGCCAGCTCTCTCTCTCTCTCTCTCTCTCTCTCTCTCTCTCTCTCTCTCTCTCTCTCTCTCTCTCCACACACACATCCCTGGCCACACACACATCCTATGACTATTAAGGGATCACCCCCAAATTTCCACCTATTGAACAACTGTAAAAACAAAGATGAGTGGAGGCTGGAGAGATAGTATAGTGGGTAATTTGTCTTGCATATGGGGTTCAATCTCTGGTACCCCATATGGTCCCCCAAGCTGCACTAGGAGTGATCCCAAGTGCAGAGCCAGGAATAAGCCCTGAACACAGCTGGTGTGGGCCCAAAAAACAAAATCAAAAAGTAGAAAAATTACACCTTGAGCTGAGTTGAAGTGTATCTTCTATTTACTTATATTTTAGGGAATCCTTTACTCCAATTCTCAAGGCACTTTGAGGATGTGGCACTGCTCTTGGTTAATTTTTAAACATTTACTTATTTTGAGCCACATCCAGTGGTTGTCAGGGGCTACTCAAGGCTCTGTGCTCAGAAATGACCCCTAATAGTGCTACAGGGATCATATGTGGTACGAGGGAGTCAAACCAGAATCAGCTGCAGGCAAGGCAAATGCCTTACTTCCATACTATCTCTCCAGCCTGATTTATGCCAATTATTTTTTTTATGTGTGTGTATATTTTCCATTTTAAAGCACTGTAATTAAAAAATTAGAGAGCAGGGGCTGGAGCGATAGCACAGCGGGTAGGGCGTTTGCCTTGCACGCGGTCGACCCGGGTTCGAATCCCAGCATCCCATATGGTCCCCTGAGCACGGCCAGGGGTGATTCCTGAGTGCAGAGCCAGGAGTAACCCCTGTGTATGCCAGGTGTGACCCAAAAAGCAAAAAAAAAAAAAAAAAAAAAAAAATTAGAGAGCAGGGTTGGGGAAATAGTTCAAAGCCCCAGAACATCTACTCTGCGTGCTAGAGTCCCAGTTCTATCCCAAGTACTACGTGGTCTCTGAGCACTGCTGGGAGCAGATCCCTGAGCACTGATGGATGTGGCCCCAAAACCAAATAAACAGACAGGCCTAGAAAGATGGTACTGGAGGTCTTCAAAGTGGCTGATCAGATTTGTTTCCCGGGCCTGTGAGGGGCTCCCTTGAGTATTGCTAGGAATCACTCCTGAGCACAGAGCTAGGAATAAACCCTGAGCACTGCTGGGTGTGGCACAAAAACAAAATAAACAACAAAAAACAAACAAACACAGGTGGAGGAATAGTACAGTGAGTAAAGAGTTTGCCTTGCACACAGCCAGGCCTACTAGCAATCATCATCATCATCATCATCATCATCATCCCCCCGTTGATTGTCAAATTTCTCGATGCCATACTGGAGGCTCTTTCAGATTCAGAGGAATGAGACGCAGCTTGTTACTGGTTTTGGCATATTAATACACAATGGGGACCTTGCCAGGCTCTCCCATGTGGGCAGGAAACTCCAGTAGTTTGCCAGGTTCTCCCAGAGAAAGAAGTAGGATATAAGGATATAAGATATCCTACTTCCGGGAGCTGGCTTTTAAGTCTCTGGATGCTGGTCGTTCACAGGATTACATGGGGGGGGGGGGGCAGTCCCTGGGGGGCCAGTCCCTGGGTGTGACCTTCTAGCTACTGGGAGATGAGAAATCTGGGTGGAGCAGGCCCAGTCCCGATCCGAGCAGCCTTGGAGGTCTCAGCCCCCAGTCCCACACACCTGGGTTCCTCTGCCTGTTCCTTCATGTGTGAGGCTCGTCCAAACGTGTGGAGAGGGGCCTTGAGCATGGCTGTGGCTAGGCTTCGGAGGTCTTCGGCCGCTGGGAGCTCTGCTTGGGGTGGGGAGGGAAGCTGGAGCCCATCCCCTCTGAGAAGGCCCGGGGAAGACAGCCAGGCACAGGCAAGAGACTCTCACAGAGACAGAGAGCCTGCTAGCAAATCTGGGTTAAATCCCCTGGGTTAGATCCCTGGCACCCCATATGGTCCCCCAAGCATGGTCAGGAGTAATTCCTGACTGCAAAGCCAGTAGACCCCTGAGTATTGAAGGGTGTGACCCAAAAAGCCAAAATAAAACACAAAAAAACAGGACTGGAGAGGTGGCACAAAGAACTCTGCATGTTTTGCAAGCTGGAAGCCAGATTTGATCTCCAGCATGCTCATTCCCAGCATCAAGCTGGCAGTGGCGTCAACACTGCCACGTATGAACCCTAAGACAAAGAGGCTAACAAAGAAATCATAGTACATTTAGAGGCAAGAATGCTTATAATTTTAAATGAATTTCTACATTAATGACAAAATTTATATGCAGGGACATGTTCAGGGCTAGGCATGTGCGAGGCCCTAAGTTTGATCCCTGGCCCTTCATGATCGCCCACGCATGGCTGATCCAGTACCACACTGCCACATTCGTCACTGAATTGTCAGGCCCTTACCTCTGTGCACAGCGTCCTCAGAAGTGGCATTGGGCCCCCTTGCACTGTTGGGGATTGTCTGTGCTTAAAAAATAGTTAAGTCTGGGGCCAGAGCGATAGTACAGCAGGTAGGATGTTTGCCTTGCACGCTGCCGACCCGGGTTCGATCCCCGGCATCCCATATGGGCTCCCAAGCACCGCCAGGAGTTATTCCTGAGTGCAGAGCCAGGAGGAGCCCCTGAGCATTGCTGGGTGTGACCCCCTAAAAAATACATAGTAAGTTTATGGGGCCAGAGAGATTAGTATAGTCAGTAGGGCATTTGCTTTGCACATGGCCAACCTGGGTTCCATCTCGGCACCCCATATGGTCTCCCGAGCCCACCAGGAGTGATCCCTAAGCACAGAGGCAGGAGTAAGGCCTGAGCACCACTGGGTGTGTCCTCCCCCAGAAAATGTTTGAATGCATATACATGTATGCCTATATAATAAATAAAAAACACGAATTTTCCAGGAAGACCCAAGTGAAATTAAAAACTGGGAAACTGGGGTGCTGGGGCTGCAGCTCCAGTACACTGGCAGACTCTGGTTTGAAGACTACCAGGTGTGAGCCCACACAAATAGTAGAGAGCAGGGATTCCTCAGCCAGCTGACAAGTAGCCTAACAATCTTTTATCAGGTTACATTTTGTTGTTGTTACTGTTTTGGGGTTACTCCCACAGTAGTTCAAGGGCTTACTCCGGGACTCTGTTCCAGGGATCATGTGCTGGGAACCAAACCCCTGGAGCTCTGCATGCAAAGTATGTGCTAACCCCCTATGAGCCATCTCCTGGCCCAAATTATCTTTTTTTTTTTTTATTTAAAAATTGAAAAAATTGATCCAATGGGACTGGAGCAATAGCACTGCGGGTAGGACGTTTGCCTTGCACACGGCCAACCCGGGTTCAATTCCCAGCATTCCATATGGTCCCCTGAGCACCACCAGGAGTGATTCCTGAGTTCAGAGCCAGAAGTAATCCCTGTGCATTGCCGGGTAAGACCCAAAAAGCAAAAATAAATAAATAAATAAATAAAAATAAAAAATAAAACATGATTCAAGTAGTCCCAACTAAGGGTCTTTGTGGTTTCGTTTGGTTTAGTTTTGGAGGATACAACCAGCGGTGCTCAGAGCTTACTCCTGGCTCGGAGCTCAGGGTTCACTCCTGGTGGGGCTTAGGAGACCATGTGCCAGGGATCAAACCTAAGTTAGCCAAATGCTGGGCAAAAGCTTTACTCTTGGTACTACTTCTCTAGTCTTAACCAAGGATTTTTTAATTGGTTGTATTCACTGATCTCTTCTCTAGAGCAAACTTAAAATAAACCAGTGACCTATACTTAAGTATATGAGAGAGAGGATCTACTTCAGTAGTAGAACATTTACCTTGCATATATGAAACCCCAATTTTAATTCTTGATATTGTTAAAAGAGGAAAAGAGAGAAAAAAATATCCTCTGATGGAGATGTTGATTCAACACCAACCGGATTTTACCGACCCCCTTTACCTTTCAAATAAACATTGATTGAGGACAGCAACATGTCAGTGTTAGTCATCTGTGGTTTCTCGGCTGACTTTTAAGTGCTTTATAACATACACTGTTATTGATGTTACTATCATTTTTGATATAAGGGATCTAACCCAGAGCTTCAGACATGCCAAGTTTTGTACTACCACTGCAATATCTCTGTTCCCTAGGATTATGATCAGACTTGTTTCAAAAGTTTTATCGGGGTGGGGGCCTGGGAAGGTGGGGGGAAGGGGGGAGTTATACCGTGATTCTTGGTGGTGGAATATGTGCACTGGTGAAGGGATGGGTGTTTGAGCATTGTATAACTGAGACTTAAACCTGAAACTTTTGTAACTTTCCACAAGGTGATTCAATAAAAAAAAAAATTAAAAAAAAGTTTTATATATATATGCAGATTCTCTTGCCCGCACACCTGGCTGTCTTCCCTGGGACCCCTCGGAGGGGATGGGCTCCAGCTTCCCTCCCCACCCCGAGCAGAGCTCCCGGAGGCCTAAGACCACTGGAACCTAGCTATAGCCATGCTAGAGGCCCCTGTCTAAACATTCGGACATGCCTTCATGCCTCATGCATGAAGGTACCGGTAGAGGAACCCGGGTGTGTGTAATCCCATCAACGGCCAACATCTAGAGAGACTTAAAAGCAAGCTCCCAGAAGTGATATCTTTAGCCTGCTTCTCCCTTTGGGAGAAATTGGCAGTCTTCTGAGAGTTTCCTGCCCACATGGGACAGTCTTGCAGGCTTCCCATGGTGTATTCATATGCAAAATCCAGTAACAAGCTGGATCTCATTCCCGTGACCCTGAAGAGCCCCCAGTGCAACATCGTTGGGAGGGCCAAGTCCAGATGGACTTCTAAGATCTCAGGGAAAGGACGAAATGAGATGTAACTAGGCCCGCCCGAGAAATCGGTGATTAACGGGGCTATCGGTGATCATGATATAGTGAAAAGAATTAAATAGAAAAAAATCTTCAATACTGATTATTTTATTGTCACCAAAGAAATTGTATTAGTTACATTGCTTGGTTTCACTCAGACCTGGATACTGGATACTGCACTTAACTAGCCTGGTACCCCAGCCAGTATTGGTATTCTCCTGTATGTGCACATACAGTTCCACAGGACATCAGAATCAGACAAGCCTAAAATTTGTGACAGAAAGATGAATTTACCCAACATGGCAGTAAGAGTTTAAACCATCACCAATTCTTAGGACATTATTTTAAAAATCACCACCATTAAAAATATTTAGTAGGAGACGGGGCTCAGGACTTGCCTGTGTGAGGCCCTGGGCTCCTGGCCCCACAGAGTCCCTGGAGCACTGCTGGTATGACCCAAAGACCAAAAAAAATTAGTAATGAAATTACGGGGTAAAACTGACTAGTTGTTTGTTGCCTAGAAATATATTTAGAGAGAAAATTTGCTAAGTGATAGATTGCAAATCTTTTGAGTGGGGTGGGGCAATAGCCTGGGGATGCCCTGAAGGCCTTATTGTTCCTGGGATTGAATCTGGGGCTTGTTGCAGGCCAGTATGAGCTTCAGTCCTTTGAGCTATCTCCCCAGTCCCTATCCAATCATCTATTGATGGGTGTTTTGGGTGCTTCCTTATTATTGTGAGTAATGTAATAAACACTGAGGATGGGAGGTGGGTCTGACTTTTTGTTTTAATGTTTTTGAATTCTTTGGATACTCAGAATCCCCAAAGTGGAATTGCTGGATCTGATTCTATTTTCTTTTCTACTTTTTCCTTTTGTTTCTGTTTTATTGTTTGGAGGACATAGCTATATAAGAAGTTTGAGGGATACTTCAGCTCTGTGCTTTGAGTTGCTGGGACATAGCAAAAAAGAAAACAAAAGTTCCCCACCTCATAAACCTTATATGATAGAACCTTCTGCTCTCCAAAAAAAGTTACTAGGTATGGGTATGCAAATATAAAATTAACATTACAGGTAAATAAACATTCAATTCCATAGTCACATTAGGCATAGTTCAAGTGCTCCATAGCCACATGTGGCCAGTGGCACTGAAGATAGAGAACATGTCCAATAACACAGAAAGATCTATTATACAGCTTTACTTGAAAGGAAAGAATTAGGGAGAGAAATAGCACAGCGAGTAGAGTGCTTGTCTTGCATGGAGTGGAACCGGGTTCAACCCCCAGCATCCCATATGGTCCCCCAAGCACTGCCAGGAGTGATTCCTGAAGCGCAAAGCCAAAGTGCATGGCCACACCCTATGATACTTAGGAGTAACCCCTAAGTAACCCCAAACAAAACAAAACAACAAAATAAAGATTCTTCCCTTGAGATTTCACTAGAATAACGATTTATTAGCAAAGTCTGAAAAGTCCACGTAAAAGAGCAATGAGGATTTATTAACATTTCTGGAAATAAGTGGGGTGGATGTTTCAGATAATAAGCAGAAATAGTCCAGCCAGACTGGTTCATTCCTAATCAAGTCACAGTCTTATACTATAATCCAACCCCTGATCTAATTCCTTACTAATCAAAACACATTTAACTTCACTACTTTTGTTTTTGGGACTGGAGTGATGACATAGTGGGTAAGGTATTTGCCTTGCATACGGCCGACCCCGGGCCGACCCGGGTTTGATTCTTCCGTCCCTCTCGGAGAGCCAGGCAAGCTACTGAGAGTATCACGCCCACACGGCAGAGCCTGGCAAGCTACCTGTGGCATATTCGATATGCCAAAAACAGTAACAAGAAGTCTCACTTCTGGGGGCTGGAGTGATAGCACAGCGGGTAGGGCATTTGCCTTGCACCCGCCAACCCAGGTTCTATTCCCAGCATCCCATATGGTTCCCCAGACTGCCAGGAGTAATTCCTGAGTGCAGAGCCAGGAGTAACCTCCGTACACTGCTGGGTGTGACCCAAAAAGAAAAAAAAAAGTATCACTTCGTGTTCCTGGAGCAAGCAGACGACATTGGGCTACACTAGCATGCGACAGGGGATGAATAGAGACGTTCCTGGTGCCCACTCAAGCAAATTGATGAACAACAAACAGTGCTACAGTGAAGTGCTACTTTTGTTTTAGGGCCACACCCAGAGGTACTCAGAGCTTACTTCAGCTCTGTGTTAAGGGATCACTCCTAGTGGTGCTAGGGATTGAACTACAATCAGCAGTGTGCAAGGTCTAAACCCCTGTATTATCTTCAGCCCCGATTTTACTATTTTCTGTACATTTAATGAGCTAGGTCGTTTTCATCCTAGATTAATGGATTCTGGTTCTCAAATCAATTCTAGTGTGTCTAGTAAATATAAATCAATTTCCTGGAAGCTAATCCCACAGTGAATAAAAATAAATACCCTGAGACTGAGAATTAGAATCTTGTCTCTAAAATATATAATCAAGTAGTATAGAAATAAAAAATATATATATTTTTGGCTTTTGGGGTCAGGGCCAGGTGATGCTCATAGGTTATTCCTGGCTCTGTACTCAGGAATTATCCCAGGCTGTGCTCAAAGCTTGGGGGGTAGTGAGGATCAAAACGGGTGTGGTCCACCTGGGTTGGTCAGAGAGCAAGGGGAATGCCCTACCCTGCCCTACCCCGTGTACTATCTTCTGGCCCCTGAGAATTAGAGTCTTTGTACTGTGGGGACAACAGGAACTTCTTGCTGCAGACATTCTTCCTTAATACAAAACACTGGTTTTATTTACAATGGCAATCAACCAGTAGCCTACAATTTTCTCTTCCCTACAAACAAAACAACAAAATAAAGATTCTTCCCTTGAGATTTCATTAGAATAATGGTTTATTAGCAAAGTCTGAAAAGTCCAGGTAAATGAGCAATGAAGATTTATTAACATATCTGGAAATAAGTGGGTGGATGTTTCAGATAATAAGCAGAAATAGTCCAGCCAGACTGGTTCATTCCTAATCAAGTCATAGTCCTATACTGTAATTCAACCCCTGGTCTAATTCCTTACTAATCAAAACACATTTAACTTCACTACTCTTTTTTGGGGGGACTGCAGCGATAACACAGTGCTAACACAGTGGGTAAGGTCTTGCTAGAGGGATTCATGTTCTTGACCAGTGAGAATTTTCTCCTTAGAAACACAGAGCTAGAGCCAGGACAGGTGCTTGCTTCGCACACAGCCAACTCTAGTTCAACCCACAGCACCACATATGGCCCCATGAGCACCCCTAGGAGTGATCCCTAAAAGCCAGGAGTAAGCCCTGAGCTGTTGGGTACAACCTAACACCCAAAAACATACACAAAAAGGAAACACAGCTAAAATGCACCATGTCCTGCCTCTTCTCACTGACGGCAAATTAGTTGTGATGAGTGGAATTCTAGCATCAATTGTGGACCATACGGATGGTGGACAGAAATGGAAAACCCAGAATCCCTGATGCCATAAGCCACCGTATCAGTCTGGAATTCATATACTTATTATTATCATTAATTTTCTGTTAAAGTTTTGGTCCACACCTTTTTTCCCCCGCTTTAGGGCCATACCAGACAGTATTCAGGGAATCATGCAGTGCCAAGAATAAAACCCAGGGTTTCTATCATGGCACTGCACGTGCAAGGGAAATGTAAATAAAACCCTTACATATGCAAGGGAATAATAGCTTTACCACTGACCAAATTCTCAGGTTTCTCGTTTGTTTTTCTTTTTTTTTTTTTGCCACACACTGGTGCTCAGGGACTACTCTTGGAGCAAACATGTTGCAGGGATCCAACCAGGGTGGCAGTTACAAGGCAAGTGCCTTATCCCTGTACCTTCCCTCCAATCCTATGTCATTTTCTTTTCTAACTCACAAATATTTTGTTTTTTATCAAAGCGAGAGAGGGGAAATTCCTAAGGTCACAGACTAAAAACAGATAAAGACAAGGTTTTTAACTCAAGTTACTTTGGGGCTTTCCGAGATTTGGGCCACACCCAGCAACCCTCAGGACGGACTCCTGGCTCTGTGCTCAAGAACCCACAACCAGTAGCTCTAGGCTACTCTTGGTTTGGTGAAGGGATTGCTCTGCCCTGCCCTACCCAGACCCTGCAAATCATGAGCTCTATGAGCTCTCATCTCTTGAGCTCTGCCTCTCCAGCCCTTGTAAATGTTTTCAACTAGCTGCTAAACAGGAAGAGGCTCTAACGTCTGCGGGTACTATAGAGGTGTGTTAGGACTAGTACTTCTGAATCTTTGGAAAAATGTCAGAGGAAAATTATTACACTGTGATCTGCCTGAGAAAATGCTTAGTTCTAGCCACATTTTCCAGAAATCATCAACCGGCCCTTTCTAGGCCAGCTGTGAGAAGATGCTCACCTGTTTTTACATCCGTTTCATTTTATTTTTAGCTTCCTCCCAGTCTCCCTGCGTCCTCTGGGGGTATAGAGCAGCCCATATTCCATATTCCCCAGGAGAGCTCCAGGTTCTATTCGGTTTTCTCTCCTCTATCACTCCAATTTCCTTCAGCGCCCTGCTCTTTCGTAAGCGTTGCTTTCAATTTAGCCGAACGCTTCACTAGTGTCTTTATGTACGGAAAAAGTCGTTACTGATTGCCCGATTCTTTGGTTTATTTCAACTAAAATTTACGGAGGAGGCTGTAGAACTGGGACATCTCTGCAACCCCACCCCCAGCCCCGCGCCAGGGACACGGCAGAGCACAGACGTCTCTCTGGAATGGAACAAGCGCTCGGGGTTTCCCAGTCGCCTACCTACACCTTTGCCTTAAACCAAAGAGGTGACTAATAAAAAAAAAATTTTTTTTCAGTACTAGAGACCGAGTCGAAAATCCAAATAACAACTGAGCAGGTGGAAAGCGCCGCCCTGCCCCTCTCCTTTTTTATATTTAACTCCAGCTCCAAGGACACAATTTCAGCTTCATTTAAAAAAAAAAAAAGAAAAGAAAAAGACAACTAGGTCTTTCCCCTCCCCACCCCCAAAACAAAGGGCATGACTGGAGGCCAGGTGCCAAGTAGCAGGCTCTAGACAGCTGTCGGCCTCCCGCACCCGCAGGCTGCCACCGACGGGGCGGGGGAGGCTGGAAAGCCCGGCGCGACGCCGCCCTGCCCCCTCGGCGGCGCCTCAGCTCCCCGACTCGCCCCACCTCGAGGGGCTCACCCCTCAACACCGTCCCCCCAACTCCGTGTGGGGCAGCTCCGGGTCACGGGCCGCCAGGCTCCTCGAAGCCCCCGCACACCTCAGAAGACGGCAAAAGGCCCGTGTCCTGGCGCGCAGTGGCCCCGCGAGCGCCGGCCACGCCGGGTCGCCCCGGAAAGCGGCCATCGGCGCTGCCCGGAAGGGGCGGGGCGCGGCGGGGCGCGGCGCGGCGCGGGGGGCGGCGCCGGAGGAGACTGAGTCAGAGCCGGAGCCGGGCCCGCCCCTCAGGCCTGGCGGGGGCGCCCCGGCTGCCCCTCACCGAGACGCGCAGGCCGCCCTCCCGCCCGCGCCCCGCCGCCCGGGCCGCGGCCTCCCGGCTTTGTGTGTCCCGGGGGCCGAGTGCCCGGATGTGGCGCTCCTTTCCCCCCGCCCCTCCCCCCGCTCCGGGGCGCCCGGCCGAGGCCCCGCCCCGCGCCGCTCTGCGTGCCACGTCACCGCTGGCGGCGCTTCCGGAGGCGCCGCGGCCGCTGACGTAGGGGGACGTGCCCTCTATATGAGGTTGGGGAGCGGCTGAGTCGGCCTTTTCCGCCCGCTCCCCCCTCCCCCCGAGCGCCGCTCCGGCTGCACCGCGCTCGCCCCGCGCCCCGCGCTCCTGCCCAGCCAGCGCCGCCGCCGCCGCCCGCCGCCATCATGATCATCTACCGGGACCTCATCAGCCGTGAGTGGCCCCAGCTCTCCGCCGCCGCCGCTCCGGGCACAGAGGGCGGGCGACACGGCCCTGCCGCGGCGGGCGCGAGGCCGCGCTCGCTCTCCGGGAGGCTGCCGGCCGCCGCGGGCCGCGGGGAGGAGGGCGCGAGGCGCCCGGGGCAGGGCAGGGCAGGGCAAGACAGCGGGGTCGGCCGGGTGGGTGGGCGGGCGGGCCGGGCGCGGGGCGCGCGCTCACGGGCGGCCGTGTCTCCCCTCCCCCCGCGCAGATGATGAGATGTTCTCCGACATCTACAAGATCCGGGAGATCGCGGACGGGCTGTGCCTGGAGGTGGAGGGGAAGGTGAGTCGTCGGCCGGCGAGGCCGGGCTGGCTCGAGTTTCCGCCGCTTCCCTCCCCGCGTCGTTTCCTCCCCCCCCCCCCCCGCCCGCGCTTGTGCAATCCTCCGCGCTGCCTCCTGGCGGAGGGGACGCTCTCTTTCCGGGCCTGGGTTTTTCTAGAAAAGTGGAGGCGGAGCTGAGAGCCTGCAAATAGGGCCGCCGGGCTCCGTCCTCCTCCTCCTCCTCCTCCTCCTCCTCCTCCTCCTCCTGTGCGCGGTGCGACGGGCGGGCTGAGTGGCGGGAGCCCCGCACACGCCTTGCGGCGTTCTATTTGCCTCCTTAGCAACCGGGGCACCCCCTCCCGGCCCCGCACCCAGCTTCCACACGGCTTGTCAGTGACCCCCGCTTGCTTTCCCGTGCGATTTCCAGAATTCTTGTCTGAAATGGGAGGGTGTCCAGTTTTCCTCCTGCGAAGGATGATTTTTTCTTTTTTAATTTCCAACAAGATTAATTTGAATTTACATCCGGTGGGAGGATGGTGTGAACATGAACTGGTGGCCTAGAAAACTTAGGGGGGGTGCTTTGATGCCCAGGCCCCGCACGGGTTTGGCAGCTCAACTTTTCCCCGCCCCTCCTTTTTCCCCTCATCCCCTCTGCCCAGATGGTCAGTCGGACAGAAGGTAGCATTGATGACTCGCTCATTGGTGGAAATGCCTCCGCCGAAGGCCCCGAGGGCGAAGGGACCGAAAGCACAGTGATCACCGGTGTGGACATCGTCATGAACCATCACTTGCAGGAAACCAGCTTCACCAAGGAAGCCTACAAGAAGTACATCAAAGATTACATGAAATCGTAAGTAACAGCCCGCTGGGATTCGCAGATGTCTGGAAGCTTTGAGTCGGGCCCCACTCGGGACTACCTGGAAGTTCTTTGGCAGCAGGTTCACTTGGAAGGGCCCTGGCTTTTGTACTGACTGGGCAGATAACCAGCTACAGGGCTTGCTGTTGTGTGCATTGATGTAGGCAGACTGGAGCTTTGCAGTCTGGAATTTGCTGTCGTTCAGATTGGTACTTAAGTCCATGTGCAATTCAAAAATTTGATCTGAGCTAGTTATTTCTTGATGGTACCAGGGCCCTGCCCCCTTTCCTAGTTTGTCTTCACTTGTTGGAATTAATTTCCTCTAAGTGCAGTGCTTTAACTTGTTAATGTTGTTTTAGAATTAAAGGCAAGCTCGAGGAACAGAGACCAGAAAGAGTAAAACCTTTTATGACGGGGGCAGCAGAACAAATCAAGCACATCCTTGCTAATTTCAAAAACTACCAGGTAAATACCTCAAATTATTTGGGTCAGACATATTGTATAGATGAGAAGTGGCTTGAAGATTCTTTGATTTGTTTGCTGTGTGTGGAAAGCATAATGCTTTATAATAGATGGGGTTTCCGTAGCTCAGACTGTAGAAAGCCTTCCCTGATTCTAAGCAGAGCTTGTCCTCCGGATGTCTGAGTCTCCTCTCTGCTGGCTTCCCAGGTGACACTTAAGTCCTTACCCTCTTGAACTGCTAGTTATCCTTTCCTGCTCCCTAGTTGGAGTGACTCATTTCTGCTGAGGTGATGTCATATTCTGGGAAACCGCCAAAAACCACAACCATGCTTGGGAGGGGGGCGCGGCATACCTCACACTGCTCTGGCACTCTGTTGGGAAGTGACAGTTGCTCCCTATGTTGATTGAGGGACCATGTGATGCAAGGGATTAAATCTGGATCAACAAGGTAGATGCAAGACAAATGCCATGTTTTTGATTTGCTTTCATTGACAGTCTAATTTCTATGCTTGATTAAAAAGTAGGCTTCTGGGATTTGGAGTTAGATATACGTTAGGGTAAAAGTTTCCAGAAAGCCTGAAATACTCCTAAATTGTACTATACTCTTTAGTGTTGAACAAATGAAACAGATGTTTGGTGAACATTTCTCTTAGTAGCAGAGTTTGGTGGGGAATATTTGTTTGGCTATGACATACCTAAATGTAACTGGATAATTGTTTGCTTCTCAGTTCTTTATTGGTGAGAACATGAATCCTGATGGTATGGTTGCTCTGCTGGACTACCGTGAGGATGGTGTGACCCCGTATATGATTTTCTTTAAAGATGGTTTAGAAATGGAAAAATGTGTAAGTATAAGGATGTGGGTGGGAAATGGGAGAGACCTTCCTTGAGTGTTCTTGTTTGTTTCAGTGCAGTTGGGAGGGGCCTCTAGAGAGGTTTGTGTTTATTTTGGGAAAAGCTTAGAATGAGCTGTGATGGGTTACCAGCTGATAGCTTCATGGATTGGCCAAGTGCTCTGCTCAGCAGTAGAGCACTTGTTTTGGATGTATGAAGCCCTGGGTTTGATCACTGGCTCTGCAAAAGAAAAGGCTTAATATACCTGGCATTGGAAAGCACATCTTTAATGTTGAAGTGCAGGAAAAACACCCTGTGTTAGCATCTTCCTTGTAAAAAGACGCGTTGAAATCAAACTTTGGATTCAGATTCTGCCACATGAGTGTGTTGAAACTCTGGTTTAATGATGGTTTGACAATTAAGAATTGAAACTGCTTTTAGGAAATTAAAAGTATTCTATGCGAGGAACTGCTGGGAGGTAGTAGAGACATTTATTGTCCCACCTTGCAAAGGCCTCACACAAATTAGGAACAAGATAAACTTGAGACTAATCAAGATGAGGCAGTACAGGTGATTTATCCAGGGATTATCTGTCTTGAAGTTTCAGTTGAGGAACACTTGAAATGAGGCTTTGCACAGAACGAACTTCTTGGAAAATATGCCTCCTTACCTTTGGTTTTAGGCTGATTCTGCATCCACTGATAGACCTTGAACAAGTTGCTGTTGTTCATTTGGTTTGCACTAGGATGCAAAAGAAAATAATCCCAGCGCTTTCTGTCTGCCTCTGTGGCAGCCAGATTGAATAGGGGAGAACATTGCAGTCAGATACTCTTATTAAGTGCGTTCGTACAAAAAAAAGTATTGATTCCTTTTTCCTTGTTTTTACAGTAACAGATTTGGCAGTTACTTCGGATCTATCACCTGTCATCATAACCAGCTGCTGCTTTCCATCTACACAACACCAGGACAGACAACAGGGACTGATGTCATCTTGAGCTCTTCATTTATTTTGACCTTGATTTATTTGGAGTGGAGGCATTGTTTTTAAGAAAAACATGTAGGTTGTCTTAAAATAAAAGTCACTTAAATTCATTTGAGAGACTGGCTCTTAGTTTAATGCCTATTTAAATTCCATTCTGTAATAGTGCTCCTGGAGAAAGCTAGAGCCTGGGTGTAGACCACTACTAAAAAGCATAAGACTGTCTTCTGATTAACTTCTTCAGACTACTTCTGGGACTGGAATATCAAACAAGAATTGAAAGTCTTTAATTGAGTTGGGAAAGACCATGGTGTAACAGTGCCAACACTTGAAGTGGATTCATTACATTCTGATTACCAACAAATGGAAGTAGTTACCTTTGGAAGAGATTTCCTAAAGAATAAAGTGAGACTAATACAGTTGGAAGAAAAGTATTGTCTGAGCTTATTTACCGGAAATGAAGTAGACGCGAGTTCTAGAGAAAACCTAGACATCTGGAGTATTTATGCTGAGCAGCCTGAAAGGGACTGGCAGACTGGCCCGTTGTGCTACCACCTGTTTTTGTAAGACTCCAAGGTGGTGTTGATACTTAAATGTGGGATAAAATCAAAAGATGGGATATAAAAAATTGCTGTGAGAGTTAAATGTGGGTCCTGTTCAATCCACACTCATTCACTATGGACTGACTCAATCCTGACCCTTCAAGAGCTCACTGTGACCACTCAGGGCAGCAACTGCTAAAAAGAGCCTATGGGGCTTTCTAGGGAAGATGCTGGCGTCTATTTTAGCTGATGGTAGAGGAAAAGATTTCTGTATGGGAATGAGTGTGACAATGCGTCAGTTTGACAGACCAGCAGTTGCTTATCTGCTGCCAAGGTTTACACTACAGATGCGAGGAAAAACATGTCCTCACGCTTTCTGCCTGATTGTAGCATCCCAGATTGACTTGGAATTTGGGGGGGAAATGTGAATGTGTGCAACTCAGACTAAGCAGTAAGCTTGTTTTGTTCCTGAGAAGAATTTGAAATAATTTGAGTTGTAAGAAAGTTGGAATAATTTCCCTGGTTGCACTGATAAAAGCTAGAGTTAAGGCTAATGGAAAGAAATGAAGGATTTGATTCTTCATTTCATTTGGTATATGACTCCTGCAGTGCCCTTGGTTGGTCATGCCCCCTAGTGGTGGATGGAAGCAAACCCAAATATTGGGAAACTTAGTTACTGAGTTTTATAATGAGAATTCTTAAGTAGGCAAGTGTGGATGGTTATACTTAAGCCTGTCTGCCAGCGGCACTTGGAGACAACCAGGGTACAGGCATTTACTAGGTGTATGTGCTCTTATTACAGCTATCTCCCTAGCCCCCTGGGCTATTTTAGGCATACTGATAAGTGCTGACTGAGCATGTAAACTGACACAGCTATCACACAAGAGGAATAATAATGCAAGAGCTTTATATAGGAAAAAACTGGTCATTGTCTAGAAATGCTTATTTGGAGGGACTTGAGGGTGGGAGGGAAAAATACATAACTCAGTAATACTTGGGGTTGCCAGGTTACAAAAACATAAACCCAACTATCTCCTCAGCCTTAGCAATAGCCTTTTTGTTGGGTCTTACTCCCAAGTGTCAAGAACTAGACAGGCCACAGCAGGTAAGGCACTTATCTAACAAGCAGCTTGACTTGGGGGTTTGATCCTTAGCATCCCATATGGTTTCCCAAGCATTGCCAGGAGTGTTCCCTGAGCACAGGAATACTCATTGATAATCACTGGGTGTGTCCCAAACAGATTTGGAACTAGGTTATCAAAGTTTGAAGTCATTTCTGCCTGTGTCTCCCTGTGTCTTATGGTTGGAGACGCATGCTGTTGTTGGGCTGTTAAAAAATAACCCTTAGGGCTGATAGTACAGCAAATAAAGCACTTTGCATGTGACCAATCCGGATTTGGTCTCTGGCATCTATGTAGCGCTGCCAGGGGTGACTCCTGAGTGAACAGTCAGTAGTTTTGAGCATTACCAGGTGGTGGTCCTCAAACAGAGGGTCAGCTTATGCAAGCTTGCTTCCTATTCTCTCTGACCTCCTGGGTCTTTATAGAGCCCTAGGTTTTATTAATTAAAGAAAGGGTATTTGGTGTTTGGAACCTAAAGTTAAGAAAATGGACTTTGCGGGTCATCTGGGGCAGAGCATTCCAAAAAAAGGTAAACTGACACAGTACGGAGGGTTGACATGTTCTGACCCGGTTGCCATTATGCTGGACCTGAGGTGGGAAATGAGATCATGCAGGGGGTTCTGCACACACAGTTGCACCATCTAACCCAAAGGTTATGTTTTGGCTGCTGGTTGGGTAAAACAAAAGTTTGTTTAGATGAGATGATGGTCACTTAGTGTAGGGCAGGCAATTATGAAGAGAGTTGGAAAAGACAACAACTGATGGTGATGCCACACATTTGTCATGAGCATCTGGGAGAATTGTTGGGGCAGACAGAATGGGTTTTAAGTTAAATTTAAGGAGGGGTTGAGGGCAGGCTCGGACGACCCTCACCCATGAGTGACTCTGCTGTATAATCAATCTAAATTTTAGAATTCTTGGAGCACACAGCTGCAAATGTGGCCTCACGATCTCTCATGCTCTACACCACTGATGTACCAAGAGTAGCACATACAAGGGCTCCAGGATGAAATACAACCATCTTCACACACTTTCTTCTAAGGAAACTTTATTGG
The DNA here is from genome assembly GCF_027595985.1 of Sorex araneus. NCBI lineage: Eukaryota > Metazoa > Chordata > Mammalia > Eulipotyphla > Soricidae > Sorex > Sorex araneus. Next base: position 246,307,519 of record NC_073302.1, read on the forward strand.
ACCATTTGCAATACAAAAGTATCTTGGTTCTGCTTTGGGGGCATGGTTTGGGATTTGGGGTGGAAACATTCAAATTATGGTGGTGGGATTGGTGTTTGAATATTAATGAATTATTGTGAACAACTTTATTAAAAAATTTTTAATAAAGGAAATTTTTAATAAAGGAAATAGGGGAAATAAGGATCTCAAACCTAGGGCTTGGGGGCTGGAGCGATAGCACAGCGGGTAGGGCGTTTGCCTTGCACGCAGCCAACCCAGGTTCGATTCCCAGCATCCCATATGGTCCCCTGTGCACGGCCAGGGGTAATTCCTAAGTGCAGAGCCAGGAGTAACCCCTATGCATCGCCAGGTGTGACCCAAAAAATAAATAAAAAAAAAGAACAACCAGGGCTTCTGATAGGTCTTTCTAGTTCCAATGAATTTCTAGTTCCAATGGGTAGATATTTGGCTGTAGGAGCATGGAGAGGTCCGAACTGGGATAGTAAGATTTCAAACATGAGAAAACAGCAGGTGAGATTACCTGGAGAATGAGGTCTGAGTTCTCCAGTCAGCATGAGGATCCAGCAAGCAGGAGTTCTAAGAAGGAGCTGTTCCTGAAACAGGGAAGGCAGGGGATCAGCCTCCTGGGGGATAAGAGGACAAACTGTTTCAGGAACAAGGAAGCAATCAATAAGGCTGCCTGTTGGCAACTAGTCAAAACAAGGGCTTAGGATGTAAACTGAGCAACTGGAGTAGAGAAGAAACCAATTAAAATGGGCTTAACAGGGCTGAAGCAATAGTACAGCTGATAGGGTGCTTGTCTTGCATGTGGTCAATCCAGGTTTTACCCCCAGTACCACATATGGGCCCCACGAGGATTGATCCCTAAGTAAGCCATGAGCACCAGCAGGAGTGGCCCTAAAACCAAACTCAACACAACATGTTTCTGTAAGATACTGTTAATCACAAGCACATCTGCTTTAACAACAGGTGTGTGGGCCAGATCGATAGTACAGTGCGTAGGGCACTTGCCTTACACGTGGCTGACCTGGGTTCGATCCCCAGCATCCCATATGGTCCCCTGAGCACCACCACCAGGAGTAATTCCTGAGTGAAGAGTCAGGAGTAAGTTCTTTGGTATGACCAGGTGTGGCCCAGAACAAAACAAACAAGCATAAACAAAAACCACAGGTGTGTAAGTGTCTCACTTGAATCTTTAGACATTTTTCATACAACCTGGTTAAATCTCTACTAAGCTCTGAGGAGAGAGCTGGGGTGTATGCTCTGTGTGTGGGAGCCCCAGATTGGATCACAACACCATGTGGTTCCCTGAACCCTACCAGGTGGGTCTGAAACAAAAAAGCACTAGAGAATGTTGCATTGATGTAAATTCAGCCTGATAAGCCATGGGGTAACTGAAACCTAAATTGGTGACAACATTTATGGTAAACTGGCAAGAAGAGGCACAAGCCACCATCTTGAAAAATCCTGGTAAAATTCCCTGCTGCTGAAGTTCTGAGCAGACATGGATGTGCATGGTGCTGGACCACCTTGACTGGCTGCCTGACGTGAAATTAGGAGACTTTAACAGACATCACATCTTAGAACAGCAGCTACCATGAACAGGTCTCTGCTTTGCACCCAGTCATTCTGTAGTGAAAGAGGAACTGAACACCATGGTGAGCTCTGCATATTCCTGCAAAAAGATTTAGCTTTGTGCCAGTTGGCATAGAAGGTCCATAAAGAACTAAGTGCCTGGCTTGATGCTTCTAGATCTGTCAAGACAAGGAGCCATACCTGGGAAATAATTTATTTTACAATAAAATTACTGGAAAGTTTCAGTTTATGTCTTGAAAACCCATAAATAATAGATTTGTGTTTTTGTACTTGGCTTCACATTGGGCTAGCAGTGGGCAATTTACATTTCCTCCATCTTCTGAATCAGAGGAACCTTAAATAGGTTGGTTTTCAACGTTAGAGAGACAGTAGAGAGATTTAAGATGCTTGCTTTATATCCTACCAACCCTGGTTTGAATCTCCACATATGGTCCCCTGAGTACCTGCAAGGGGTCACTCCTGAACCATGTCGAATGTTGCCTTTTCTTCACCCAAATAAATGTCGCGGTTTTCACAGGCGTGAGAAATGTACAATTCGGTGAGGAAAACGAGCATAGTAGAAGTTTCTAAAACAATTGCTTGTTCAGTGGTGCCTTTAGTTATTCAATCTCCACTCCAAACATGTGTCATCCACATCCTCTTATACGTGAAATCTTACCTCAATTCCAAGGTAGCGCTGGGACAGGAGAAAAGTGGTGCAGCTCCATGTAGGAGCCACGCGTGCAAATAAAGGTATCGGGTGACTCAAGGGCTCCTTCACGGAGGAGAGGACACAGCAAATCTCTAGGCCAGAGTACATTTTTAATAATGATACTATAGAAGTTTCTAGACAATCAGACTCCAGTTTCTGAAATTTCTAAGAACTAGATGGTGGTGTAACACTCCTGATCTAGTTCTATGCATAGTGCTCTTTAAGACATAATTCCAAGTCGAAGTGCCACTTGGACATAGCTTCATGTAGAACTCGATCATTTTCTAAACGGTAGAAAGTCTTTTTTTTTTTTTTTTGCTTTTTGGGTCACACCCGGCGATGCACAGGGGTCACTCCTGGCTCTGCACTCAGGAATTACCTCTGGCGGTACTCAGGGGACCATATGGGATGCTGAGAATCAAACCCGGGTCGGCCGCGTGCAAGACAAACGCCCTACCCGCTGTACTATTGCTCCAGCCCCAAAAGTTGATCTTCTGTGACTATTTATTCCAAACAACTACACTATACTAGAGCATGAGATTTTTGAAGTCTCCCTCCAGAGCTGCTAATTTGTCACATAAGTCAAATACTTCAGTTGATATTCGAAGAGGAGGCAGGATCTGGCAAAGGAAAGTGAGACTTTGTACATAAAAAACAAACAAATAAACAAAAACCTCTTGGCACCTCATTGGGGTAAAATAAAGGATACAGTATCATTATTAAAAATGTACTCTGGTCAAGGGATGGCAAGTACAAAATTGGAAGCTGAGGAAACCCACCTTCTGATGAAGCACTGTTTCCTTGCTCTTGCCAGTATCCAGTCCTTCCTGAGCCCCCACAGAGTTAACCTGGGGGAACTCCATGTTCACGGATTCTGAATGTACCTTGGTGATGGCCATAACGCCAGCAGAATGGAGAATACTAACTGCTGGCATCTATTAAAAGGAACAGTGACTAAGCTTCTGAAAATTGGTTACATGTGCAACCTGTTCTGCTTTGTTCCACAGAGGGGGGAGGAGGGCTGGATGTGAATGTGAGCAGAAGTGATTTTTGCTTAGTTACTAAGCTTTGGGGTTATGGCATGAATTGTGCAAAGTTCCAACTTCTTGGCTATTTCTCTCCATATATCAAATGTTTTCCCTCCCTTCAATTCCCAGCATCCCATATGGTCCCCTGAGCACTGCCAGGGGTAATTCCTGAGTGCAGAGCCAGGAATAACCCCTGTGCGTTGCCGGGTGTGACCCAAAAAGCAAAAAAAAAAAAAAGTTTCCCTCTCTCCCTCCCTCCTTCCCTCCTTTTCTCCTTCCTACCTCTTCCCTCCCTCCCTCCCTCCTCTCTCTCTCTCTCTCTCTCTCTCTCTCTCTCTCTCTCTCTCTCTCTCTCTCTCTCTCTCCTCTCTCTCTCTCTCTGCTTCTCCCAACTCTGTGATCATGTGATTCCAAGGATCCAAACAATGGCTGCCTACAGCAAAGTGCCTTAAGCCCTTTACTATTTCTTCAGCCCCAGAATGTTTTCTTTTAACCTCAGCATGGATCGGAAGTCCCAGCTCCTCTCACCCAACAGACTCATTCACTTAGTCTTATTCTTCAGCTCATCACACCTCTAGCCTGCAGGTTCCTTCCCATTCTGGGCTGCACACAGCGCCAAGTTTCAGGCACACAATCTGTCAGTGGCTCTGCATCTAACCTTTTCACAGTCTTGAAGTTCCTTGTGAAAGGATCTCTCCAGTTTTATTTTGCACTGGAGTCCACAAATCATGTGGCTAGTCACAAATGCATGCTTGGGTGGGTGTGGTGGGTGTGCATATCTCATCAGAGGAGGTGATTGGCATGTGGAGCAGGGTAAAGCAATCAAGAGAAGCTGGGGCTGGAGAAATAGTTCACAAATTAAAAGGTGTTTGCCTTGCACCCCTGGCTCAATTCCCAGGACTGCATATACTTAACTCCTGGCTTTGTGCTCAGGTATCACTTCTGGTAGAGTTCAGGGGACCATATGTAGTACCAGGGATCGAACCCAGGTTGTCTGTGTACAAGACAAGAACCCTACCCGCTGTAATAATAGTTTTGCTACACAATCGTTTTTCTCCATAAGAGAGGAATCTTAAAAGCCAATGAGTGTTGGCCTGCTCTATCAAGCCCATGTTCTCTCTTGAACACGTGTTCCTCTGTTTCTCCTCACATCTTTCTAAGTACATTTGTTTCAATAAAAACTCTTTCTTCATGCTGCCCCATGTCTGCCCAGGAGGGGAAAGGTTTTTCTCTCTGACTTTTCCTTGCCAGGGGGAAGGGCGTGGCGACCGCCATATTATGAGGACCACAGATGAGAGGTACGAGCTTGCAGCCTTGGGACGCGAGGGTGCTCTCAGGAAGGTGGGCAGTACCAGACCCACTCTCCGCCGATATGTAATCCCGGGGGCACACGTGTGCGGCCTCACTGCACCTGCACGAGCATGATTCCAGAGAGGCCAGCTAAACTACTTTTGGTACTGGCAGCTCCTTGCAGAAATGTCTCCAGACTGAGAACTAAGCCTCGGCCCCATGCCTGCCCAGGAGGGGAAAGGTTTTTCTCTCTCGCCTTTTCCTTGCTGGGGGGGTGGGTGGGAAGGGCGTGGTGACTGCCATATTATGAGGACCACTAATGAGAGATACAAGTTTGCAATGATCCAATTTCTGGAAGAAATTTCCCTGGACTTAGTTGCTAAAATACAGAAACCCAAAACCTCATATCTCTTCACAGCAGGCCTGACTCTAGTGGGGAACTCCTAACAATAATAGTGAATTTTTTATTGAAATATTGAATGTAACCAAAGAGAAAGTAAAATTAAATTTATCAGTTACACAGGCGGGGGATGATGTGAGGTATACTGGGTTTTTTTTTGGTGGTAGAATATGTGCACTGGCGAAGGGATGGTGGTTTCAGCATTGTATAACTGAGTCTTTTAATTTTTTTTGCTTTTTGGGTCACACCTGGCTATGCACAGGGGTTACTCCTGGCTCTACACTCAGGAATTACTCCTGGCGGTGTTCAGGGGACCATGTGGGATGCTGGGAATCGAACTCAGGTCGGCCACGTGCAAGGTAAACGCCCTACCCACTGTGCTATTGCTCCAGCCCCATATAACTGAGACTTAAGCTTGAAAGCATTGTTATTTTCCACATGGTGATTCAATAATAATAAAAAAAAAACCACTCTTGCTTCACTGGAAAAAAACTGAAAAAAAAAGTCAATGAGTATGAGAGACAATTTTTTATTATGTTGTAAAGCTGTAATAATCAAAACAGTGTGGTATTGAAGTAAGGAGAAATTCTCAGACCAATGGGATAGAATTAAAAGTCTAGAGATCCATAGGTAAATGGACAGTTTCTTGTTTTATTTTGGGGCCACATCCAGTGATGCTCAGGGATTGCTTCTGGGTCTGAATTCAGTAATTACTCCTGGCGGTGCTCAGGGGATCATATGGGGTGCCAGAGATAGAACCGAGATTGGTCACATGCAAGGCGTCTGGATAGTTCTTTGACAAAGGAGCACAAAGTATGGAGTGCAGCAAGGAAAGCCACTTCAACAAATGGTCCTGAAAAAACTGTTCAGTCACATACAAAAAAAAAAAAATCAGATCGCTTTTTAGTACCATGCACAGAAATCAAATCAAAATGCATTAAATATTTTTACTATCAGATTGGAATCTAAAATTATACTGAGGAAAACATAAGTAGAATCCTTCATGACATTGAATCTAGAGGCATCTTCAGTAATTCAATGTCATTGGTCAAGTAAATGGAAGCAAAATAAACAAACGGGACTATATCAAATTTAGAAGTTTCTGCACCACGAAAGAAATGATTGCCAGAATAAAAAGTCACCCATAGACTGGGGAAAAATATTTGCCCACCACTCATCTGACAAAAGATTAACATTCAAGATATATAAGGCACTGTAGAATTTAAGAAGAAAAAAAACCAATCCCATTAAAGAATGGGGTGAAGAGACGAATAGAAACTTCCTCAAAAAAGAGGTACAGATGGATAAAAGATATCACTGTATCACTGTCATCCCATTGTTCATCGATTTACTCGATTTACTCGAGTGGGCACCAGTAACGTCTCTAAGCCCTGAGATCTTAGCAGCCTCTCCTTACTCATCTTTCCCAACAATTGGAGGCTCTTTCAGGGTCAGGGGAATGAGACCTATTGTTACTGTTTTTGGCATATTGAATATGCAATTGGTAGCTTGCTAGGCTCTGCCATGTGGGTGAGTTACTCTTGGAAGCTTGCCGGGCTCTCGGAGAGGTATGTATATATCTGTTACTGTATTTTGGATATGAATATGCAATGGGGAGCTTGCCAGGCTCTCCCAAGTGGGCAATAGACTCTTGGTAGCTTGTCAGGTTCTTCAAGAGGGAGAACTATGCTATTAGATGTTGTGCTGGAGCTTGGTTTTATAGCCTCTGGATGTTGACTGTTGATGGGATTACACGGCGCTGGGGGTGGGGGCAGTCTCTGGGTGTGACTGCCTAGCTACTGGAAAATGGGGGATCTGGGTGGAAGAGGCCCAGTCCCGATCCGAGCAACCTTGGAGATCTCAGCCCCGGGTCCCGTACACCTGGGTTCCTCCGCCAGCTCCCCCATGAGTGAGGCTCGTCTGGGCAAAAGTTATATGAACAAATGCTCTGCATCACTCATCATTTAGGAAATGCAAATAAAGACAAAATGGGAGACTATCTCACACCACAGACGCTGGCACACACCACTGAGAACAAAAGCAAACACTGTGGGTGGGGATGTGGGGAAAGGCACTCCATCCACTGCTGGTGGGCATAACAGTCTTTTTGAAAAACAGGGGCTGGAGTGATAGCACAGCGGGTAGGGCGTTTGCCTTGCACACGGCCGACCTGGGTTCAATTCCCAGCATCCCGTATGGTCCCCTCAGCACCGCCAGTAGTAACTCCTGAGTGCATGAGCCAGAAGTAACCCCTGTGCAATGCTGGGTATGATACCCCCCCAAAAAAACCCAAAAAGACCAAAAAGGACACTTATGAAAAAACTAGGAATAAATCTCCCACATGATCCGGCAATTCCACATCTTGGCCCAAAAGCTTTCTTTTTTTTTTTTTGTTTTTGGTTTTTGGGTCACACCTGGCGATGCACAGGGGTTACTCCTGGCTCTTCACTCAGGAATTACCCCTGGCGGTGCTCAGGGGACCATATGGGATGCTGGGATTCGAACCCGGGTCGGCCGCGTGCAAGGCAAACGCCCTACCCGCTGTGCTATCGCTCCAGCCCCCCAAAAGCTTTCTTTAGAAAAGACATTTGCACTTGTTTTTTTCTTTCTTTTTTTTTCCTTTTTGAGTCACACCCGGCGATGCACAGGGGTTACTCCTGGCTCATGCACTCAGGAATTACCCCTGGTGGTGCTCAGGGGGCCGTATGACTTGCTGGGAATTGACCCGGGTCAGCTGTGTGCAAGGCAAACGCCCTACCCGCTATGCTATTGCTCCAACCCCAAGACATTTGCACTTGTGTGTTCATGGCAGAACAATGAATGCAGAAGAGTTGCCTGGACAAAGAAACTGTAGTATAAACACTCAATGGAATACTACAGGGCTATAAGAAAAGTTGAAATCATGTAATTTGCTGCAACACAAATGGATTTGGAGATTATTCTGCTGAATGAAGTCAGAAAGAAAGGCACGGCTACTGAGAAATTTCCTTCATATGTGGTACATAAAGAAACATAGCAAGGAAACAGCAAGTAATGAAAGGCAACAGGAACTGAGAACTGGTCTTTAATGGGAATCTTACCATTCGCCGTAAGGGTGATGGGGGAGGGAGCCACTGGGATCATGGTGGAGGAAGGTGACAATCTGGTGGAAGGTGAAGTGTTGGAATATTTTATGCATGAAACCCTGCCATTATCAATATTGTAAATCATTGTGCCTAAAATGAGTGAGGCCTCATCCCTTGGTGCAGCCCATACATTCCCAGCATGCTCCCAGCTCTGCTGTCTGGGACCCCCAGCACCATAATCATGTGTAATCTCTGGCACACAGCTGGGTATGTGCAAACTGCAAAATGAAAGTGTGCAATCCCCTGCTGGCAGAGCAAGTGAAGATGCGAAAACACCGTAGGCAGGCAGACCCCCTGCAGCCAGCACTTGTATGGGCCCCTCAACTAATGTGCAACCCCCGCAAGCAGCATGAGCAGATGTGCGACCCCAGTCATCACAACCCAGTGTGTGGGCTCCACACCGAGTGTGTGTGTGTGATGCCCTGTGATCGCAGCAACAGCAGCAGCCAAAGGGAGGGGGAACAGAAGTCAGTGTGAGACTCCCATTGAGCAGTGCTCAGGCACTGCTCCTGTCTCCTTGTTCCCTGCAGGTATCCTCGATGCCCTGCAGATGTCCGGGTGTGGCTTGCCCACATTTCCCACATGCTATGTTAATGCATCATATTTTTTGTTGGTTGGTTTGGACATAAAGGTGGTGCTCAGAATGTAGTTTCAAAAGATGTTAAAGACAGGGTGGGGTGGAGGGGACAGGGTGAGGGTTGTGGGAGGGATGCTGGGACCATTGGTGGTGGAGAATGGGCACTGGAGGAGGGATGGGTACTCGATCATTGTATGACTGAAACACAAGCACAAAAGGTTGTAAGTCTGTAACTGTATCTCATGGTGATTCACTAATTTTTTTTTTAAAAAAAGATGTTAAAGATGTTGATAAGGGGCTGGAGAGATAGTACAGTGGGTAAGGCACTTGCCTTGCATGCCCTGACCCAGATTCAATGCCTGGCACCCCAGAAATAAATATGTATGAGAAATATATATATTTTCTGTAATTCATAGCCCCACACTCTCCCTTCTAGGGAAGCTGAAAAAATCTAGACTGAGAGCACTAGAGAAATATAAGTTTGTGACCCAAACAGGGGAGCACTTCCTAGCACTGGCATGAATTGCTGGTTAGCAAAGCTCTTGGTTTTGGGGCTACACCTGGTGGTACTCTGAAGGTGCTGAGGATCAAACACAGGCTTCCGGCATGCACAGCATGCACTCCAGCTCCTTGACCTTCTCTCCAGTCCAGATGTTGGATTGACTAATTTATTTGGTGGAGGCCGTGGGGAGTGGCCCCAGGGCCTCCCACATACAAGGCAAGGAAGGGATCTTCTGTTGAGCAGCCTGCAGCCCCTGGTGAGGTTTGGGGGAAAGACTGAAGCTGCAGAGAGGGGATCTTTCTGGGATACTTTGTGTCGTTTTGCAGAGGTAGGTGAAAGCATGAAATGACAGGAGGGGTCCTTCTGGGCTGGGACAAGCCTCCGCATCTGAAGCTCTCAGACCTGGGTCAGTACATCGTCTTTCTTCTCCGAACTGTAGCCTCATTCTGCTTCTTCACGTGTCTCTGTCCTGATATTCTTGGATCCTGCCTCCCTTCCATGGAAATCCTGATTCTCACTGAAGCCCAAATCAAAATCAACCTCATTCATTCTTTTTCTAAAATAAAACAAAATTATTGGGGAAATAAAAGGAAGGAAGAGAACGTAGATTTTGATACATGCTCTAGAGAGAACAGAGGCTTCTTCAGAATGGAGAGTGCCCAACAGACACCAACATGAAAGCATGAAACTACATATCTCAAGAGGGGAGATGCAGGCAGCACGGGCATCTGACCTAACTCATTTTATCAAGTCTATCACAGGTAGGTTTTCAAGCAACTTTCTTTTCCTCTTTTTACAAAATTTTTTATTGGATATCCGTGAGATAGACCATTACAAAGCTGGGTTTCAGTCATAAAATAATCCAACACCCATCCCCCCACCAGCGTACATTTCCCACCACCAATGTCCCCCATTTCCCTCCCACCATTCCCCAATATCACCTCCCCTGTCTCTATGACAGGCACTTTTCTTTTTCTTCTCTCTCCTTTTGTGCGTCATGGTTTGCCATACAGGTACTAAGAGGTCATCACGTTTGTTCAGGGAGTTCAGTATTTTTATCAGGAAGGTAAGGCTGGAGTAGCTTTTTTAACTGTGTGGCAGCTTTGGGGTGTGGACATGACTGCCAAGGCTTCTGTTTGTGTGTGTGTGTTTTGTTTTGTTTTGTTTTTTGGGTCACACCCGGCGATGCACAGGGGTTACTCCTGCCTCATGCACTCAGGAATTACTCCTGGCAGTGCTCGGGGGACCATATGGGATGCAGGGGATCAAACCCAGGTCAGTGGCGTGCAAGGCAACGCCCTTCCAACTGTACTATCGCTCCAGCCCCTGCCAAGGCTTCTGAAGAGCAGGGAGGTGGGGGGAGGTAGCCCATTCCAACTCTGAGAAAGCCTGGAGATGTCACAAAACCTGCACACCCAAATTTTCAGCAGATTACATCTCGGTGAGGTTTATCCTTAGATGGTGAAGTCTGGCCAAGGGACATGGTGGTGATTTGGGATTGTGGAATCTTCAAGTGGCTGCCAGGGGCTCTGCTTGAGCAGGCAACAGGCTGACCCATGCCCCCTACGATTTACCTTGGTCAGTTCAGCCTGTGGGGTCCGAGATTAACTGCAGCTTTCGATCTCTTCGAGATTTATTCATGGGTCTCTGAAATAAGACCAATAAATAAGCTTGTATAGCATAGCTGGATGTGGTTTGTGGGTGTGTCTCCTACATACTTAACTATTAGCCCTTTTTTTGCCTTTTAATTTCTTGGGAAACTTGGTCCTGAGTTGTTGGGGTCCAGCCAGAGGCACAGTGGAAATTTGGGGGTATCAGGAAGCCTGAAGGCACCATCAGAGTGCTGATACACTTGCCCTGTGGGTACAGGTTTACCTGCTGGTGGTCCTGCACCCCTACCTTTTTTGTTTTTGAGGGGAGGCACACTGAGCTGTGCTCAAGGCTTACTCCTAGCTTTGTGCTCAGGGATCACTACTGGTGGGATTCAGGGGACCAGAGTAGATGCCATGGACAGAATTCAATTGGCTGAGAGAAAGGTAAGTGCCCTGCCCCCAGTTCTATCCCTCTGCCCCCCTCTTTTCCTTTTTCTTTTTATTTTCTTGTGGTGTTTGGTGAGGTGGTTGGGAAGGGTTCTGGGGTTTCTCTGTGCTCAGAGGACCCTGCAGTTCTGGGATCTGAGCTGGGGTCAGTTGCATGCAAGGTAAGTGCCTTACCACCAACCCCAGTGCCATCTTCAAGCATTCTCCTTCTCCTTGTCCAGCAGTGCTCAGGACTTTGTCTCTGCGCTCAGAGATCACTTCTGGTGGGGCTTGGGGGACCATATGTGATGTTGGGGATTGAATCTGGTTCAGCTATGTGCCCGGCAAGCACCCAACCCACACTATACTATCGCTCTGGCCCATTAGGCATCTTTCTTGTTTTCTATTTTTTTTTTTTTTTGGTTTTGGGTCATACCCGGTGATGCACGGGGATTACTACTGGCTCATACACTCAGGAATTACTACTGGCAGTGCTCGGGGGACCATATGGGATGCTGGGAATCTTATCCGGTTAGGCCTCATGCAAGGCAAATGCCCTACCCGCTGTCTATCGCTCCAGCCCCTAGGCATCCTTCTTAAAGGCAAATAACATCTCCAAATCCGTACATGGCTGGGCCAAGATGTTTCAGATCTGTAATATATGATATATTGGTCATTGTTTGAATGGCCTCTCTGTGACCGACCTGCATCTTTGTCCTTTGCAATGTGGCTTTGCAGCAACTCCAACCCAGGGAACTCTAGGGCCTGACCCTCCATCACATGCCTCTTGCTTTGACTATGAGAATGTAGCAGAAAAATGGGTGCAATGGCATGGTTGGACCAAGGGTCTGGCTGCACCATGCACACAGGTGTTTGGAGAGAGAAAGTGAGGGTTATTACCAGAATGGATCAGGCAGGAGGCAGAAATTTTTTTTTTTTGTATTCATCTTCTTGTGCCTGTGATTTGTGGAATTTTTATCAGGAAGAGAGACAGGAACTCAGGGTTTGTAGCGAGAGTACAGTGGGAGAGTGTGTTTGCCTTGCATATGGCTGAGATTCAGGTTTGATCCCTGGCATTCTATATGGTCCCCTGAGTCCCCCGAGAACCCCCAGGAGTAATTCCTGAGTGCAGAGCCAGGAGTGACCCCTGTGCCTCGCTAGGTGTGGCCCAAACACACACACACACACACACACACACACACAGAGAGAGAGAGAGAGAGAGAGAGAGAGAGAGAGAGAGAGAGAGAGAGAGAGAGAGAGGAACTCAGTTAGGAATGTGTCTGAGGCAGTGGGGCAGGGGTGAAAGGTTAACTTGATAGCATTTGATTGGTTCAGCCCATTTTGATAAGCAGGGCCTTGAAGTCATCTGTCATTTGGGCATCTGAATAGGACTGTTTTCCACGGCAGGATGTGGATGTCTGAATAAGCAGGAGGAAGGATGTGTGTGTGTGTGTGTGTGTGTGTGTGTGTGTGTGTGTGCGCGCGCATACATGTGTGTTTGACTTTGAGGTTTTTTTTTTTTTGCTTTTTGGGTCACACCCAGCGATGCTCAGGGGTTACTCCTGGCTTTGCACTCAGGAACTACTCCTGGCGGTGCTTGGGGGACCATATGGGATGCCGGGGATCGAACCCGGGTCGGCCGCGTGCAAGGCAAACGCCCTACCTGCTGTGCTATCGCTCCGGCCCCACTTTGAGGTTTTTTTTAAAGGAGGGATACAATTGGTGGTGCTCAGGGCCTATTCCTGGCTCTGCTCAGAGATCACTCGTGGCAGTACTGGGGACCATATGCAGTAGTTCCCGGGGATTGGACTGAGGTCAGCAGCATGTGTAGGCAAGCGCCTTAACCTCTGTACTATCTTTCTAGGAAAAGTCTCTTGCTGTTATTTATTTCATATTTTGTTTTTTGGGGTCATAGCCATAGGGACTGAAGAGGTAAGGACTTGCCTTCCCTGAGGCTGCAGTGGCCATGGGCCTGGTTCAAATGCCTGGCATGGCAGATGGGATGACCAGGATGGGACACAGGCCTCCAGTATGCAAAACACAAGCCCTGGCCCACTTTAAACTTGCTTGGGTGAAGAGGGATATTTAGCTTTTTGGCTGTCCCTTCTATCCCAAGCCCTGTCTCTGCATTTGTTTCCCAGCCCTGCATACCCCACCCTCACCCCTGAACTCCCAGGGGTGACCCTTGAGACCCCCAGTGTCACAGCATCTGAGCACTGAACTGCCCAGCTTGGCTGGACACACATTGCTGAGAGTAGCCCCTACGGTCCCCAAGCACTGCTTGGGGATCCCTCACCAAAAAATAACCAAGAGTCTCAACACACACACACACACACACACACACACACACACACAGTGTCAGAATCAGTAACAAAGCCAAATACTATTGTACAAATCATAAGATCATTAAATGTGAACCTCCCCAGAGCTCCAAGTGCTCCAGGACCCTCTTGAACCCTCTTTTTATCTCCTCGAGCAGCCTGGACAGTGTTTCCAGGCTGTCTGTTGCCCCCTGGACACTTCACTCCCCTCAGCCTGGGACTCCTTACACAAACCTTTTAACCCTGTCTTTCCTGTTTCCATCTTGGCAAAGCTATCCTCTAATAGTTGATTGAGACCTTACATATTTTTGAGACTTGTATATAAAATCTCATCGTCTTCTCTCAGACTTCATCAATAAGTTGGCTAAGTAGTGAATGTGTCATTTGTAGATTGTCTGAAAATCCATTGCCTTGGAAATTTCAAGCTTACTACTGAGAAGCTGTTCTTTGCATGTAATTTGCTTTTTGTCATCTCTGGAAGCTTCGGAATATTTTCTGTGTTCAGAGATCACTACTAGCAAAACTCAAGGGACAATTTGGGGTGCTGGGGAATCAAACCTGAGTTAGCTGGGTGCAAGGCAGGTGCCCTATTCGCTGTACTACCTCTCTACCCCCAGCTTTAAGATATTTTCTTTGCTCCTTACACTCAGAAACTGGGGCTAGGGGATTCAGTTTGGGCCACACCCTACAATGTGGGGATTTGTGGCGGGGGAGCTGGCCACTCTCGTCAGGGGCCTATTAGGTGCCAAGGATCAAACTTGAGCAGCTGAATATAAGGCAAGCATATGACCCCCTGTACTATCTGTCTGGCTCCTGGAATTTTATACTATTTCTTTTTTTGGGGGTGGGGCACACCTGGCATTGCACAGGGCTTACTCCTGGCTTTTGCACTCAGGAATTACACCTGGCGGTGCTTGAGGGACCATACGGGATGCTGGGAATCGAACCTGGGTCGGCCGCGTGCAAGGCAAATAACTTACCCGCTGTGCTATCGCTCCAGCCCTTATACTATTTTCTAAGGTGCGTTCTCTAAATTTTCCCATGTCTTTTGGTCTTTTCAACTCAGACATGTATTTTTCATTTCTTAGATTATATAGCTACTTTCTTTTCATTTTTCTATTATTACTTTCTGGATTTCCCCCCAGCTATATATTGGGTCTCCAAAACATGCTGCTCAAGGGCAAAATCCAGCATGATCGTAGCCTGAGACAGCTCTCACCTCAACCTTGGTCCAGCTGTTAGGAGTGTGAGATTTGGTTCTCACACATGCCAGTACCTCGCTGCTTTTGTCTCATGACTGGAGTCAAGAGGTCGCCTTGTTAGCATGCGGCTGTGCGCAGAGGGTCTGCTGATAAAAGAGAGCTGCGGGGAAATGACACACTGAAGCGTCTGGAGTCAGGGGAAATTCGAATACCTTTCAAAAATTACGTTTTATAGATTGAAATGCAGTTTTACGGGGCTGAGGAGCTAGTACAGTGGGGTAAGGACCTCCCCTTGCATGCAGCTAGCCCTGGTTCAATCCCCACACCTCTAGGAGTGATCCCTGAATACAGAGTCGGGAGTAAGCCCGGTGCAACTTAAAAACAAACAAAAAGAACAAAGAGAAAGAAATGTCAACATTGCTGAGAGCGGGGACCAGGCTGACAGGAGGGCAGAGCTGTCATTCAGCCGTCCTTGAGAAGATAATCTGCTCTCTCTGATACAAGGACAGGCTTTGTTTTCCCTGATGTCTCTTGGCACAGAGAGTGTGTCTGCTCCATCCGTCTCAGCAGTAGCTGAGTCCAGGCAGGCCATGTTATTATGTAATGCACCCAGCAGGGCACTGCACTCTAGGCACGGAGCCTAGATCCTGCCTCTCCCTCACGCTGAGTTACTGCTGAGGGAAATTTCCCAGCAGGGTCAGGTAATTTAGCCCCTTCTCTTCCATTTCTCCGAAACATTTCCTTGATGTTGTGAATAACTTTTAAAAAACATGACAGTAGGGGCTGGTGAGATAGTACAGCAGGTAGGGTGCCGACCTGGGTTCGATCCCTGGTATTCCATATGGTCCCCTGAACCCCACCAGGATCCTTGAGCAGAGAGGCAGGAGAAGCCCTGGGCACAAAAGAATGTGATCCCCCTCCCCCCCAAAAAAAACAAAACAACCCCCCCAAACAAATCAAAACAAAAGAATACGAAAGTAGCTATATATATAACCCTTCAGGCTATAGGAGGTTAATTACTGTATCACTGTCATCCCATTGCTCATCAATTTGCTCAAGTGGGCACCAGTAACATCTCCATTGTGAGACTCGTTACTGTTTTTGGCATATTGAATACACCACAGGAGCTTGTCAGGCTCTGGGGTGCGGGTGGGATATTCTTAGTAGCTAGCCGGGCGGAAGAATCGAACCTGGGTCAGCTGCGTACAATGCACGTGCCCTACCTGCTGGGCTATCGCTCCAGCCCAGAGATTAATAAGAAGAAACTTTCCATCCCCCCTCCCCTTCGCTTATTTAATAGCAGCCTGGATTTAATCTGAATGAGGCAGTTTCCTTTTTCTTTTTTCTTTTTTTTTGGCTTTTGGGTCACACCAGGTGATGCATAGGGGTTACTTCTGGCTTTGCACTCAGGAATTACTGGTGGTGCTGAGGGGACCATACGGGATGCTGGGAATCAAACCCAGGTTGGCTGCATGCAAGGCAAACACCCTACCCGCTGCGCTATCACTCCAGTCCCCAAGGCACTGGTTCTTCTTGGGGCATTGCAGGAATCTGAAACCCATGGTACTGTCATTAACCTGCCACTTTTTCGTTTTGAGGCCACACCCAGCGAGCTCATGGCTTACCCCTGGCCCTGCGCTCAGGGATCACTCCTGGCTGTGCTCTGGAGACTGTATGATGTGCGGGGGTATTGAACTGGGTCAGACAAGCCCTGACCGGCTGTACTATCATTCTGACCCCTAACCTGTCACTTTAAATCCTCTTTAAGCTGGTTGCACACACCTTTTGCACCACCATTCTTTGAGAAACTACAAGTAGCTTCAGAGCTGACTTTCTATTATCCACCTTGTTCTATTTTTTTGCTTGCTTTTGAGCTACATCTGGTGATGCTCAGGGGAACATAAGGGGTGCCGAGAATTGAGCCTGTTTGGCCATGTGCAAGGCAAGCATCTCTCCCGTTATACTTTGTCCAGCCCCTATCTGGCTCTACTTTTGCCTTGAGAGTGTAAGATAAACCAAGGCAAGTGCTCTGAGCTGGTTTAAAGGGTCGGTGCACGTATTTTGCATGTGAGAGGCCCCAGGTGTAGTCCCCAACACCTTTAGCCCAAGGAAGACCCTGCTGGAAGCAGGCCTGTGCCTTCCAGCCCAGCGGCTCCGGGAGCAGAGCTCTAGAGCTCTGGCCAAGCACTGCCGGATGACACAGTTAGTAATAAGGGCTTTTGTTTGCTTTTGCGTCACCTAGATATGCTCAGGGGTGGTGGCTAACAGTGCTGGGGGCCCACGCCACCAGCTCTACTATCTCTTGAGCCCCCCCTCCCCCGTTTGCTTTCTTTGAGGGTAGTGTCAGATCAGATCTCTTGGGAAACATCCGATGATCATGAAGACTTTGGGGAGTGACTTTAAACACTCTTCCCCATCCCCTGCCCCCCGTCCCCCCCCAACCCCCCGCAAGGTCCTCCCGGCATGTAAATCACCCGAGAGAAGATACAAAGCGCATTTGGAAGGACCCCCTGGGTTACAAGAGGGGACAGATTTCTGCCGAAGAAGGCTCTTAGCACCCAGCCTTCTGCACCAACGCCGTTGGCTCCCTGCGGGGCTCCCAGCCTAACCCCATTCCGGACCGGGTGGACGATTCAGGGCCGCGCTGGACGCCGTGGGGGGGTGTGTGTGGGTGGGGGGCGGCTCCCACCCAACCTGGCTGGGAAGCAGCAGGCAGACACCTCTCAGGAGCCGCCTCAATCTTTTCAGCCTCTTCCTCTATTGCCTTTTCCTGGCAGCACGTTACCCAGCGTGTCCAATTAAAAAAACAGAAAAGTGAAGCCACTCGGGACTAAGCCAAGAGGCGGCATTTTCTGCTTGCAGGGTTGGGGCATCAATTGAGCAAGCCGAGTGCGACCGCCTTTTGCAGCCGTGCTGGTCTGCGGCCCCGGGTACCCGGTCTCGGTCTCGTGCTCGGGCCCGAGCGCAGGCGAGGCGAGATCGCCTGCAGGGGGCGCTGCAGCACAGCCGCGGGCAGAGCCGCGCAGGAGCGCCCGGCGCAGAGCCCTGGGGGGCGGTTCCCGGAGAGGCAAAGGGGGAAAGAACTACAAAGGGCATCTTCCTGGAACCGGCATTTCCCCTGCGTTACCAGGACGGTTCTAAGCAGACTTTTCCTTTTTTATTAACAATTTTGCGGCGATGATCCTAGACCGCCCTGTTGCTTGGCAACGGAAAGTGTTAATAAAACCACGAAGGTGTACACTTGGCCATAAAAGGCGGGTAGCAGAAAGCCATGGCTGCGTCTTTTTAATCGAAATACTTGGAGGCAAAATGGGAGATAAATAGTTTTATTTATTTATTTTTAGCTCCCAGATATGTCTTTGCAGAAAGATACTAAGCATTCGTTGGCGAATGTATTGAAACACATTCAATTATATTACTGATTTAAGCCGTGGGCAATTTAGGATGGCCCTGATGGTTGGCATGAGTTTATTATGGATTTATTCTTTCTGAAGACAATGAGTGCTCATATGTGTATCATCGAGATTTGAAACTATGTATGCACCTGTTATCACCCTTTTGATTTTTAATCATTATTATTAACCATTTAAAATAATAATAACAACCACTTAACCAATATTATCTCCCCTCTATCTATGCCTATTTCTATCCTAGAGAAATGCAAAGATAAAAAATGATGGCATAGGGGCTGGAGCGATAGCACGGCAGGTAGGGCGTTTGCCTTGCACGTGGCCGACCGGGGTTCGATTCCCAGCATCCCATATGGTCCCCTGAGCACCGCCAGGAGTAATTCCTGAGTGTAGAACCAGGAGTAACCCCTGTGCATTGCCCCGGGTGTGACCCAAAGAAAAGCAAAAAAAAAAATGATGGCATGGGTGGGGGCTCAGCCTGGGGAGGGTAATATTGCACCCCACTGCTCCTGAAAGGAACAAACTTGAAAATATAGGACTTTGCATTCCAGTTCTCAGACAAAACTGGACACTTTGCAATCATGCCTCCAAGATTTTTTTCTTTCTTTCTTTTCTCTTTTTGCTTTTGAGCCATACCTGATGGTGCTCAGAGCTTACACCTGGCTCTGCATTCAGAAATCACTTTTGGCAGTGCTGGGGTGGGGTGGGGTGATAACCATATGGGATGCTGGGGATCAGACTCGGGTCAGCCTTGTGCAAGGCAAGTGCCCTATCCATACTATGGCTCTGGCCCCTCCCAGATTTTTGTGAACTGGGCAATGAGCTCATTATAATTGTGTTATGTTTTTTCTTTTTGTGTCACACCTGGCGATGCACAGGGGTTACTCCTGGCTCTACACTCAGGAATTACCCCTGGCAGTGCTCAGGAGACCATATGGGACGCTGGGAATCGAACCCACATGGGCCACATGCAAGGCAAACTCCTTACCCGCTGTGCTATTGCTCCAGCCCCTAATTGTGTTACATTTTTACAATCAAAAACTGCACCATTACTTGTACCACTAAGGTATACATAGAATGAGCACAAGTGGAAAATACCTACAATAAAAAGTAGGGAGGTCAAGTTTTTCTTATTGGTATTCACATTACCAATCTGTAGTGAATAAGAAGGGGAACTGCGTTAAATGAACTCACCATAACATTTCAACAGAGCCCCTAGGAACGTCAGCAGAGGGCGCCCAAGTTTGCTTCCTAGAATACTTTAATGTAAATAGCAGGACAAAGCCTTGAGTCAGTTTCAAAGCAGGGAAGGGTGTGGAGTCAGGGTAACAAGGCACAGGACTGGAAGACTGGAAGGCTGCTGGGGTCAGCGTTCACTGCAGGCGTGGGAAGTCTTGACCTTGTTTACAGCCGTGAGCTGTGCTACTGTTTGGCAGGAAGGCCCTTCTCATCTCCCTCTCAACTTGTCTATCATTCAAGGGGGTGATGGTGAAGGACAATGACTTGAAAGGTATAATCACAGTCTAACAAATGTGGTAGGGGGGCTGGAGCAATAGTACAGCAGGTAAGACGCTTGCCTTGGACACAGCCAACCTGGGTTCAATCCCCCACATCCTATCTATCTGTGATTCCCCAAACACAAGAGTAATCCTTGAGTGCAGAGCCAGAGTAACCCCTGAGCATTGCTGGGCGTGGCCCCCCAAGTAAAAACAAAGCAGAGCTAAGGGTGTGTGTACATTCACAGAGGGAGGTCAGACCTACCTATTTCCAAGAACTTTGTCACATGCTCTAAAATTTAGGCGTCTGGAATAAATGATGGGGCTCCTTTTATGTTGCTATTTACCTTGTCACTGTGGTAGAGGCCTGGCCACCCATGGTGTGAGTACCAGAGGCGGGTGATGAAAGGAGACACTGTTTTTCTTTTTTCTTTTGCTTTTTGGGTTTCACCCAGAGATGCACAGGGGTTTCTCCTGGCTTGTGCACTCAGGAATTACTCCTGGCGGTGCTAGGGAGATCATATGGGATGCTGGGAATCGAACCTGGGTTGGCCATGTGCAAGGCAGACACCCTTCCCGCTGTGCTATAGCTCTAGTCCCCCATATTTTGGCTTTTTGGGTCACACTCAGCGATACTCAGGGATTATACCTGGCTCTGCACTCAGGAATTACTCCTGACAGTGCTTAGGGGACCATATGGGATGCCAGGGATTAAATCTGGGTCAGCTGCATGCAAGGCAAATGCTCTCCCCGCTGTACTATTGCTTCAGTCCCCATGAGACACTCTTGAGGGTCAGTAGTTGCTCATTTTGTTTTCAAAATGTTTTGCCAGAAAGATAGTAGAGGAGTTAAGGGGCTTGCTGTGCATGTGGCTGCCCTGTTTGTCCCCAGGCACTACCAGAAGTGAGCCCTGAGCACTTCTGGGCGTGGCCTCCCACCCCCATCAATAAAAATCAGTAAAGTCAGGAGTCAAGTGATCACTTTAATTTATGAGCAAGCCTGTCTTTCCTGTATAACCCGATGCTGGCCGTCTCTGAGAGGCAATTGGATTATTTGACAGCTCCTTTAGTCATATGTGGGTACTCAGGTTGGCGATTGTAAATAATGTTATAAACAAAGGGGTATTAATATCTTTTTGGACGAGTGTCTTCATATCCTTCGCATAGAAGTCTAGGAGTGATACTTCTGTTTCACATGTTATTTCTATTTTTTAAAGGAATTTCTTTAAAGACCGCATCTGGACATTGTCTTTATATGGAGTTAAGTTTCCTTGTTTGAAGAGGATGAAAATAGAAAAAGTTGTTTGGTGAGGAGGGAAAGAAAAAGTTGGTTCTTTTAATGCAGAAATTAATTCTACAGTAAGATTCAATTTATTTTTTATTTTATTTTATTTTATTCTTTTTGGATCACACCTGATGATGCACAGTGGTTATTCCTGACTCTGGACTCAGGAATTACTCCTGAGTGGTGCTCAGGGGACCATACGGGATGCTGGGAATCAAATCCAGGTTAGCCGTGTGCAAGGCAAATGCCCTACCTGAAGTGCTATCGCTCCAGCCCATCAATTTGCTTGTTTTGATTTGGGGAACACAACTAGTAATGATGAGGGCTGACTCCTGGATCTGTGCTCAGGTATCACTCCTGGTAGTGCTCAGGAGTACATATACAGTGCGGGGGATTAAACCAGGGTTGTCTGCATGCGAGGCCAAGTGCCTTATACCTGTACTATCTCTCAGGTCCTACAATGAGATTCTGAAGCAAAGGGGGAAATAAATTGGGTATGGAGAAGCAGTGAAGTTGCTAGAGTCTTGGATTTGGTCATGAGTTTAAATCCCCAACATCCCACATGCACCAAGCTTGAGTCTGGCCTTCATGGAAGTGTGGCATCTCACCCTTCCAAGGCTCCTGGGAACCACCAGGACAGACTGTCTAATTTTCAAGAGCAATCCCAGTCCCACAAGTTCTGCCCAAGCGTCCACGCATTTAGCAGCGCTTCTGTTGCAATATTCTCTTCCCTCCCGGTGTGAGGAGTCCCTGCATGCAGGGGCGGGGCTAGAGAAGCTCCTGCAGGTCTGACTGGGAAAGCCCTGGCAGGTGCTTGAAAAAGATCCTCAGAGCCACAGCCCGTGTTGCCCCTGCTGCTCCCAACCGTGTGATTTTTTTCACCTCCAGGGCTAGAGGTCAGTGCAGTTGTTTCCTGGTTGCAAGCTAGAACGGCTGCTCAGCCCCATTTAAATTCACTTGGCAAGTGAGTCTTCATGAGCTGTGGCACTACCACCCTCTCCAAGCCCAAAAGTAGATGCTGTGTAGGAGTAGCCCCTGCTTTGATAGATAAACAGCGGAGTTGTGCGCCCGCTTGGGCTGGCAGGGCTGGAAGGTACCAAATACTGTTTTCTAAAAGATAGGTTAGTCTATCATTAAAGGGGTGTGTTTGTGTTTGTGTGTGTGTGTGTGTATCTGAAATAAGTTCTCATACCTAGCTTGCTGGAGATTATGAGAACTCAACCATGAAGATGTGTCGAGACCCATTTATTCTGAGATGTCTGTCCCAATGTGTTGTAGCTGTTTATCAATCATTATTTTTAAATTATTTATTTATATTTTTAGGGTGGGGCTTTGAACTATACCTGGCAATGCTCAGGGATTACTCCTGGCTCTGCACTCAGGAATCACCCCTGGCGGTGCCCAGGGGACCATATGGGATGCTCAGGATCGAACCTGGGTCTGGGGCATGCAAGGCAGGCTCCTCACCCACTGTACTAAGGCTCTGGCCCCTGTTGTGGCTGCTTTAAAAGGACGATGCGGAACCAGGTCTCCCTGCTTCATGACCTAAGGGCCATCAGACCTAAAAGCAGGTCCAAAGTGCCTGCACTGGGGTGGGGGGCAGGGGGTGTCGTCGGTTCCCACAATCCTGTGCTCTCATTTCCTGAAGACACTTCAAAGACAAGGGGTGTGGGGCTCGGAAGCCTGATGCCTGCCCTGGTGGCTTGAAGGACAGTTATGTACATGGGGGCAACAAGAAATGCACCCATTCTTTGCACTGGGACACTTGTCCTGCTCACCCCTCGGAGGGACCCAATCAGGACAGCTGACAGGAGGTGGGGGAGCCAGAGCTGGCTGTGGGAGGAAGGGGCACCAGAGGTGGGATCTCTCCTCGGTGCCTCATCTCAGGGCTCAAGCACCAGTTCATAGTTACTTTATGGTTTTTCGGGAGGGTCCAAGCCTGGCCCTATGTGGGGGACCTTATGTGGTACTGGGAATCACACCTAGGTTGGCCTCACACAAGGCAGGCATCTTAACCTGCACACGACCTCTCCAGTCCACTTTTTACTTTTTTACATTATTCTTTGGCTGACAAATGTTGGACAAGTGCAACTGTTCCTGGGTCTGCCTGACAAACCATGAGATATGCGCAGATCTGGGGCCGGAGCAATTGTATAGCGGGTAGGGTGTTTGCCTGGCATGTGGCTGACCCGGTTCAATCCCCAGCATCCCATATGGTTCCCTGAGCACCGCCAGGAGTAATTCCTGAGTGCAGACAGGAGTAGCTCCTGAGCATTGCAAGTGTGACCCAAAAAGCAAAAAAAAAAAAAAAAAAAAAAAGAGAGAAATGTGAAGTTTGATAAAAGCAAAGCTGGGCCGCCCCTCCCAGGAGGGATTTGATTTTCTTGGGAAGTGCCTACATTTGCATTTAACTATTTATTGTTCTGTTTTTGAGCCACACTTAGATATGGCTACACTTCTGAGTGATACTGTTCTTTTATCTTTCCGTGGAATTCTAAGAGATTTTCATCATTTTCTTCCCATTCATTGAGGTATCTTTTGCTCAGTGCTCTCGCCATATTTTAATTCTGGAAGCCCAGGTGAGCATGTCATACAGAATTTTGCCCAGAATGCTTCGGTTTCCACACGCGAGTCCCCAGACAATGGCTCAGGGGCCAGTGACTGCTGTCTGGGACACCCCGCTAGACAGAGCCTTCCTTGGCACACCTCCCCCAGCCCCGCCACCACCATAACTGCCACTGGTTGGGGCCTGCTCCCCCCCACTGATTAGATCAGGAAAGGTAGTAAAGGGACGACACCTGACCCAAACAAGAACAGCACATTCCTTTGGAAAATCAGGAGCTGGGACCTGAAGTCAGAATCCTCAATCTGTGTGGGAAGGTGAGCGAAAAAGTGCTGAACAGTGAGGCCAGCCCTGGCACATCAAAGACAAAATCAGCCGTGTGCAGAAGGAATAGGGGAGCAAACCACGTTGGGGGCAGGAAGCCCAAAGGCCCAGAGCAGGCTGGAGCAGACACACCGGCAGGCCAGCAGCAGAGACCAAGAGATGGCTGAGTAGGAAGGAAGAAGGGTCACCTCGGCCTTCTGGCGTCTTGGACTGGATTTCTTCTTGTATTACAACTCCAAAGTCTCAGGGAGGACAGAGGCGAGGGGCCCGGCTGGGATATACACTTCTGCACACATGCAGCGGGGGTCCAGCAGAAAGGCCTTTCTCCCAGTAGGCCACACACACACACACACACACACACACACACACACACACACACACACACACACACACACACACACACACACACACACACACACACACACACACACACACACACACACGAGTTTGGACACATGCAGTGGGGGCCCAGCAGAAAAGGCCCTTCTACACACACACACACACACACACACACACACACACACACATACACATACACACGAGTCTGCAAAAGCCAGCCAGCCTAAAGCAGCAGCATGTGTCCTGGCTGGGTTTACACCAGGGGCAGTGCTCTGCAGGGTGGGAGACAGCCCACAGAGCCAGCAATGCTCTCCCAGGCCCACGCAGAGCCAGAATTGGACCCGGGCTTGTTAGAAAGCCAGAACTGGGCCCTAGCTGGGGCAGAGCGATAGCACAGTGGGTAGGGCATTTGCCTTGCACGAGGCTGACCCAGATTCAATCCCTGGCATCCCATATGGTCCCCCAAGTGCTAGCAGGAGTAATTCCTGAGTGCAGAGCCAGGAGGAACCCCTGAGCATTGCGGGTGTGACCATAAAGTGAAAAACAAACAAAACTGGGCCCTGGGTTGGATGTTAGAGAACATTTTTGTTGTGATCGCTCAGAGATGCTGCCCTTGTCAGACTTTCCAATCCCTCCTGCAACATTTCTCCACCCTGGATCACTGGTGACAGCGATCATCTAACTGTCCCTCCCTGCCTTGGCAAACACAAGCATTCGACACGCTGGAGACCACGAAACCAATGCCTTGTCTTGCTGGAGCCTGAGTTCTAACCTGAATTGACAAAACTCCACTGACTGGATCCACAGGCCCGAGAAAAACCCCTTTTGAACAGAAGATACCTGTAATTTCAAAGAACCCGCCTGGCTTTTCTGCCCTATCCCAGTCGGTGATGGATCTGCAGCAGCGGGTGGCGCGGGCCAACCCCTCCCTGCACTGTCAGCTCCAACACTGACCTGTATCTTTATTGATGTCATCCTGCCTTTGCCAGACTGCACACAGGCAAGCATTTGGTAGAGAGCCCGAGGAGTCTGGCCTCATGCATGCCAGCCGAGTGCTCTGCCACGGAGACACATATTCCTGGCCCACACGACAAGGTCCGCTGTGTTTTGATCTTCGTTGTTCATTTGTTTGGGGGCCATCCCTGGAAATGCTCAGGGCTTACAATCCTGGCTGTGCACTCGGGGATCACACCTGGCAGGTTTGGGGGGCCATGCGGGGTGCTGGGGCTGGAACAGCGCCTTCCCTGCTGTACTAGCGCTCTGGCCCACGTCCAGGCTTTGAAGGGCAGGGAGTGAGTGCTGCTGCAGGCTGCAGGCGTGTGTGGAGGGAGGCTGTGCCCAGATGCCCAGGCGCTTTCCCGTGCTCTACTGCCTACCCCCAGGGTCTCACCGGATTCCTACACTCCTTCAAGTCTTGGCTCAGATCTTCACAACTGAGTTCAGAAGCCGACTCCTGAGAGGGTTTTCCTGATTGTCCTATGATTGGAACTAATCATGTTATTCTGTGCTACCTTCGTATATTTTTTTTTTCTTTTTGGGTCACACCCAGTGATGCTCAGGGGTTACTCCTGGTTTTGCACTCAGGAATTACTCCTGGTGGTGCTCAGGGGACCATATGGGATGCTGGGAATCGCCCTACCCTCTTGCTATCACTCCAGCCCCTAGCTTTGTATCTTTTTATGTGTAATGAAATCACTTAAAAGCTTTATGCATTTAGGGTTCTAAAGACAGAATAGGGGTAAGGCACTTGTCTTGCATGTAGCTGACTCTGGTTTGATCCTTGGCACTGTGTATTCTCCTGAGCACTGAGCCAAGAGGGACCCCTGGGCACTGAGCCAAGAGCGGCCCCAGAGCCAAGAGTGAGTCCTGAACTGACAGATGTGCCCTCCTCAAAAAAAAAAAAAACATTAATATGCTTTGTGTTCTAACTCTCGGTATTCGAGACATTTTACATACTTGTTAAATTTTCATTGCGATTCTATGAAGTGGACTCTGTTTCGGGGTCATATCCAGTGGTGCTCAGGGGATGGTCAGGGGGCCAGGCATTGCTGGGAATGGCTAAACCGAGGCCCTTCTAATGCCATGTCTGCTTGGAGCTCTCTCTCTGATCCTGAAGGAGACACCTTCAATACCCCTAGTTTGCAGGTGTGGAGCCCGAGGTACCAGACTCCCAGAAACACCGCAGCACAGCTTCATATGCGCTGGAGCTCTGCCCTGGCAGAGCAAGTGGCAGTCACCATGCCCACTCTGGCTGGCACCGGTATATGGCTTATGGTTTATGGCATGGACCAAGGGAGGGCTATGGGAGACACAGGTCTGGGTTAGGGCAGCAGCCAACACTCAAGAAGACGGGGTTCTGGAGGCAGACAGGTACCACTGACCAAGGGAATGGCAGGTGCGGACCCATCGTTCTCAGTTCTGGACTGATGATACGATTACCCACCGCTCCTGGGCAAGCGCCTCTATAATCAGCAGCAGGAAGAAGGCGCGGGGGAGGGGGGGTCCTGCACAAGAGCAAGGGAGGGGAAGCCCTCAGAGTGGGCGCGGGGAGCAGAAACACAGCCCTTGTCAGAGAGGATACAAATTCTCTGTGCAGCGGCACTTAATCCTAGAATCCTGGTATTCTGCTGTCAAAAGTTAAGTAAGACAGCAAAATATCATAGTATCTCCCGGATTTCTTTTACCAACACAGCATCTTAAATGTCCTTTTTTCTTTCTTTTTTTTGACTTCTGGTTCGAAACAATACAGGTACCAAAATAGACAAGTTAAAAAACAAACAAACAAACAGGTTTTTACTGGACTCAGTTTGCTAAAGTTTCTTTTGCTTTGGTAATGTTTGTGGGTACAATTTCGGTCAAATTTTGGGCTAGGTAGAACTTTAACCATGGACTTGCATCACTTTTGTTTAAAATTAAGAAAGGAAAACAAAGGAAACATTTCCACATCCAAGGCTTCGACAGTCTGTGTCTAAGACGTGGGCTGCCCACAGAGCTGCTATCGTTACCGGCTCACCGACCCGAGTCTGAAGGGCAGGCAGGAAAACTCTGAGGTGGTCAGTGTTTGAGTGCTTATACCCTGGACTGGGGAGATCCTCTCTGAATTCTTGGGAAAGTATTTAATTTCTAAAGCAAGCAAGAGAACCATCAGCTGACTATGATTTCTGACCCACTTCTCATGTCGCAGTCACTACAGTATGGTCAGCTATTTGTGGAAATTTCTCAGCACAAACGTAAGTGCTCTCCTCTGACTAAGGGATGTGAACATCAAACATGATCACCTATTAAAGCCACCCTAGGCCCCCAACTAAATGCTTTGTTCTTCGACAATTTCAAATTAAGGAGCTTTGGTTTTGTATTCGGCTTAAGAGTGCCTGCAACCGACTTGTAATCGACCACTTTCTTCTTGTTATGTTGTTCCTTTAGGATCTTAACAACCTCAGCCCTTCGGAGCAGAAACATGGACAGGGAGTCCTCACTTAGAAAACATTTCCTGGGGCTGGAGCGATAGCACAGCGGGTAGGGCATTTGCCTTGCATGTGGCCGACCCGGGTTCGATTCCCAGCATCCCATATGGTCCCTTGAGCACCGCCAGGAGTAATTCCTGAGTGCAGAGCCCGGAGTAACCCCTGTGCATCACCAGGTGTGACCCAAAAATAAAAAAAAATAAATATAAAATAAAAAAAAAACATTTCCTAATTTTACAGGTTAGAAATAAATATTTCAAAGGGGAAAAAATGTTCTTCATCTACCAATCCCTAATTCCACTGTAAATAATCTGGATCAACGCAAGGTAAGTTCTATAAATAATTCTTTTTAAATTTTTTGGTTTTGGGGGGGCCACACTTGGTGATGCTCAGGGGTTACTCCTGGCTCTGCGCTCAGGGATCAATCATGGTGGTGCTTGAGGGGGACCCTCTAGGATGCTGGGGATCGAACCTGGGTCAACTGTTGCAAGGCAAATGCTCTACCCGTTGTACTATCGCTCTGGCTCCAAATTCATTCTTTTCCCTTAAATAAACAAACACTCAAGGAACTTCCTAAGAATTATTGGATTAAAAAAATTCAGCCTGTCCCATCTCGGGTTGCATGTGGCCCGCAGCCTTGCGGCTGTCTCAGTCACTCTTCTCTTCTGCTTGATAGTGTCTGTACTCCGGCTTCAGCTCCCACGTGTTCTTGTGGATCCCTTTCACATTCTGAATGCCAATTTCCTTCAAGATTTCCTTCAGGTAGCCCTAAAAAAAAAAACAACAATAAAACACCAAAATAAACAAAACCCAGAGGAGAAGGCAGAAAATGAATATGGCACCACATTATACACATGAATAATAAAAATGAAGGCTTGGAAAGGTCACGATTTCTCAATAAAGAGGTTCAAGAAACAGTCTTTTGGTTTTATGCATACAATATAAAATACCTGCAGAAAATGAACTCGACTATTAGTCTTTTGGGAGTTGAACAACCCGAGCCAATCACTTGAACTTAAAAATAGGCTAGTAGAAAATACACTAGAAAATGACTGGGGCCCAGTGCACAGGGTTGCTAAGTGTGACAGTATATTGGGTGCGTATATTGTGTGTGTTAATGCGTGAATATATATGTATACACACATTTATCTATAACACAAATATTTTTTTTGGACTGGAATATTCTATGAGCAAGCACATTAACAGGTTTTCAGAATTCTCAGTTCTAAGGTGAATTACTCAAACTTGTTACCAGAGTTGGTGTGACAGTACAGAGGGTATGGTGCTTGTCTTGCACATGGCCAACCTGGGTTTGATCCCCAGCACCCCAAATATTCCCCCGAGCCCCGCTGGGAGTGCTCTCTGAGCGAAAGCCTGAAGTAAGCCCTGCGCACCACTGGGTATGGTCCAAAAACTAAAAAAACAAAAACCCAAACCCAACAATAACATAACAATCCCTCAAAAGCTCCACATTTGTTATCAGGCCAGATATTTTTCATGTGTGATAAAGACAGTGTTTGTATTCACTATTACTTGTACCTTGGCCACAATTACTAAGGCAGGTGTGGGATAAGGAATTATAACACTATGGGGCTGGAGAGGTGGATCAAAGAGGTCACACTTGGGTTGGAGCGATAGTACAGCAATTGCTCATGCCTTGCATAAGGCCAGTCTGGGTTCAATCCCTGGCATCCCATATGATCCCCTGAGCAATGCCAGGAGTAATTCCTGAGTGCGGAACCAGGAGTAACCCTTGAGCGTCACCAGGTGTGACCCCAAAAGCCAAAAACAAATGAACAAAAAAACAAAATCCCCAAACAAAAAAAGAAGAGCTCATGCACTGCATGCAGGAACCCCAAATTGGACCCTAACACTTCATGCTTCTTCAAGTACTGCTGAGCTTGAAGAAACAAGTGGTGATAATACATGCCCCAAACCGTGGGTGCGGCAGCTCCTATGTTCGGTGAACAATGCAGGGCAGACCCTCTGTATCGCAGTATTTAAGGCCTGTGCAAGTTCAACCACTATGAACCAAATGGTCACTATATTCCTGCAAATGACTGTTATAATAAATGTAGCAGTAAACCTCACCTTCGCTTATTGGTGCCCAAGGCCAAATTATTCCGCTATAAACTGACAAATGTGAGGCCTGTTCGCCCTATGCCTGGGCTTGGCAGGACACCAGGGACACCCCTATACCCCACATCCCACTCCCTGGTGGGGGTATTCTGTGCTGGGACTGAACCTCGGGGGGGCCTCTGCGTGCAGGGCATGTGTCCAGTCTTTGAGCTATCTCCCTGGCTCCTAAGAAAAGGTAATAATTTTAAAGTGATATTTTTGCTATAAAGGTAACAAACCAATCTAAAAATATTTTTTTGTGTGCATGCTTCAAAGGACTAGTTATAGTATTATAGTGTCTCACTTCAATGATGGAAGGAAGATATGCTCGCTCTCTCCCCCCTCCCCCCCCCGCCTCCAGTTCCTCTTTCTCTCCCTCTCCCCCAGGGATTGAACATAGGGCTACACATGAGGCCACTGCTTCAGTGCTGAAGCACATCCCAGGCCACAGTGTAATATTTTATTTCAGTGAAATGAAACATCAATTTAAAAGCAGTAAAGAGGGCCAGGAGATGACTCAAAGAACCATGTACATGTTTTGTATGTGGGAGGCCCAGGTGCAATTCCCAGTTCCAGAAGGTTCCCTCGAGCAATTCTGGGAGTAGCCTGAAAGCAAACAAGAGCACAGAGGGCCAAGTTCTTCATGCATTCCGGTTTGCATCCGGACTCCACGCAGGGTTTTCGAGCAGCCGCCCTTTCTCTGGGTGCCAGCAGGTGGCAGCAATGAATCAAGTGAGTGCCAGGTTGCCCTGGAGGCGGCTGCCTACTCCCACCTCTGGGCAGTGGGGCTGAATGAAGGACCCCCGCCAGAGGAGGAAACTTGGGGACATCTAGGTAACTGCATATCTGCCCTCTGCTACTTCACACTATATGAAACAGCAGAGGCACTATTCAGAAAGTACAAGTAACTGAAGCTGGCTCCCAGGTGGAAAATGCTGGGCTGTATTTACAAGGCCTTTGTAAAATCCCCAGCTGTTGAGGCTGGAGCAGTAGTACAGCGGGGATGGTGCTTGCAGGTGGCTGACCCAGGTTCGATTTCTAGCACTACACAGGGCCCTTTAAGCCCTGCTGGGTGATCCCTGAGTGCTGAGCCAGGAGTAAGCCCAGAGCACTACCGGGTGTGGCCCCCAAACCAAAAGACTGGCTAACTATTGTGGGTGCAATGCAATGGGTCAAAACTGAAGAGGGCCCGGATCACCGAGGTTCAATGCGGTCGCTACACAGCCACTCCACGGCTTTGAGAAAAGCTAATCAGAAAGTCTTAGGTCAAAGGGCGGGTCATGCTTTGAGGTTCAATGACCCAGGCTGAACACTGCCTGCAGCACAACACCCCCCACCACCACTATGAATGGGGAGAAGCTCCTGAGATCCACCAGGGGTGGTGGTCCCAGAAGAAACAAATGAGGGAATATTTTTCTTTTCTTCTTCTTCTTCTTCTTCTTCTTCTTCTTCTTTTTTTTTTTTTTTAGTTTTGGGGCAACATTTGGCAGTACCCAGGGCAACACTTGGTGATCCTGGGGATCAAACCACGGCCACATGCCAGGCAAATAAGTGCCTTAAGCCTATCTCTCTGGCCCGTCTTTTCCTTTGAATAGTATGAGTTGAGATACACACATTCTCAATTTGTCAAATAACAAGATGAGAGCAGGGTGACAATGGCTAACCATGGCACAGAATTACTTTGGGTGAGTGGCAGGAGGAGGAACTTGAGGACGTTTCAAATTATAGCCTTTGGCCACTTTACATGAACTCAGAAAGTGAGCCTTGCACAAGGCACTGGCAGAACAAATTGAAACAGTGAAAAATAAGGTTAGAGAGTCTCTTAAAAAAATAATTGACAGAGAAACAGCGAGAGCATGCAACTCTTCTGTCAAAATCTCCCAAGGCAAGCTTGCTCTTCAAGCTCGGGTTCTCCCTTGAACATGCATCTCGCTCGCTTCTGTTTGTTTGCTTGCCTTTTCCACTCTGGAGAGGCCTGTGTTTACTCTCAAACATGTATTTCTCCCTTTCCTTCCCCTCACATATATTTTTTTTCCCTTCTCACATACATTTCTAGATAAGACTTCAATAAAAACTTTCTTGCTTCACAAACAACAACAAAAACCAAAATAAAAAGGAATCGAAAGAAACCTCCAAGTTCCCTTCGGCCTTTCGCTTCCAAACTCATGCACTGGTTTCCACTCGCCTCCTCCTTCCGCACTTCCCTTCACACAGACTTCCTCCTGCTTCTGTGTCTGTGTGCTTCTGGCTTCTTCCATACGCTCCTCTCTTTCCCTAAGCTGCCTCTTCCTTCCCTCAAATCAAAACTCATCACCCTTCCAGCCGGGGCTCTGTGCCCTTTCTCGGAGACTTGCCCCTGAGAACACACCTCTTAGATTCTCCATACTGCCCTGCGCCTACTTCAGTGAGCCCTTTTCTCCCCCGTGACACCATCTCTCCTGCTCCACAGGTGCCTACCTATACCGTCACTTACGCCGAAGGACTGAGTGTGCCTACGGGGAAGTGGGAGGGGACAGAAGGGCCCGTGAGCGAGCCCTTAGGCATGAGGCCGCACTGTGCTAACTCCAGTTCTCAAGCGCTCATTGGCCCGGACAGGGTGATGGCCCGCTTGGAGAAATAAACGTTTACTGATTAAATTGTGCTACCTGACTGTGAGTGACACTTATTGCTAAAATCTGTATTATAAGGCTAACATACAGGAGAAAATGTCAACTGGGGGGAATTCTAGAGGTCCTAAGAGGATTGAAGGCTAACTGGTGATCTGATTTTCCTTGTTACAAATTTAGTACCGGAGAGAAAGCTGTAGGGGCTGAGCGCAAGGGTTTCCCAGGACCAGTGGGAACAACCCCTGGGCATGACCAGACGTGGCCCCCGAGCAAACAAACAAAAAGTCCATATAGTCACGTAAGCATCATTCGAGTATCTACTATGGGCCAGGCAGAGTGGCACACTGCCTTCATTCTCACAGAATTCACAGTGTAAGATCAGGGTGTGTGTGGGAGGGAGGCAAAGATGGAGAAGCAGGCAATCAGGAAAGAAAGACGTGAAAATGATTAAGACATATCAGCAGGATGTTACAGGAGCACCTGTAACATGTTCACGATGTTCAGTTGGGATGTGCATTTGCTCAACTGAACTGAATGACAATTCAACCTGCACAGCCTAAGAGAAACCAGTTCTCCTCTTCTGATTTATTCTAATATTGAATGAGTTTCCAGTGCAGACCTTTGCTGGCCACCTGTACTTCACACAAAGGGTTCTAGCCACTCATCTCCATGCTGCATAGGATCGGCGATTTCTCATGGTCGACTAAGACTTCTGGTGCAGAAGGTCGAAAATAAAAACCTGGTTTCTGCCTGGCAATTCCTCCTCAAAGGGAATTTGAGGCCCTCAGAGCGAGCCTGATGCAGGGGAGAAAGGGGAGGCAGTTTCCATGGAAGGAAAAGGGTAAAGCTCACACTTGACTGGGTAAGTCAAGGGACAAGGACATGGCTTATGTTTATGGGTCAAGGTAGAATTGTGGCAACTAGGGAAACAGCTCAAAGTGCTGGAGCACATGCTCTGCAAGCTGGAGCCCATAGGGGTTCGAGCCGTACTCCACACGGTTCTCCAAGTATCTCTGGATATGGCTCCAAAACAGAACAGAACAGCAATGTGGGGGCCCAGAGGCCAGACATCCAAGGATCAAATTTCTAATTTCCCAAGATCAAGACAAATCTTCACAGAGTCACAAGGCACAGTGGCCTATTTTCTTACCCCTCTCTCCTTCCTTTCCTCCCTCACCCCCTACCATTTCTCCTACCATCTCTGTCAATTAAATGAGGGATTTATCTGCATCTCATTATACTGTGAAACTCAGTATAACTCAGATTAGCATCACATACATAATAAATAAACTATATATAAATTCCTAGAAGTTGGTAAATCTCCCCCAAAAAGGTTGCAATAACTATGTAATATTACAATTTGTATCAAAGATGGCACTGGGAATGCAGTCATCAAGGAAAGATCACTATGCTTTTAATTTTCTATTGTCATCATTATTTAAGAAAAAAAAACCTTTTACTTTGATTTGTTTTTAGAAGGGGATTTTTGGTCACACCTAGTAGTGCTCAGGTCTTACTGTTCCCAGCCTGTACTCAGGAAGCCATATGCAGTTGGCTGTATGTGAGGTATGTGCCTTTAACCTCTGTATTATTTGTCCATCCTCTTAATCTGATTTTTAAAAAGCCACTCTTCTATAAAGCCACTTAGACTTTTTGTGCCATAAGCTATTATATTTTAATTAATGCACAATGCCACACCTGTGTGGCCGTGTAAGTGATTTGCAACTGTTTGCATATTTTAGATAAAACTTATTTCCTCAGGGGCCAGAGTGATAGCACAGTGGGTAGGGCGTTTGCCTTGCACGCAGCCGACCCGGGTTCGATCCCTGGCATCCCATATGGTCCCCCCACCACCAGGAGTAATTCCTGAGTGCAAAGCCAGGAGTAACCCCTGAGCATCGCTGGGTGTGACCCAAAAAGAAAAAAAAAACTTATTTCCTCAGACCAAATTTAAAAAATGTTAATTGTTTAAAGATGTAAGATGTAAAGAAAGTCTAAAAGCAGTAAGGGTATAAGAGCCAAAGGCTACAGAATCAGAGAGCTGGGTCTATAAACCAGCTATCAATGGGGAGGGCCTGTGTTGGGGGGTGGGGGGCATGGGGGGGAGAAACCTTGGGTACTGGTGGAGAGGGCTGACACCAGTGTGGGTCTGGTGATGAGACACTGTATGTGTGACAGATGGAGTGACAGTACAGCGGGTTGGGCAGTAGACCTGATCTGATTCCCTATGGTCCCCAGAGCACCGTCAGAGCAATTCTGAGTGCAAAGCCAGGAGTAACCCCTGAGCATTGCCAGGTGTGGCCCAAAATTCAATGGGGGCCAGGAAGTGGGGGGGGGGGGGAGAAAAACTATATGCATGAACAGTTTTTTTTTAATTTTTATTTCTTATTTTATTTTTTGGGTCACACTCAGTGATGCACAGGGGTTACTCCTGCCTCATGCACTCAGGAATTACTCCTGGTGGTGCTCGGGGGACCATATGGGATGCTGGAATTGAACCCGGGTCAGCCGCGTGCAAGGCAAATGCCCTACCCGCTGTGCTATCGCTCCAGTCGCATGAACAGTTTTTAAATCAAAATACCACCACGAAAGGAAAAAAAAAGGAAAAAAAAGGTGATTTGCATACTCCAACTTACTCCAACTTATTCCAATGCTGGGATATACATAATAGCTTCCAATTGGGAAAAAATATATACATGGTATATGAAGTTAACTCTGAATATTAATTAAGAAAATACAAAGATATCCAAAAAATTAGTAAAGATAAAAACATGCTTTTGGAATTTAAATATGAATTCCTACATTTAGAATAACAATTATTAGTACATTTGGAGTGAGGCAAATCCTTGAATGTACAAAAATTATCAATTGGCAGCTATTAGTCTACTTGATAATACTGCTAGAAATTAAATGGCAGAAAGACTCTGTAGGTGTATATTTTACCAACAGAGAATTTTCAGTAAGTGGGTTAGCATTCTCAATAATAAAGCATCACTCATACCAAAAATATTTCTCATTTTTGGAGGGGGAGGGCACACCCAGCTATGCTCAGGTGTACTCCGGAGCTGAGGGGATCTCTCCTTGCGTAGCTTAGGGGGCTGCATGAGGGTCGGGGATGGAACCCAGGTCTACTGCATGCAAGGCAAGTGCCCACTGCGCTCCCAATACTAAAAATACCTCAGAGAACCAAGTTTTACTCTACAGCAACAGGAGCAAAAAGTTTCCTGCTAAGAACTTAAAAAACTGATCAATGACAATCTGAGATCTTCAAGTTGAAGACACAATTCCACCTCTGAGAGGCGTCAGGAGCGAGGCCGCGCAGCCCCCTGCGGGGTGAAGTGCAAGGCTGACTCTGAATATCAGCCCATACTCCATGGAAAATAAGAGGGAATTTGAGTATCATCTCCGACCATTCTGGAAGGAAGGAGGTGTGCTTTAACGCTGTGACACGGAACTGAGGGTGGCCGGCTGGCAGGACAAGATCTTCTGCAACAGGGTAATTCTGTGCTATTTCAAGCCTGGGGTACCACTTGGAACTCAGAAAAGATACTCTATTTCTGTTCCAGTGGCTAGCTCAGAGTTCGCGGGAGGCTTTTCTGGCCACCATGTAGCAAAATCCTACTAAACGGGAGAGAGGGAGAGAAGCGGAGAGGGAGAGAGGTGCAAGGTGGATGCCTTGTAAACAGCCAGCCCACTGGGTTCAATCCCCAGCACTGCCAGGAGAGATTCCTGAGCACTGAGCAAGCCTTGAGTATGGTAGGGTGAGCACCCTCCCCACCAGACCCCCCAAAAAACAATTCCCGGAATGGACAGTGAAGAGATGGGATGAGATGGATCTAATTAACCAGATCTGGGTCTAAGTAGGTGGATCTAGACATGTCTAAACCTAGAGGCATTCCTTAACTTCCCAGCTACTTGAGCCAATAAATTCTATTTTTGTTTAAGCTAGTTTCTGTTGGGTTTCTATTCCTTGCAACGGAAAGAGTTCCAACCAATTCACAGATATGTAAGAACTCATACTTCTAAATTAGAAAAAAAAATTATTTTTGATAGGAGAAACGCTCGTATGTCAAATTCTTCTAGCCATTTTATCCTTTAAAGAAATAAATATATCTCTTGGAGTCTTCTCTCCTGCCCACATCACAACCTGCCATATATACTTTCTCTTTCTGACCCTCCTTTACATATTTCTAAATAAAACTATTTTGCTTAAAAAAAAAATTCTTGGGGCCAGAGAGATAGTGCAGGGAGTAAGGTGCTTATCTAGCCAGGCAGCTGATCCCAGTTTAGATGCTGGCATCAGGTACCCCTGAAGTACAGAGTCAGAAAAGCCCCCGAGCACAGCATTGCATCCCATACTGTGTGGCATATCTGCCGGGGGTGGGGGTGCGGGGGAGGGAAGTATATCTTTTATCTTGGTGTCAAATGATGCTTTATTTATTTTTATTCGAGTGTGTACTTAGACTTGTCTGGAAACAAACAGGATTAGGTTAACAATACCTAACTGTATTGGTTGGGCCTGTATACCCAAAGTCTCCTTGGTACAAACGAACAACTGCCTGCTATTAAAGCATTATTCAGTGCTGGGAAACAAAATATGGGCACCGCACTGCTTTGCATCAAAGCCACGCAAATCTTCGTCTCATTTCCCCTGGTGACTTGAACCTACTTTCATAAAAGCATACAAATTGTTCAATTACATATTCTGAATTTTAAACCTGCTCCACTGGGGCAGGGGGGAGGAGCTGGGGGCTGGAGGGAGCACACAATCTGGAGGGGAGAGGGGGAAGCAGGTTCAATCTTGAATACCGACAAGCCCTGAGCATCCCCTGTCCCTCCACGCCCCCACAAAAGCATGCTCCACTTTCTTTCTGGGGACTTCACTGGGAACTGATGTTAGAGGAAAGCATCAGTAGTTAAAGATAAACATGGTTTTGTAGCTGGGAGACTAGAAGACAAGGGTTTAAGGGGTTTGAAGCGATTATTATCAGAAGTTATCTGCAATGACTCCTCCGATAGAAATGAAAGGTTCCAAGAACACAGGCAGACAGAGTGAGCTCCAAATGGTCTTGGCTGTTTGGTGTTTCAACGGGATCAATTAGATAAACTCTTTAATGGCCTGTGCTTTTGAAGGGAGCGCTGAATACATGTCCATTTCAGAGGCATAATAAAATATGAATAAAAACTAGAAACAACATATTTCAGGTGAAAGATCAAAGACTGCCAGGGGAGAAATAATAGGCTTTCTCTCATATTTCACTTTGGAAGGATGAAAAAAAAAAAAAAAAACCAAAACAACTCTGACTTCTTTAAAAGGAAACTGTATCCCTAACCGCATATTAGTTAAAATGGAGCTTGTTTGCCCTGGAGTGCCTTTAACCCTTTGTTTGCTTGTGCCAGTCACACACTGGCAAATGAGAACGACAATGGATCCAGTCACTGATTTTACTTGCAAAAGCAAAAGTTTTTAGAAAATACAGCAAGGAATGGACTAGAAAAACAAGAAAATACTGCAGATTCACTCAGAATATGCTAAAAGTGACGTTCTTAAAGGTCAGAAAGCAGATGGGTACAAGTAGAGTGACAATGTTAATAGCACAGAGGATGTGTTAGTATCCAAAGTGGCATCGGGGGGCCATTAAAAAATAAGGTCATTTAATACATGTACTAAAGAGCTGATGAAGAAAATACGATTCCCTTTCTTCTCTTTTATTAGGGCTCAACAACCTGTTTATTTGCTTATTTATTTATTTTTGGTACTGGGCCACACCCAGCAATGTTCAGGGGTTACTCTTGTCTATGCACTTAGGAATTACTCCTAGGGTGCTCAGGAGACCATAGGGAATGCCAGGACCAAACCTGGTTGGCCACATGCAAGGCAAATACCACACCCGCTATACTGTTGCTCCGGCCTCTCAATAATTTGCTTAAGAGAATTATTGTTAGTAGCAAAATACATTTGACAATGTATTTTGAACAAAAATTACCTTAATACTATAAGTATTCTACGGATTAGGTTGTGTTTTTAAATGCTTACATATTTTAACTCAATATTACAACCATTTAATTTGAACATGCTGGTAAATTTCATGTTGTCAACTGTTAAGCAAATAAAACACTAAATAATGTGTTAAACAGTAAATGCATTTTAGACCTTCGTCCAGAAATATTTGGCTAAATGGCACGGCTGGATCTGAAACAGCCACTCCCTTATTCCACATCCAGTGTTCTTTCTTCCCATCCCACCCAGAAGCCCCTTCCTGAATGAAGTGCATGCTTCAAGTTCCATGGGTACTTTCTTTCTCTTCATACTGCTTTGATTAAAACCAAACCAGTCACAGTGAACCAACAGGAGTTACCACAGACTTGCGTGTCCTGTGAACTTTTAAAAGGGGGCATTTATTCTCACAGCGGAGACCTGGGCGTTGGCTAGTCTTTTTTTAGTCTTTGGGCTTTCCAACAGTTCAAATGTGAGACATGGCTGCAGCAGAGAGGAGATGCATCAGGGGGGACACAATCACAGACTGGGAGGTGAAAGGGATCACAAAGACGATCACACCTAGTCGCTCAACTCTAGGAACAGAAGTGACTTCTCCCAGGTCCCACTGATAATAGCAAGACAGGAACCGAGAGACCACTTCCTGCCCTCCATTGTAGCTCCCGCAGCCTTCCACACTCCTCTGAGACCAGCTCTACTTCCTCCACCCTCTGTGACATGAAGCCTCCCAAAATCCATCTAAGAAACTACGATGCTCCTTGAATACTGAACTGAGACCATTTCCTTTGTGTGTGTGTGTGTGTGTGTGTGTGTGTGTGTGTGTGTGTGTGTGTGTGTGTGTATGTCACACCCAGTGATGTTTGGGGGTTACTCCTGGCTCTGCACTCAGGAATTACTCCTGGCAGTGTTTGGGGGACCATATGGGACATCAGGGATCGAACCCAGGTTGGCGAGTGCAAGGTAAATGCCCTACCTGCTGTATTGTTGCTCTGGCCCACAGGATCATTTCCTTTTATTCTGAATCAACTGAAATACTTCTGAAGTACTACTATGTCTGTGCTTAGGAAATATTTAGGAACTGGAAAAATAATACTGCCCTCAAGAAACTTATGCTCTTGAAGGTGGGTGGGGTATAACAGCACTGTATTCCTGAAACATTATCAACATTCTGCAAATCATGGTGCTTAAATGTAAAAAGAGAGAAAACAGAAACTTATGCTTTGGTGAGGGGAGCGAGTAGGGGCTTAGGGGAGCAAGGCTTGCACGTGCTCACGCGAGCTTTAATCCCTGGTACTCTAGGGCTGGCTGAGCACTGCAGGGGTGGCCCGAGGTCCTCAGCACAGAGTCTTGGGCCTTAGCCAATGAACTGCTGTCCCGACAGGTCAAGTCCTGCTGGGAGTGGTCCCTGGGCCCCTAGAGTACTGTTTGGGAGGTCACCCTGTGCCCCTAAAAGAAACCTAAGCCTGCCGAGGCAACCTCGTCCTGAAGGAACACTACTCATTTTGCTTCTAGCTCAGTGGTTCTTAAAAGCTCTTCAAATGTTCCTAAATCCTAAATAAGAACTTGGTATCAACTCTGATCTGGTCCTGAAAAAATGCACAGACTTTTGCATATATTCAGGAGATTACAGGGTCCCCTAAAGCCCCACTGCTGAAAAACAAACCTCTATCATGAGATTCTTAGAGTGCCACCACAGAAAAATTATCTGCAGAACTGAAGCTGAAACACCAGTTGTTGATGCAAAATGAAGGAAACAATGTTGTCTCACCCAGCATCACATGAATGTTCCTCTACAAATGCTTCTTCCATATTTAATTTCTTTGTTATGCCATGAGAATCTATTATTTACATTCAGAGCTTCTGGAACTCATAAACTTCATTAAAACCAGAAGAAACATGGCTTAGCTAATGAATTATTCTATTTCAAATTTTTATCTAGCTTGGAATGCTCTTTGTGAGGCTTTGATGCTGAAGGGAGCGAGGTCATTAAGATGAGCTGATAATACTGCAGCAGGAGCACTTTCCTCGATTAAAATAAGTATTTAGAGATCTTGGAATTTAAATTAACTTCTTAATGAAACACTGAAAGGTTGAAGTATAACAGCAAAGAAATCTCTGAAGAGGGAAATGAACTGCATAATCAATATTAAAATTTCATAAAACACTTCCAAACAGTGAATAAGTCAGAAAAAAAAAGACATGTCAGACCCTTTTGTAAAGTTAGTTGGTTCCTGTAAAAATGTTTGCTTTTAACCATAATACTCGTAAGTAGAGAGAAAGTAAGAGGGAAACTGTCTGCCAGAGAGGCAGAGGGAGGGGTGGGGGGCGGATAGGGATACTGGGGACATTGGTGGTGGAAAATGGAGGGATAGGTATTCTATCATTGTACGACTGAAACTCAAACATGAAAGTTTTGTAACTATAGCTCACGGTGATTTCATAAAAAGCAAACAAAGAAACAAACAAATAAAAAAAATTGCTTCTTTGGTGCCAGTAACTGACCCACGGCCTCATCTATGACACTTGTGCTCTACTGCTGAGCTACATCCTCAGCCCCCAAAATGTTTAATATTGGTTACCCTGCTATATATTCTAAGTAAATGAGTAAAGTAGCTAGATTGAACAGTCAACAAAAAAATCAATGAGACTAGATGAACGAACAGAAAATGAACGGGATTCCCTCTACTTTTT
Source organism: Sorex araneus (assembly GCF_027595985.1). Classification (NCBI taxonomy): domain Eukaryota; kingdom Metazoa; phylum Chordata; class Mammalia; order Eulipotyphla; family Soricidae; genus Sorex; species Sorex araneus. Next base: position 246,348,562 of record NC_073302.1, read on the forward strand.
TAAGACCAGTATGCAATAAATTCACAATTCAATTTGATAGTCTAGTCACTATTTGATACTCTATACTCTATTTCACACATTAGGTGTGAAAAAATGATTGTGATTCAAAGGCCAAAGAATCTGAATTTCCCCCCTGCTTGCATTAGAAATATAAATTATTAGCAGGAACAAAACAACAGGAACGAAAGTCTGCATAAATGATAGAAATGATTTTTGAAATAAGCTCTCAAAAATTAAATTACTAATTTTCCCCACAAAAACGGAGAGTAGACCAATCCAACCACAATTTTTTTTTTCTTTTTGGGTCACACTCGGCAATGCACAGGGGTTACTCCTGGCTCTGCACTCAGGAATTACTTCTGGCGGTGCTCAGGGGACCATATGGGATGCTAGGAATGGAACCCGGGTCGGCCGCATGCAAGGCAAATGCCCTACCCGCTGTGCTATCACTCCAGCCCCGCAACCACAATTTTAACTACTACTATGAAGGAGCGCAGCTCAAGTTTAAAAGACCTAATGCTATGCCAAAAACAGTAAAAATAAGTCTCTCAATGAGAGATGTTACTGGTGCCCGTTCAAACAAATGCTACTGGGTAGGTAGCTTCTGATTAAAAAGTGAAAAGGAATCCTTGGCCAGAGTGCATGCTTTGGACAGAGAAAGCCCAGATTTGGTCCCCCGAAGGCCCCAGGACCAACCCTTGAGAATTCGGCAGGGAGTAGCCCCTGAGGACTGCACAGGTGGGAACTCCAAAACAACAGCAAAAATGAAACAAGACAAAACAAAACATCCATGGAGCACAAATGGAGGAGACAAATACTTTCATATGACAGACCACAGGGCTCAATACAATCCCCTCTCCTCCCCACACTAGGCTGTCCGGGAAATGGGCAAATGGGAAGTGACACAGGGGTATGGGCAGAGGGGGAGGGGTGTTCTTGGACACACTGTGGGGGTGAGCAGAGGCAACTGTGTACACCAAGACTGTACATATTGGCTCTAATATATTAAAAAAAGTATATTAATCCAAGTATTAAGCAATCGAATATACTAAAATTTAGTAATCTAATTAAATACAATGAGGTTATTGATAATATATTCAATTTAAGGGCTGGAGCGATAGCACAGCAGTAGGGCATTTTCCTTTCATGTGGCTGACTCGTGTTCAATCCCTCTGCCCCTCTCAGAGAGCCCGGCAAGCTACCGAGAGTATCGCGCCCGCACGGCAGAGCCTGGCAAGCTACCCATGGTGTATTGGATATGCCAAAAACAATAACAATAAGTCTCACAATGAGAGATGTTACTGGTGCCCGCTTGAACAAATTAATGAGCAGCGGGATTCAATTTAATAATCTAAAATATTAAAAATTGTTTTATGAGGCACATTTCTTGGGGAGGGGCAGTGGCCTCCCATATTTTAGGGGGGTAGTGGTCAAGGGACGCCAAGGCTGTGTCTGGTGATGCTTGGTCTGGCTGTAGACCTGACGGTTCAGTGGTTCAGTGTTCCATCAGTGTGGTATGCGGGGGGGTTGGAGGGGGGTGGGTGTGTCACCTGCACTGCCAAAGACTGGACTCTCTCTGAGCTATCACCCTAACCGCTATGAGCAGGACCTCAAAAAAAAAAAAAAAAGAAAAGAAAAGAAAAAGAAAGATGAGATTTTTGGGGAAGAACTTAATGTCTTAATGTCAAGGACCAGTCAACAGGAAAGTCAATCCACCTTTGCTTCTTGTGGAATTACTGTGATTAAATATAGCGAAGCTGACACTGATCTGAAATGAATTAACCAAAACTGGCTGCATCAACACTTCTTTTTGCTTTCAAGTTTTGGGGCCACAACCGGCAATGCTCAGGGCTAAATCTGGCTCCGCGCGCAGGGATCACTCCTGAGGGCTCTCGGAGAACAGGCATGTGCTGGGGGTGGAGCCTGGGTCCGTGAGGCACAAGGCAAGGGCCCCACCTGCGGTACTTGCTTGTTTGTTTGCTTCCTTCCCTTCCTTCTTTCCCTCCCTCCCTCCCTCCCTCCCTCCCTCCCTCCCTCCCTCCCTCCCTCCCTCCTTCCCACCCCACCCCTTTCTTCCTTTCTCTTTCATTTTTCTGGGGGGACCTGGAGTGTTTGGAGCCACTCTTGGGATGCTCAGGAGTTATTCCTGGCTCTGCACTCAGGGATCACTCCTGGCATTGTTTGGGGGACCGTACGAGATGAGGGATTGAACCCAGGCCTCCCGAGTGCAAGGCCAATGACTTACCCATTGTAGAGATTATCTCTCCAGCCCATCCAGCATCTTTTCTATGTGCTGAACGAAAGACTGATAATTGTCACAGGTGTGCACGTGCCTCTTCAGAAGAGCCATGTTTAACAAACATATGTAAAAGATCAGTGTGAACGAATACATACCACAGGTTGTTTTGTGATGTCCACCAAATCCTTAAGGTTGTAATATTGATGCTTCTCAAAAGCTGAGAACAGCATGTCTAAAACGTATTGTTTATCAGCTCGAGCTCGTTTCCCGTCTTCTTTCTTTTTCCTTTCATATTCGATCTGTGTGCAAAAAGCAAAAGAAGGCATCAGTTCAATATGCTAGACTCAGAAACAGAGGAATTTTCCCTTTAGTTGTCCAAACAAAGGTGGGATTTTAAGCCGCAAGGCAGCAGGTTCAAGCAGTGGCTCAGGAGCTGGGGAACTCAGTCCCGGAGCCACTCAGACCTTGAAGGGCTTCTCTCCATAAAATCACAGCAAGCCAGTGTGACTGTGAGCTTGTGTCAGTCAGCAAGTAGCGAGCTCTTTTGTTTTTGATTGCTCACGGTACAGTAAAATGCTTGACCTAACAGATGCAGTCTGGTAGGTAATATCTGTTAAGAATGGAATGGGGGAGGCAGGTAGCTAAGGGCAGGGTATGGAGCAGGTTCTTTGGAAAGTGAGGCTGGGAAGCATTGATGAAACCTAAGAACACAGGAGCGACAGGAGCCTTTTTGTTTACTCTGTTATGACCTCTTTGAACTCGGCTTTTCTATAAGGTGAACCATGGTACGAAAAAGAATCTATTAACTCGCTCCTGGTGCAACTACCCAGAGACTGTGCATTTGAAAATGGTTCCCCCTTCCTTGAGAACATGCCACTTACAGGCATTGTTTTAGCTGACTAAACGTTGCAATTGTTCTGTTTTGTTTTGGGCCACATCTGGCGGTGTTCGGGGCTTACTCAGGGCTCTGTACTCGGGGATCACTTGTGGTGGGCTCGGGGGGCCATATCGGGTATGGGGGATTGAACCTGGATTGGCCATGTGCAAAGCAAGTGCCCTACTCACCCCAGAATCACTGTCTCCCAAAAGTCACAATTTTTAAAAGAAACACTTCACTCTTACACAGAATCAGGGAACTTGTTGGAAGAAATAGACACAAACTGCAGTACGACAGGTAGAGATTTATCAGAGGGCTGACAACAGCTTCCAGAGAACATCTCCTATCTATCAAATGGAAAGCCTGTAATCTAGGGATCAGATTCAAAAATAATGAAATGGGTCTTGAAACTTACATGGATTTAAATTCCAGCCAACTATAGTTATTTTTCTTATATTGACAACTGAGATTGGTTATTAAAAAGAACAATATTTTTTAAAAAAAGGATAAAAAATTAGTTTCCCATTGGTGTTACAACTAAAAGTACACCTTACATGGAATCAGAAACTTTCAAATCAGTGGCAGGCAGTAAGTGTAACTGATAATGGCGAGTATCTTTCAATTAAGTAAAAGTCTGACACAGGGAAGAGACTATTTTTTGATATGGATGTCTTGGAACTATAATTCAAAACAGATTGAGCACGAACTTTGTACTTGCTATTGCAGGATAAATAGGGCAAACAAGACAGTCTCTTTTGAACGGTATCCTTTGTCAGGGCTATGCAGTAAAACACAGAGAAGATCTTGAGGGTTTTAAATGATTTTGGTAAGTATAGGCCTAAGGCAAGATCAGGAAGCTAGAAAATATTGAAAGAAAAAAAAAGAAGGAAAAGGGGGACGAGACCCTGAGAGGCCCCACACGAATGGCTCCCCCATTCCTGAATGACCATGATCCTGGAGGCCCACTAACTACTTTCGGAACCCACCGGCTTCTTGCAGAAATTGCAACTAAGCTACAGCCCAATGCCGCCCCGGGAGGGGAAAGGTTTTTCTCTCTCAGCCTTTCCTTTCAGTGGCTGCGGCAGTGTGGTGACCGCCATCTTATAAAGCCCACTAAACAGAGGTACGAGCTTGCAGTGATGCAACTTCTGGCAGAAATTTCTCTGGACTTATTTACTAAAATACCAGAAATCGAAAACTTCATATGCTCTTCATTCTCAGCAATGGAAAATAAATTATCAAATGATGCCTTTTTGGCAGGTCTGATTGTTGGGGAAAACCCAAATAATAATAGTGAGTTGAAATATCAAATGTAATCGAAGTAAAGAGAGAGTAAAATGAAAATCATCAGCCACAGAGGGGGGGATGAAGGGTATACTGGGGTTCTTGGTGGTGGAACATGTGCACTGGTGGAGGGTTGGGTGTTTGATCATTGTATGACTGAGACTTAAACCCGAAAGTTTTGTAACTTTTTTCATGGTGATTCAATTAAAAAAATTAAAAAAAAATTTAATTTACCCATGCACCTTAATTTACCCATGCACCTTTCAGGATAATCTGGGGGCGGGGGGAAAGGAAAAGGGAATGCATGATCCAGGTGGTTTCCAGGGAAGAAGAAAATCCAGCCAATTCTCAGGATTCTGGGGCTGGGAGACCATATATGACAACAACTAGGGGCAGTGGTGCCAGGTTTATTAGAAAAGAGCAGTGAGTGATTTGGAAGAGAGGAAGAGAGGGGCTAGAGCGACAGTACAAGGGGTAGGGCTTTTGCCTTGCACGCGGCCAACCTGGCATCCCATATGATCCTCCCTGAGCACTGCCAGGAATAATTCCTGAGCACAAAGATAGGAGTAACCCCTGTGCATCGCCGGGTGTGACCCAAAAAGCAAGGAAAAAAAAAAAGAGAGGAAGAGAGACTGGCGACAGGGAGACCAGAGAAACCTGGAATCAGGAGAAAATCCAAATCTTCACAGTGAGGGAAAGATGGAAAACCAATGGGCAGAAGGAGGGAAACTGGGGACACTGGTGGTGGGAAATGTACACTGTGTGAAGGGTCGGTTTTAGAAGGAAAAAAAAAGAAAAAGAAAAAACAGCAGCTATGGGGAAAAAAAATACGTGAAGACAAAGTACAGCATCTATTTCCACACAGCAAGAGGAGGCTGCAGGGTTCAAGAAATAAAGACTCAAGAGAAAGGACTTGAAGTTCACTCAAAAAAGGTATTTTCAGGCTAGAGAGACAGCACAGCAGGTAGGGCACTTGCATGCGGCTGATCTGAGTTTGAGTCCCTGAGTCCTCCGAGAGTGATTCCTGAGTGCAGAACCAGAACCAGGACCAGGATTAACCAACTGAGCACGGCCAGGTGTGCCCCCAAACAAAGAAAAAAAAAAAAGGCTGGTTTTCCTCTCTGTAGGGTCAAAAGAAGGAAAGAATGAAAAAAATGGCTATAAGAAAAAAAAAAAAACAGGGAGAGCAGGTAAAAACCCAGAAACCCAAGTCAGAGGGACTTTGCATACAAAGAGGAAGAGGGCTGGGGAGATAGTTCAATGGGCGGGGCAAATGCTCTGTATGTCAGAGCCCTGGGTTCAAGCCCCAGTGATGCAGGAGGAGCATCCCAGTGCCACCAGGTGTGGAATGGCCCCGTCACCCCTGTACAAGGAAACCACAAATGACTGAAAGAGTCGAGAAAACCATAGCGCTGAGATAACGTTATTCCTTCTCTTTGTAGTTCTGTCCTTTTGGGCATTTTTGTCTGACACTGTAAGGAAATGACACTCAAAGCAGTCAAATATCTAACTTTTCAGTAGACTCTGCAAAACACTGGAAAGAAGTTACTGATACAGAAACAGTTTTTGCATTATGGGGGTTTTAATTCTCAGTCCTCTTTTTTTGGCCTTCCAAGTGATGTTCCGGGGGACTGCAGGCCGAGTGGTTAAATGTGAGGGCCAGAGGACGCAGCGCTATTTATTTGGTCCCGGGCCTGGGGATTACCTGGGCCACCACAGTGGGACTGGGGAGCATGCAGGACTATATCCAGCAATATTCGGGGACCTGGTGGTGCCAGGGATCGAGCCAGTGTTGGTGACATGTAAGGTATGTGCATTAACACATGTACTATCTCTCTGGCCCTTTAGCTACGAATCTTACATCCGCCCTCATGATCACAGCATAACTGGCCAGATGATATAAAAGTTAATTCAGGAGAGACTTTAGTCTTTAGTAGTAAATTTGGGGCCATACTCAGTGGTGCTCAGGAGTCGCACCCACCAGGCCTCTTGGTGGCTGCTCACTGTGTTGCTCGGGGACCCAATCTGGGCCTCTTGCATGCAAAGAGCAGATCCAGGCAGCCGAGCTCTCACAAACAAGGTTTTCTTTTGTTTCTGGGCTCCACCTCTGCAATGCCCAGGGCTTACTCCTGGCTCTGTTCTCAGGGATCACTCCTGGCGAGGCTTGGGGGACCACATGGGGCACTGGGGACTGAACCCAGTCTGGCTGTGTGCAAGACAAGCACCCGACCTGCTGTACTATCTCTCTGGATCCCAGTACATCTCCCCCAGACCCAACACATTTTTACAATGAAAAAAACAAAGTTCATCATACATAATCCATTTTATTTTCACAATAAAAAAAAAAAACTAAAGCGCAGCCAAATGTTGAAAATTCAGTGTGAGTGTGGTATAGAGATGTTCAACCGTCATCAGTGAAGCCTTAATCACTGACTAAAATTACAAATGCCGCCCACCGCCAATTAAAATTTATAATACAGATGTCTGTAAATTTCTAGATTGCTGTTTGCGGAAACCCGCTGATTGCTTTGTCAAGGCCGTCTTTGTGGAAGCTTTTATCTCTACAGCGAGCATGACAGCCGTAACAATTACGGCTTACAGCTTTCTTTCTTTTTTTTTCTCTTTCTCTTTTTGGGTCACACCTGGCAATGCTCAGGGGTTACTTCTGGCTCTGCACTCAGGAATTACCCCTGATGGTGTTCGGGGGACCATATGGGATACTGGGAATCGAACCCGGGTCGGCTGCGTGCAAGCAAAATGCCCTACCCACTGTGCTATTGCTCCAGCTCTGGCTTACAGCTTTCTGAAAGAACCCTCATCCCCTATATTTCTATTTCTGTTTTCTGTATGTCCTCACCTCTAAGGAGGAAATTAATGATTAAGGGTCACTGTCAGTATTTGGTATGCCAATTTGAGCGAAAAGTTTGGCAACATACTAAAAGCTACACCAGGCAAATACTGCGTTTCATAAAGCCTTTATGCATAGAACAGTGGGTATTCACTTGAAATGAGCAAAATTTCAAATCCACAGATGTATTAGATAGAAAGAGACACAAAAAAAGTCTCAACTTCCTTAGCTCTGAAGTCTAACAATGCCTTCAGCAATACCGCACCTGTTCTCATCTGAAAACTAATGCTGGTCATCAAATGGAAGGAAACTGAGTATGTATGAAAACAGATCTATTAAGTGGTTCCTTTGGGTTTACCTTGAGATTTTATGTAATAATGCTACAACTTCTCTGCCACCAACACTTTTCTAAAGGTTTTGCTAGTTTGCTGCTGCTTTTTGGTAAAGAATTATTGTCAAAAAAAAAAAAAACAACAGTAGGTGGGAATGAAAAAAAATTTTTTTTGTAAGCTGGGAGTCAGAAAAGATGGTAAAATACTAGAAGATAGCAATTTCCCCCATTCTCCCCCACCCCATCCCGGGGGAGAAATCATAAGCAGCGATGCTCAGAGGATCATATGGGATGGCACAGATTGAACCCAGGTGGGCCATGAGTAAGACAATCACCCTACCCATTGTTGATCCAGCCCTAAGATATCAGTTCTTTTTCTAAAACTTCAGATATGGTGGAAAGAGAGTCCTGTGTTTCCTCCCAGGCATCATTTTCACATCCACTTTCAAGAAGAAATTGCAGAGAGAGTTATTAAAAAGTTCCTGTCTCTGTTCAGTGGTCATATGTTGTGTCAGGAACTTGAATTTTTTTTTTTGGTCACACCCAGCGGTGCTCAGGGTATACTCTTCCCTTTGCATTCAAGAATTATTCCTGGCGATGCTTGGGGGACCATATGGGATGCCGGGAATCGAACCCAGGTTGGCTGCATGCAAGGCAAACGCCCTACCCGCTGTACTATCGATTCAATCCCAGGAACTTGAATTTTTTAAAAGAGTTTTTGAGAACCACACGCAGTGGTGCTCAGGGCTTACTCCAGGCTCTGTGCTCAGGAATCATTCTTGGTGGGCCTTGGGAGACCATCTGGGGTGCTGGAGATCAAAACCAGGTTGGCTGAGTGCAAGGGAAGTGTCCTACCCACTGTATAATCTCTCTTTTTTTTTAAATTGAATTACCATGAGATATTCCTGATTGGGTTTCAGTCATACAATGGTCAACACCCATCCCTCGACCAATGTAATTTCTCAGCACCAATGTTCCCAGTGTCCCTTCCACACTCCCAAAGCAACTGCCATACCCACCTGATTTTATGGCAGGCACATCCTCTCTCTTTCTCTCTCTCTCTCTCTCTCTCTCTCTCTCATTAGCCATTATGCTTTGCAATACATATCCTGAAACGTTATCATGTATATCCCTTTACATATTTCTTTTTTTTTTCCTTTTTGGGTCACACCCGGTGATGCACAGCAGTTGCTCCTGGCTCTGCACTCAGGAATTACCCCTGGTGGTGCTCAGGAGACCATATGGGATGCTGGGAATCAAACCTGGGTCGGCCACGTGTAAGGCAAACGCCCTACCCCCTGTGCTATTTCTCCAGCCCCCTACTTTACATATTTTTAACATCCAGTTCTTGTCCAGAGTGATCATTTCCCAAATATTGTCATAATGGATCCTCCTCTATCGATCCTACACATATTTGTGGTAATTTCCTACCACTCACCAGTCTTCCTGGCCCCTGTTTGTATTACCTCTTTAGCCCCAGAACTCAAACTTTTTAAGCCAGGAGCAGGGGAGATAACAGTACAGAGGATGGAGGCATGAGAGGTACCTGGGTTTAGTCCCAGTACCACATGAACCCCCAGCATCACCAAGTGTGACTCTGGAAGTCCTTGAACATTGGTGGAGTGGCCCCATGGGGCCCAAGCATGACCCATACCTTTGCATCCTAGTATTGAGCTGTTGGCTTGATTGGCCCCAAATTGCTTTGCCCCCTAAGCATTGCTTGGAATACCCCACTCCTCACTAAAAAAAAAAAAGAAAAAAGAAAAAAAAAGATAGCTCCCTTTAGCCAACTAAATTAATCTGTACTTTTCTTTAAAAAAATTTCTTCAAGGGGCCAGAGAGATAGTACAGCAGATAGGGTGCTTGCCTTGCACACAGCTGACCTGGTTGATCCCCAGCATCCCATATGGTCCCCTTGCACAGCCAGGAGTAAGTCCCGAATGCAGAGCCAGGAATAAGCACTGAGCACTATGGGGCATGGCCCCAAAACAAAACAAAACAAAACAAGAAACAAATTCCCCAAAGCACCTGAGTTGCAAGCACAGGACTGACAATGAGAGCTATAGTGCTGCCCATGTGCCCATGTGTGTGGACACAGTCCAGTGGCTCTGCCATCTGAAACCCCTAGTGTGGTCACACGCTGAGCAACCACAGACAGGCATGTGTAAGACAGCAATGAACGCCACCAAGCTGGGAACACACGGGCAAGCACCACAATCTTACGTGTGACCTCCAGAGATGGCCATGACGAAGTATGTGTACTCAGGCCTCGTCACAACAACAGTAACTGGAAGAGGAAAACATTTTGTGGGTGATTCCAGTGTCCAGCCAGCCTTGGGGACACTCTCTATACTAATAACTGATCTTGCTCAGAGGTTCCCAAACTTGTTTTGTCTACAGCCCCCTCTGTCACTGTCACTGTCATCCCATTGCTCATCGATTTGCTGGAGCGGGCACCAGTAACGTCTCCATTGTGAGACTTGTTGTTACTGTTTTTGGCATATCGAATACATCACGGGTAGCTTGCCAGGCTCTGCCGTGCGGGCGAGATACTCTTGGTAGCTTGCCGATCTCTCCAAGAGAGGTGGAGGAATCGAACACAGGTTGGCCGTGTGCAAGGTGAACGCCCTACCGCTGTGCTACTGCTCCAGTCCACGGCTCCCTCTACAGAAAAATATTATGCAGCCTTGCTTCTTCCCTGTGGAATATTAGCTTCTTTAAGCAAACTATCAAAAAGTACCTCCCAACTGCACCTGCTGCTACAGCATTCACTCCCTTTCTGCCTCTCCCCCCGCCCCCATGTGCATGTGCACTCTCGCGTGTGCGCACGCATGCACGCGCGCGCGCGCACACACACACACACACACACACATACACACCAGGGGGCAGGTGACGATAATATGATAATATTACCACCCCCTTTGGGAGACTCTGGAGATGGTGCACACAGCATCAGACAAATAGATGCACCAATACTTGAAATCACAGATGAAGGGAGGTGAAAGGACCCTCACAAATCAGCCAATCATGTTTTGCTGATATAGTTTAAACAGCAGAATAAAAGAAAGAAAAGAAAAAGAATCTACATCATTTGCAAATTTCTCTGTGTTGACAAACAAACAAAACTTAAAGGGATGAAATAAAAATGAAGTTTTGAAGAGCTAGTTTTAGTTTCATTTGTCAAAATTAGAAGACTCCCCCTCCCCTGCTTTTGCTCTCAAAACACAGAGATCTGCCTCATGTTCTGGTTTGGTGTTGAAGTGAACAGCAAACTGAGAGTAGAGTACTGGCAATCACTGATTCACAACACAACACCACCCAGGTCACGGGTCACTGTGCCAGTTATTTTGCCCAAGCCTTCAGCTCCAGACTGCAGAAGCTGTGGCAGGAGGGGACCTGCAAAACATATTCCCCCAAACTCCTTGCCAGCTGTTTTTTCTTGCCATTTTTTAGAATAAAAGTAGGAAGAAGAGAAATTTTTCTTTTTCTGTCCTTGTGGGAGCTGTACCAGCAGTGGCAGCAGCTTCCTGATATCCGGTAACCAACCTCCTCCTCCCTTTTGCAATTTTTTAGTTGTAAACCATCTGTAATGAATTCCCTACGTCAAATCCTGTTCTGTTTGGATTATCTAGGGTTGCTTTTGTTTTCACAATAGACACTACCTGAATCATCAATAACACGAGGGGAGGATATCATACTTAAAATGATAGCGACAATTTCCGCTTTGGAAGGGCCAAGTTTTTTTTTTTTTTTTTTAAATAATTTATTTATTTTTAATTAGAGAATCACCGTGAGGGTACAGTTACAGATTTATACACTTTTGTGCTTATACTTCCCTCATACAAAGTTCGGAAACCCATTCCTTCACCAGTGCCCATTCTCCACCACCCGTAAACCCAGCGTCCCTCCCACCCTCCCCAATCCCATCTCCCCCCCAACCCACCCTGCCACTGTGGCAGGGCATTCCCTTCTGTTCTCTCTCTCTAATTAGCTGTTGTGGTTTGCAATAAAGGTGTTGAGTGGCCGCTGTGCTCAGTCTCTAGCCCTCATTCAGCCCGCAACTCCCTTCCCCCACATGGCCTTCGACTACAATGTAGTTGGTGATCGCTTCTCTGAGTTGACCTTTCCCCGGAACGTGAGGCCAGCCTCGAAGCCATGGAGTCAACCTCCTGGTACTTATCTCTACAGTTCTTGGGTGTTAGTCTCCCACTCTGATATTCTATATACCATAGATGAGTGCAGTCTTTCTATGTCTGTCTCTCTCTTTCTGACTCATTTCACTCAGCATGAAACTTTTCATGCCCATCCACTTAACTACAAAATTCTTGACTTCCTTTTTTCTAACAGCTGCATAGTATTCCATTGTATAGATGTACCAAAGTTTCCTCAACCAGTCATCCGTTTTGGGGCATTCGGGTTTTTTCCAGATTCTGGCTATTGTAAACAGTGCTGCAATGAAAATACATGTGCAGATGTTGTTTCGATTGTACTTTTTTGTGGAAGGGCCAAGTTTTAAGCTAGAGCTGATGATATACTTCTATCCCATAAAGTTACTGGTAAAGAGATTATTTTAAAAGCATGAGAAGTGATGGTTTTTCTACTTTTTTGAAAAAAAAAATCAAAGTTTTTATTTGGAGGTTTTGAAGGGAAGGGGGGAGAGAAAGTGGGAGAGAGAGTGGAGAGTATTGTGCTCAAGAGAGAACACAGGCTTCTCCAAGGGCAGAGAGAGCCCCAAGTTTTTCTATTTTCTTGTTCACACATTTGCTTTATTAGGATTACCTTTTCTTTGGGTTGGATTTAGGGCAACACCCGGTGATGTTCAGAGGTTACTCCTAGTGGTCATGGGGGACCATAACGGATGCTAGGGATCAAACCTGGGCTGGTCACATGCACGGCAAGCATCCTATCTACCGTACAATCCCGCCAACCCCTATAAGATTACCTATAGATTCTTTGCAGAGTTATTTTTGTGAAGCAAAAAAAGTTTTTACTGAAACATATTTAGAAATATGTGAGGGGAGAGAAAGGTCGAAGTACATGTTTGAGAGAGAACACAACCTTCTTGAGGGTGGAAATAGGCAGGCAACAAGACACTGAGACAAGTCAGAGAAACGTGTTTCAGGGAGAATACAAAAGTGAAGAACAAGCCTTCACAGAAATATTTTAAGTTCACTTCTTTGGGGGGCTGGGGGAGAGGGTGGGTCTCTCTGAACTGTACGTGGCAGTGTCCCTTCGTGCTCAGGGGACATACTCAGAAGTGCTCAGGCATCCAACCTGGGACTCCGCATACAAAGCATGAACTCCATCTCTCTGTGCCATCTCCCAGGCCCTTTCCTTAAGCCACTGTAGTTACATATGCTTAAAATTCTTGAACTACGTGGGGGCTGGAGTGATAGCACAGTGGGTAGGGCGTTTGCCTTCCATGCGGCTGACCCAGGTTCGATTCCCAGAATCCCATATAGTCCCCTGAACACCACCAGGAGTAATTCCTGAGTGCAGAGCCAGGAGTAACCCCTGTGCATCACTGGGTGTGACCCAAAAAGAAAAAACAAAATCTTGAACTATGTTAATCTTTCTCCATCTCTGAAAAGTCAACATCATCTTCTGATAAGAAACCAAGTTTTATATCCATTGTATAGTTTAGTAAAATGACAAATATGCTTTTAAGAGCTAAGCCGGTGGCTTTGCATTCTCATATTCTCCCCTGTGTGTGTGGTGGTGGTGGGGGGAGAGTCCTAAACATTCAGATAATGCAATGTAGAGATTATAGTTAGTCTTTGTTTCACATATATATATATATACATATATATATATAAAACCTTAATAAAAGGTGACTAGATGACTAACATAACTGCATTAGTACAATGACTCATTCACACAAGCACAACCTTAACAAAGCCTGATATACAATGAATTAAAATTTACTTAAAGAATTGTAAAGTGAATTTATAGTTGTCTATTGTAGGATTGCAGACTGCAATATATTCATACAGAAAACAACATAAAGGCATTCTGAAACTAGGACATTTGGCATCAAGGCAACTACAGGGCCAGTGTCGTTAAGAATACTAGGCAGATAGTGGCAGTGTGGGGAGGGGGGAGACGGGACTGGGGAGGGGGGGAGGGATGTTGGGGTTTACTGGTGGTGGAGAATGGGCACTGGTGAAGGGATGGGTTATCAAACTTTGTAAGGGAGGAACATGAGCACAAAAATGTATAAATCTGTAACTGTACCCTCACGTTGACTCACTAATTAAAAATAAACTATTAATTAAAAAAAAAAAAAAAGAATACTAGGCAGACGCCCCGGGAGGGGAAAGGTTTTTCTCTCTCAGCTTTTCCTTTCCCTGGCGGAGACCTATATAAGATGGCAACCACCATCTTATAGAGTCCACTAAACAGAGGTACAAGCTGCAATGATGCGAATTCTGAAAGAAATTTCTCTGGACTTAATTACTAAAATACCAGAAATCCAAAACCTCATATGCTCTTCATTCTCAGTAATGGAAAACAAATTATCAAATGCTGCCTTTTTGGCAGGTCTGATTGTTGGGGGAAAATTCTGAATAATAATAGTGAGTTTTTTGTTGAAATATTGAATGTAATCAAAGTAAAGAGAAAGTAAAGTGAAAATCATCAGCCACACAGGCGGGGGTGGGGGTGGGATGAGAGATATACTGGGGTTCTTGGTGGTGGAACATGTACACTGGTGGAGGGATGGGTGTTTGATCAATGTATGACTGAGACTTAAGCCTGAAAGCTTTGTAACTTTTCACATGTTGATTCAATAAAAAATTTAGAAAGAAAAAAAAAAAGAGGGGCTGGAGCAATAGCACAGCGGGTAGGGCATTTGCCTTGCACGCGGCCGACTCGGGTTCGATTCCCAGCATCCCATATGGTCCCCTGAGCACCGCCAGGAATAATTCCTGAGTGCATGAGCCAGGAGTGACCCCTGTGCATCACTGGGTGTGACCCAAAAAGCAAAAACAAACAAACAAACAAAAAAAAAAAACAAGAATACTAGGCATAGGCCAGAGCCTAGACGGCAGCACATGCCAGCTCGGACTGACTCCAGAGAGATCTTCCTTTTGCTTCAGAAATCATGATCTGCAACCACATAATGAGTTACTCTTCTTGTGAAATGCAGGGAAAATGATCATAATAAGAGAGAGATGGACTCACTCCATCAAAGAAAACTCAGATTCTATCTCAACTGGTGTTTGATTTGAAAAGGCATAACAAAAGAATTCAAAGAAGTAGCTGCCCCTGAAATTCACATTTTGATCTATTTGGTTTCCTAGGGATAGGTATCTCAGACACAAAAAAGGAATTGAAAAAGCATCTGTGGCTGCAAGGAACATTATTGTGTATATACCTGAGGCCCCTGGCTTGCTGTGATAAATGCTTAGCTTCAGGGCTGCGAGGTTGAAGGTGTTGAAGGTGATAGCCCTAAGCTTTCGAAACAAATCACCAAAATTTTCCTACAGAAAGGTAATTTGGAAAAAAAAAATCACAATTTATACATACACATTTTATTTCTAGGTCCATTTTGGTTCCAAAATGTTGTATGTATTTTAATGTAAGAGTTGAGAAATCTGGACTATAAATATACAAAAAAACAGACTTTTATCTATTTGTTTAATTAACAGGCAATTAAAAAAATTCTCTGACTATCTGACACTTGTATTCACTTATCTTGACTTACCATTTCTTTATAAAAAGTATGTATATTCCCCAAACACACACAAAAATTAATTTAAAAGAATATATGCACACACATGTCCATTGCTGCACTTAGTAAAATAGCCATGATATAGAAACAACTAAATGTCCAAGTACAGATGAATCTGTGCCTGCTAAACGGGCAGTCTTGGGATGTGGGTGGGAAAAGGGACAATGCTGGAGGGAAGATCACACTGGTGGTGGGACTGGTGCTGGAACATTGAATGACTTAAAACAACTGTATTATGAACCCAACTTTGTAAATCACAAATAAAGTTAAAATTTTTAAAAAGTTAGTATTTTTAAATAAAGTTAAAAATTAAAAAAAAAAAAACCGGGGGGGGGGGGGCTGGAGCAATAGCACGGTGAATAGGGCGTTTGCTTTGTACTCGGCCGGCTCGGGTTCGATTCCCAACATCCCATATGGTCCCCGGAGCACCGCCAGGAGTAATTCCTGAATGCAGAGCCAGGAGTAACCACTGAGCATCGCCGGGTGTCACCCAAAAAGAAAAAAAAATTAAACAAACAAAAAAACAAACCACAGAACTTGGACACCCTGATTTACAACACTGTTCAGAATAGGGTTTCTTGTACACAACATCCCAGCACCACACCCTCTACCCATGTCTGCTTCCCCTTCCCTTCACCACTGTCAGTGTCGTCCCTCCTCAAGTCCCTGAACCTACCATTTATTGTTAGCAAATTGTCTTTTTTTTTTTTTTAATCAATTTTGGATGATTCAGGTTCCTGATAAATAGCAAAGTGCCTGACTGCTGAGGGTCTTTTAAAATCTGAGCGATGAAGAGAGATGTAACAGAATAAAGAAGACATGAAAACTTACATTGTATTGGTGATTAGCAACAGGCTTGTAATTGGTTGTCACAACTTTGTCCAGCTGTTGTGACAGCCTGACAGGTTTAGATGATTCTTCTATTTGCAATCTGAAAAACAGACATCAACAAACTTGTTTAGTACAATGAAATTTCAAGCTACCCCTATAATTTTATATTAAAAAAACAGTATTTTAGAAAGTAGCCTCAAATGGCTTACTAGTTTTGTTTTGTTTGGTTTTGACTTTTGGGGTCACACTACTGATGCTTAGGGGTTACTCAAGTGTCTGCACTCAGTAATTACTCCTGGCAGGGCTTGGGGGACCATATGGGATGCCAGAGATTTACCCCGGGTCAGCTGTGTGCAAGACAAATGCCCTACCTGCTGTACTATAGCTTTAGCCCCCAAGTTATCAGTTTTTAATCATTAAAAAACACACAGATATAAAATGTAAGCTAAACATATAAATTACCTCATTACAATTCTACAACTTATTTCTAATCTTATCTATTATAGCAAGATGAAACAAATAACTAGCTTTAAATTTCTGGGAAAAAATCTTGGTACAAAAAATGAATTATCTTCAACCATATGGTCTAAACCTAATCAAGTTGCTAATTCAAAGTTGCTATTTACATAATAAGAGATAAAGCCAAATAAAAAGAGATACATTGGCACTCAGGGTCTTGCGGCTGCCTAACTAGATGATTGCAGATAAAGAACATTTTCATCATCATTTAAAATTTCAAGAAGTAGAAAGAAGCCATGGGTGATAGTACGGGGGGTATGGTATTTGCCTTGCATGCAGACGACCCAGGGTGGATCCCTGGCATCCCATATGATACCCCAGCACTGCCAGGAGTAAGTCCTGAGTGCAAAGCCACGAGTAACACACCTGAGCATCACTGGGTGTGACTCAAGCCCTGGCTTCTAGAGAATGCTCACTTTTGGGCATAAAATACCAAAATCACTCGAAGATAATATATATCTACCAATTTCTTTATTTGAAAGCTATAAATGCTATGGGTGTTATTTAACTAAAAATCAATATTTAAATGTCTAAAAGCTACATTGTTATAAAATGTAATATACTTGACCATTATTCCGACATTAAGCATTTAATATTTTCAAATTATGAAAATAAAGCTAACAAGAAGATGAACAGTCTCGTGCATAAAATATTATACATACTTAACAGAATTTCCTTGATAGAAACCAAAAAAAAACCATATGGGGTGAGACAGTAGGAACATTAAACACATTAAAAAAAAACCCTTGGGCGCCACGTCCACCTCCACAGCCACCACCATGCCATTGCTTCCCGACTAATCTCTGCAGAGATGCCAAAATGACAAAAATTCTAGGTACACCAGTTTTCAGGCAGAGAACTCTGGGTTCTTCTCAGAGTGGGGGATCTGTGGCCTCCCTCAACTCCCCCCACCCCCATATTGCCAGAAGTCCCAGCAGCCACACCCGTAGCTGCCACCAAGTAAAGTCACTGGCCTTGCTATACAGATCCCGGAGTCCGGGAGTGACACCTCCAAATTCCACAGCACTGACAACCCAGTCGGGGGACACCAAATTAGAAGGGAAAGTAGCATAGAAGCCAACAAGCTTCAGAAATAAGCCCAATGACACAGGCGGATCAACTTGCAACACACGGCCCAGTAAACCCTCAGACTAGAACTTAATGACCCCATTATAAGGTATAATCATCTTCACAAAATTTATTTTACTGCAACTCGATGAACAACGGGATGACAGTGACAGTGATACAGTGATTTTTCGATAATTAGCTAGAGTTTGAGGAGGGGCTGTCCACCCAGAGAGGGACGTGAATTCTCAAGCCCTCACTGTGTGGGAAAACACACGCTCCTTCATATGCTCCAGGTCCCTCTGCAATCACCTGCTTCTCTCTCCAGCCGTAGCAAACCCCTCACCTGTGTCAGTGGCAGATCGCAGGTATGCTATGACCAGATTTTAGGAGGGTTTTTTTTTGGGCACTCGATCATCTACCAAGTGTAAACTGGGTTCCTGTGCCCACTAGGAGCTGGGTGAGAGGTTAGGAATGTAGCAGTAAAGACTTGTGGGAGTGGAAGAAAAACATCAAACAAATGTTCATCTTTAACTGCAGTACCGAGGAGGGACAGGGGTTGATATTGTTGACAGTTGTGTGCAGCTATGAAGTCAATATTAATCCTCAGGCATGCAGCCGAGGGTAAATTAGAGCAGTCCTGCCTATGCTTCTAAATTAAGCAAGAAAGCTTGGGTGGAAGTGATTTCTCCAAGCTGAGATGTCTAAACTTGTAGAGACAAAAAAGGTGATTGAGGACCAATATAGGAATGTTTGCTGATTCTGAGATTACCTCTGGAGTTCTAACTTTAGTCCTGGCCCCAAATGCTTCTCAGAGGTTTGACCTTTCTGAATGGTAATCTGTTAGGCTGCCCCTAATTATCTTCTCTTCCTACCTTTTAATCATCTCATAATACGATTTTATGAGACACCCAAGGCGGTATTAGTACTAGTCCCTTCCATCCACATTTAATGCTCATTCCCAATAAATACTTCACAGTTTGGAAATTCCTTAGTGTTTCAGTTTGTTTAGGTAAGTGCTTCTTTAAAAATAGTAGCTGATTCTTGTCATATTGTTAACACTTTTAAATTTATTTGTAGTCACTTGTCCTGATTCAGGCTAATGTGGCATACTTTATTTTTCAACTAGAATGCAATAGTTCTAAAAGTTAATTCCACCATCCATATTCTACCGATTTTGTATTTAGTATTGTAGTATATAACGAAAAAGAGATGTAACTTCTTAAAAATGAAGAGCTCACACAAAAATTTAACCTTATTATATATTTAAAAAGTCAACTCCAAAGGTTTTATTTCAATAAAAAGAGGATATCTATGATTCAACACTCAAAAGGTTAACCTATGGGCTGAAATATAACCTATATTTATAGAACTATATATATATATATATTTTAAATAATGTAGGAGTACTGCTATTTGTTCAGCCATTGATTAACTGGTTGAATTGGGCATGAACTCCACAGAACTAAATCTTAAGATACTCGACAACTTGGGGCTGGAGCAATAGCACAGCGGGTAGGGCGTTTGCCTTGCATGCGGCCGACCCGGGTTCGATTCCCAGCATCCCATATGGTCCCCTGAGCACCGCCAGGGGTAATTCCTGAGTGCAGAGCCAGGAGCAACCCCTGTGCATCGCCGGGTGTGACCCAAAAAGCAAAAAAAAAAAAAAAAAAAAAAAAAATACTCGACAACTCTACTTCATCACTGAACAATGCATTAAATTAAATGTTACTGACCTCAACATGCATATAGAGTCAAATAAGGTTCATCTAAACTAGTATAAAATAAGGTGGAAATATTTCATCTGTAAAGCAAAACAGCAAACTATACACAGAGATTTTAGAATGAAAAGCTAAAAGCTTTACTGTAGTAATGACCATTATTACTAAAACTAGGTTTTAATTTTTGAAGAAAATTTTAAAATGTGATGCTATTTTCAAGAAACAATAGCAAAAAAATAATACTCTGTATTCATTAGGTGCAGCCAGGCCACACTTTACCTTCCTTTTGTAAATTACTCTTTGAAATGGTGTTACTATAATCACTTCAGAATTTAGATTATACATGAACATTCTTACAAGGCTGGAACTCATTGAATTACTAGTGTTTCTAATAATATTAAAAAGTTGTTTTGTCTCTCATTTCCCATCAAAGAAAAAGTTCAAGCAGCAAAATAAATAAGATGACAACCATAATAAGATACTGAAAGGGCATTTTCTGTGAATATGCTAAAAACTATTCAAAATTTTTGTTGTTGCTGTTATTTTTGTAAATTTCTTTTTGGGTCACATCTGGTGATGCTCAGGGGATTATAATGAATGTTGGGGATCAAACCCGGGTCAGCCGTATGCAAAGCAAACACCCCATCTGCTATACTATCTCTCCAGCCCCAACTATTCAAAGATTTACCTGCAATCTCAATTCCACTTTTTGTTAAAAAAAAAGAACTGGAAAACTCAGATACTTTTTACTTTTACCCCAACACTTGAAGAGGTAATCTAAATATTCACTTCCATAGTTACCTAAAAGGCTATGTAACAAAATTGGTCTCTAACTTAAATCTCAATAAATTCATTCAAAATAAGTAATTTTCCTTGATACTTAGTAACCTGCCTACATGGATCCCAGCTGCAAACTCTATAATACTAACAAAAAACTACTATTAAGATCTCAGTTTTATTAGGCCAGAATCATAATGGCTCAGAATCATCCTTATCAAAATTACCTAAATATCTTTTCCTGTTATGCTTTATTAAAGATTCATGAAGTATTGTAGACATTCCACTTTCAGGTAATTTTAAAATTTTGGGAATGTGAAAATTCGTCACAAATCCAAACTCTTTTTCTAAATAAGTTGTTCGCTGATTCATCATTGGTTTATAATATAAAATTCCAAGGTTTTGGCTTCCCATCTCTCTGTCTATAATTACCACATTCCACCACCAATGTTCTACGTGTCTTCAGCATAAACACCCTCCCTCTCGCCCTCCCCTCCCCTCTCTCCTTTCTGCTGGTGATCACCATGTTGTTGTTAGATTTTTAAGCACCAAGTTCAGGGGTTAGTTTTATCATTTATTGTTAGTTCATTTGCTTGGGAATTCATATTCTACATAGAAATAAAATAATCAGGTAACCTTATGTTTTCCTTCATTTAACTTAGCATAATCACAAGAGTCATTTGTCTTGCAAACCATAACACCCAAAAGGATAGAGAGTAAGAGGGAATGTGCCTGCCACAGAGGTAGGGGGTAGGAAGCGGTGGAGGTGGGGGGAGGGACACTGGGAACATTGGTGGTGGAGAATGGGCACTGGTGGAGGGATGGGTACTTGAACATCGTTTGACTGGAATGCAATCATGAAAGTCTGTAAGTCTGTAACTGTATCTCATGGTGATTCATTAAACAGCACTGTCACTGTCATCCCATTGCTCATTGATTTGCTTGAGTGGCACCAGTAACGTCTCCATTGTGAGACTTGTTATTATTGTTTTTGGCATATCGAATACGCCATGGGTAGCTTGCCAGGCTCTCCGAGAGGGATGGAGGAATCAAACCTGGGTCGACCTCGTGCAAGGCAAACACCCTACCTGCTGTGCTATCGCTCCAGTCCTAAGATTTATTAAAATAAAAAATCATGGTATCACTGTCACCCTGTTGACCATTGATTTGCTCGAGTGGGCCCAGTAACGTCTCCATTCATCCTAGCCCTGAGATTTAGGAGCCTCTCTTTACTTGTCCTTCCATATGGTGCCAACATTAGAGGCTCTTCATTCAGGGGAATGAGACCCATTATTGTTACTGTATTTGGCACATAAATTAAAGACAAAAACAAAAACAAGAGTCATTTAACCGTCCCCAAAGGTAGTTTTATCATTTTATATATACATGCACTACACTTTCTTTATCTAATCATCTATTGGTGGGTGTTTACATAGCTGCCACATTTTGTCTTTTGAATAAAGCTGCAATAAACATAGGAAGTGCAAATATACTTCCAAATAAATGCAATCATAGCCTTCAGATAAACGCCCTGGCAGGGTACATACAATTTATATCTTATGTTTCTGAAAGAGGAATATTTAAGGAACATCATCGAGAGGTTCCTAAGAGTCATCAACTTACTTTTCCAACAGTTCACCAGTTTCTTTTTCTTCATCAAGAGCTTCCTTTTTACAAAATAAATGAATAAATAAGGTCACTCACGAGTGTTAGGTGATTTTAATTTTGATTCAGTGTGACCTGGATTTGGTTTCGCCTAATAAAAAAAGATGTTCAAAAAAAAAAAAAGATGTTCAGCATTTTTTCATGAGTCTGGGGATCATCTATGATTTTTCTTTGGAAAAGCCTTCTGTTTGTGGATTTTTTTTTTGGGGGGGCAGGGGTCACACACAAAGATGCTCAGGGGTCACTCCTGGCTCTGTACTCGAAATTACTCCTGGTGATGTACAGGGCAGCATATGAAATGCTGAGGAAAGAACCTGGTTTGGCCGCGTGCAAGGCAGATGCCGTATCCACTGTACTATTGCTCTGGCCGTGTCCATGTTTTGACTGGGATTTTTTTTGTTATAGAGTTGGATTTTTTATATATTACACAGATTTATATATGATGCGATATATATTTATACATGTATATATTGATATAAATCTTCTCAGATATATGATGTGCAAATACCTCCTCCTTGCTGCTGGCCTGGCATTGTTTTCTTTATCTGTGATCATTTTTTTTTGGTTTAAAAATTTGATAAACTACCATTTGTTTATACATGCTTTTGTTTCCCTTGAGGTATACTGATCTGCAAATATCAACCATTCTACTTCTTTTTCCCAATAGAGATTCCTTTAATATCATTTTTCTTACCTATTTGCTCTACTGGGACTGCCAAAGTTATGTTAAGAAGCAGTAGGATGAGGGGGGCTGGAGCAATAGCACAGCGGGTAGGGCGTTTGCCTTGCACGTGGCTGACCCGGGTTCGAATCCCAGCATCCCATATGGTCCCCTAGCACCGCCAGGGGTAATTATTCCTGAGTGCAAAACCAGGAGTAACCCCTGTGCATTGCCAGGCGTGACCCAAAAAGCAAAAAAAAAAAAAAAAAAAAAACAACAGAAGAAGAAGCAGTAGGGTGAGCAGATATCCTCGTCAAGTTCCAGAGCTAAAAGGAGAACTTTCAGTCTTTTAACCACTGAAAATAATGTTAGCCATAAGTGTGTCAGATGTCTTTTATTTATTTATTTCACGAATCACAAAATCCCCATTAATCGTCGATTTCTCGAGCGGGCTCAGTAACCTCTCCATTTGTCCTTTCCCTGAGATCTTAGAAGTCTATCTCGACTTGGCCCTCCCAATGATGTCACACTTGTCGCACTGGAGACTCTTTCAGGGTCAGGGGAATGTGATCCAGCTTGTTACTGGATTTTGCATATGAATACACCATGGGAAGCTTGCAAGGCTGTCCCATGTGGGCAGGAAACTCTCAGAAGCTTGCCAGTTTCTCCCAGAGGGAGAAGTACGCTACAAGATACCGCTTCTGGGAGCTCGCTTTTAAGTCTCTGGATATTACATTGTGTTGATGGAATTACACACACCTGGGTTCCTCTGCTGGTACCTTCATGCGTGAGGCCTGTCTGAACATGTGGAGAGGGGCCTCAAGCATGGCTGTAGCTAGGTTCTGGTGGTCTTCGGCCACCGAGAGCTCTGCTCAGGGTGGGGAGGGAAGCTGGAGCCCATCCCCTCTGAGGGGCCCCGGGGAAGATAGCCAGGCGTGTGGGCAAGAGACTCTCTTAAATAAATTTATTTATTTATTTAAATTGTAGTGATTCACTGTGAGTTATAGTTACGAGCTTTCATGTCTGAGTTATAATCACACAATGATCAAACACCCATCCCTCCACCAGTGCACATTCCCCATCACCAATATCCCAGGTATACCCCCCCTTTCCCATCCTCCCCCTGACTCCATGGCAGACAGTATTCCCCATACTCTCTCTCTACTTTTGGGCATTATGGTTTGCAATGCAAATACTGAGAGGTCACATGTTTGGTCCTTTATCTACTTTCAGCACACATCTCCCTTGCTGACCGATTCCTCCAACCATCATTTTCTTTGTGATCCCTACAGATGGCTTCTATTAAGCAGAACCACTTTTCCTTTTCCCAATTTTATATTTTAAAATTATTATGATAAAAAGGTTTTCAATATCAACTGATATAATCACATACTTTTTTTTTTTTGCTTAAGGGCTATTCCCAGTTCTGTGCTTTGGGGTTGCTTCTGGTACTCCCCAGACTGTTTTGTTTTGTTTTCTTAGTCATACTCGGTGGTGCTCAGGGGGGCCCATATAAAGTGGTGGGGATGAAACCCGGGTTGTTCACATGCAAGACAAGCTCCCTGCCCACTATACCAACTCTCTGGACCTGAGTCTCTTGTTTACTGGCGTGAGCCATTATAGTGAGGAACTCCTTCTCCATTGCTCTGGCTGCATCCAACAGCAAGAGATAAGCCTGTCTCTTTTCATTGGTCT
Organism: Sorex araneus; assembly: GCF_027595985.1. Classification (NCBI taxonomy): domain Eukaryota; kingdom Metazoa; phylum Chordata; class Mammalia; order Eulipotyphla; family Soricidae; genus Sorex; species Sorex araneus. The sequence continues at coordinate 246,372,807 of NC_073302.1, forward strand.
TCAGGATTTTATTTCTCCTTTGATTTCTTCATTGCCTCAATAATTATTTAGAAGCATTCTGTTTAGTCTCCACACATGAAAAAAGTCCAATTCTACTGTACTAAACTGTTGGAAGATTAGGAAAAAATGTGTCTTCAAAGTCAACAGATCCATTTCATTGTTAGTATAGAGCTTTTCATGTAAAAGCAATTCAATAATCTTCTTTAACCGGATGAATGACATTCCTTGGACACTTAGGTCATAAAGGAAATGCAAAAATTCCTTAAAAGCAAACACCACAATAATGTCTGATTTTACACATGCAAACTATAGAAAACTCCCTTGCTAGTCTGATTATCAGCTACAGAATTGAACAACTACCAGAAATTACAAGAATGACTTATGTTTCTATCCTCAACTACTAAGGTAGGAGTCACTTTTTAATGTAAATATCATCATTTTAGTATTCACCTATCCTTTAAGCAATAGCTGCATTTGATTGCAATCTATGCCATTCTTAAAATGACAGGCTTTATACAAGAGGGTGTACTTTCTCAAGAGTTTTATTTCACCCTTTAAAAGGGAGACATGAAAGCAGCAAAGGAATAAAACAGTCCGTTCCCAAGGAGGAGAAAGAGGCTGCAGTTTGCAGGGTGGGAGAAAGAGAAGTCTTGGGCTTGGGAGAGGCAGGCGCAGGAGCGAGTCCAGAGACTCCCCAGGGGAAGCCAGAGCACAGAAGGCGGGCAGTAACCGGCGATATGCTGAGCTGGTTTACTATTATGAAAAGGTTCTGATGGTGCCTAGTTCTAAGACAGCACATTTATAGAAAATTTCTGTATTCTGGGACTAGGACCAAAAGAGAGCTCAGGAAAACTATAATGGCAGTGTGTATTGATCTGTTAGAATGTGGATTTCAATAGCAATGGTAAAATTTTAGGGCTTGCAATAGGTAATCATGTCATCTATTTATATAATCATCTGGCAGAACTACTGGAAGGATTACAGAAAGCAAACACAAGTGCTCGTCCAAATAGCTGGACAAGTGTCTCCTACAAATATTTACTTTTGACAAATAATGGCTGTTCATATCCCTAAAGTCTGGAATAGCTATGCAGAATAGATGATGAATAAATGAAGGTGGGGGCAAGAAGCTATAAATGTGTTGAATAAAAAGAGGGTGGGGAGATAAAGAATGAGAAAAAAGTTTGAGGGGGTTGGGGCAATAATAGGACAGCAGGCAGGGCATTTGCTTGCGTGCGGTTAACCCGGGTTCAATTCCCAACATCCCATATGGTCCACTTGCACTACCAGGAGTAATTTGAGTGCAAAGCCAGGAGTAGCCCCTGAGCCCGGTGTGACTCAGAAAGAAAAAATTAAAAAAAAAATTTGAAGTTGCATTTAGAGGTGGAATTCCATGATAAAATCCAAACACTTACAGTAGCCCCCCACGAACTATTTAATTTAAATGAAATTAAATTTAAAACTCAGTTTCTCAGGTTATCAACGGCATTTTAAGTGCTTAATGGCCACTGTAGCTAGTTACCATACTGGACGTGACAGACATTGAACATTTCTATCAATCAAAATGTTCTGCTGGACAAGGCAAGAAAACCCATACACGCAAATGTTTGTCAAGTTGAGTAGTATCAGATGGATCTCAGAGAGGTGACTTATTTTGGAGGAACACAAGACTACCATTTGTTTTGTTTTGGGTTATACCCGGTGATGCACAGGGGTGACTCCTGGCTTTGCACTTAGGAGTTATTCCTGGCAGTGCTCAGGGGACCATCTAGAATGTCAAGGAGCGAACCCCCGTCTGCAGCTTGCCAGACAAACGCCCTCCCCGCTGTAACATTGCTCTGGACCCACAAGCTCACTATTGCCAGATCTCACAAATCAAGAAAACGCTATGAGTAGTCAGAGGGACAGTACAATGGGTAGAAGGTTCGCCTTGTATGCAGCTGACCCTGGTTTGATCTTTGGGTCCCAAGATCCCAAACGCTCTCCTGAGCACTGCCAGGAGCACAGAGCCAGGAATAAGCTCCTGAGCATCTCTGGGTGTGGCCCCCAAACCAAACAAAAATAGAAAATGGCAACAAATTTTTATGTGAAATCATTTAATTTATTAATCACTGCCAACGAATGTAATTGCTTTTAATGGGCCACATTTACGGTCTCCCTTCACCTCCTGCCAAATACCAAAAACTATAATCAAAGCCAAAAACACCATTTGCTATACCAGGCCACTATTAGGGAGAGAGCCACCCCATCTCTCTGCACCCACCCTGCCATGGTGATGCTCTTAATGCAAACAAAATAGCAAACGCTAAGAATGATTACTTCAGTACAAAAGTCTTGGCACAAGTGTCCTAACCGCTGGCATCAAGAATAAGTTTTGCTGAAGGAGAAGCACATCTTTCTATTCTCACCCCCATGTTCCCGTCCTGAGGAGACCTACGAATCTGGCCTGATCCAGATTTTTCTGGATTGTTTTGAGGGGAGAGTCCTACAGTTAATGCTTGAGGTAAGAATAGACAAATATATCTCATAGCATTCAGAACTAGGTAATTTTAGGCTTAAAAAAATTCAAGCACCGTGAATGGCAATACCATGAGTGGTAGGTTTTATGGGTAAACAGTTCCAACACCACACCCTGCACCACAGCGTCTGCTTCTGTCCACACCATGGCCGAGGTAATCCTCTGGGCACCCCACTTCATTTCTGGAGATCAGTTTCCAGGCTCTGTTGCTTTCGGGCAGTTGTTATATCCTGACTACGATCTCTTTATGCTCTCTCTGTCCTTCTGCTTCTGGCTCCCTTCACTCAGCATGAGATACTCTCGAGTTCCACCTGCCCGGCAGCAAACTGCATGATTTCATTTTTTTCTTAACAGACAAGTAATATTCCACTGCATGCATGTACCACAGTTTCTTTACCCAGTCAGCTGTTTTCGGACACTTGGGATGGTTCCAGACTTTGGCTATTGCGAATAGTGCTGCAATGAACATAAGCACACAGATGTCTTTTCTGAAGAGTTTTTGGGTCCTTGGGGTAGAAACCAAGAAGTAGTATTTTTGACTTCTTATAAAACTAGCAATTTCATATGATTCAACCTAAGAGCTCCTTCTCAATGAAAGAGAAGACTAAGCTGAATTGTACATAAGAGCAATATAATTAAGCACTATTAAGTCCCAGCTTAATGGTGACTTGTCTATGATCACACCATTTGTCAGAGGCAAAGAGTTTGGGAAAATGAGATTTCTCATCTAGCACAATTCACCTGTATTATACTGTATACTAAAAGTAACAAAGTAATTCTGATGCTCTAGTTGGTTCATTTAGTAAACTCATTTAGAATACTTATGGCTACCTAAAATTATGCATTATTTCCATTACATCAGCTAGGTGTTCAGAAGGAAATGAAGTGAGGAAATGATGATTCACACTAGACTTGGTTTTCTGCTAGGTTCTTGAGAGAAAAAACAGTCACCCACAAGTTTCTGCTACGTGATGAGTGAGGTAAGACAAATGACAGTGTAAGGAAGACTTTTTCTGCGTGCTTGTTTTAAAATTACTGCCTAATTTCTATTCTTTACTGAAGTACCATAAGACCATCAACCCTCTATTAAATTTTAACTTTTCCAGAAAGGATGTATTGCCAGCATTTTTGAGAGTATCTACTAATGCTGAACCAGACGACACAGAATGTCTCTTCAGTGATGCAGAATGTAAACAGCTTTACTTCATGGCCAGAACACTTTTACTACCTTTATGTGGCTCCCGCTTCTCTCATCTATTATTTCCTTACATAACTGATTCTTTCACTTGAAGGCATGTTGGGCGGCTACCTTTAATCTCCTCAGTGGCACGATTTCTAAGGCCCCCACACTCACCTCGCACAAGTGCACAGAAGCCTGGAGCAGCAAATTGGAGGAAGGGGTGCAGGAAGACAGCGCAGATGCAAGGCAAGGGTCAGAGCATGAGGTGTTTCTTCCCATAATCATAATTTGGCCACCTGGAACCTATTTCTCCTCCCTTAAGTCCAAGTCAGGCAAGTTCTCCTTTATCATCTCAAGAAGGCAAACGGGGGTCCAGAACGATAGCACAGTGGGGAGGGCATATGCCTTGCACGTGGCCGACCTGGGTTCGACCCAGCATCTTATACATTCCCCGAGCTCCGCCAGGAATAATTCCTGAGTGCAGAGCCAGGAGTAACCCCTGAGCTTTGCTGGACGTGGCTGATGCACTTTCAATCCCCAGCATCTCATGTGTTCTCCCCAGCACCACTAGGAAAAATTCCTGAGCGCGGAGCCAGGAGTAACCCCTGAGCATCACTGGGTATAACCCAAAAGACAAAAAACCAAACCAAACCAAAACAAAAAACCAAAAAAGACAAACTGTTCTCACTTCAGAAAGTGTGGACAGAGAATAGAGAAAAGGAAAGAGAAAGGGACAGGCAGAGGAAAGAAACCCAGGCTGGTATTTGATGGGAGGAACCATTTACTGCCTATGCTCTTCCTGTTACTCAAATATTCCAGTATTTGAATGCAAGCATACAGATATATATATATATATATATATATATATATATATATATATATATATATATTTGTGCACACACACATGCACACGCACATGCGCACATAGCTATAGTAATATAGTGGGCAGGGCATTTGGCTTGTATGCAAACATCCTAGTTTAATCCCTGGTATCCCTTATGGTAACTGGAGCACTGCTAGGAGTGATTCCAGAGTACAGAGCCTGGAGTAAAGACTGAGCATCACTGGGGGGAAGGGGTGGGGTGGCTCCTAAACAAAAAAACCCAAAACCAAACAGACATATACAAGGGGAAAAGTACTGAGGTGATCAGGAACCAAGGAGCTATTTATTCCATGCAAGAAATAAAATTTCCATAAACTCTAAAGGATGATAAATGACAAAAAATGCTTAAACTTCATTCTTTAAAAACTTTTCATTTCATTTTCTTTCTCCAAGCTCCAATAAAAGTAAAGAACCTAATCTGGCCCATTTCCTCAGGGTAGGGATAAAAGCTTATCTAGCAAAAGGACCAGTAATATTTACAGTTTGGTATTCAAAAGTATGGCAAAGAAATACCTTTGGTATTCAGATTCATGATGATAATTCTGCATTTAAAAAAATCTTCAAACTGGGGCAGGAGCAATAGCATAATGAGTGGGGTATTGCCTTGTGTGTAGCTGATCTGGGTTCAATCCCTGTCATCCCATATGGCTCCCTGAGCACTGCCAGGAGTGATTCCTGAGTGCAGAGCCAGGAGCAACCCTGGAGCATTGATGAGTGTCCTCCCCATCTCTCCCCCAACCTCCACAAATCCTGAACCTTATGGCACCGAGAATAAACCTGAAGAAAGTTTAGTGAGAGGCAGTGTACTACATGGCACACAGTGGGGTTTGGGAGCTTATTCTGGCTCCAGTTCTACCACTGGATGTGACCTTGGTCAAATCTGTCTGTTTTGAACATCATGCTGTCTTTGTGAGAAAAAATAAAATGAAGAGAAATAAGTGGGACCACCAAAACACCTAGTGAATGGGTTTAGTATACACTTGGTACTATTTCTGCTATTCCTATAAGCATTGTGACTCCTCCTCCCATTGAACAAACATCTTGGGCAGTTTTTTGAACAAACACAACTTTTGTCTTTATTTTTGTTTGGGGGTCATACCCAGCTGTGCTCAGGGATTATTCCTGGCTTTGCACTCAGGGATGACTCCTAGTAAGGCTTGGGGACCATATGGGGTGCTGAGGATCAAACCCAGGTTGGCCATGTACAAGGCAAACCCTACCTGCTACACTATCACTCTAGCCCCAGACTGGATTTTACTTTTATATTACTTTTATTATTACCGAAGTGACACGATCTACAGAATTGTTAATGTTCATGCTTTTGGTATATAGTTGTTCTGCTATCATTGTTACTGAAGTGCCTCAAACTCTCCCCGATTGTTCCTGTGTCACTGGTAGAGAATCCCACCCCTGCCCCACTACTCTGGAAACCTCAGCGCTGTTGTCATGGTCCAAGGCTTTGTCTATTCCCTTGCTTTTTGCTTCTTCATATACCACATATGTGTAAGGTCACCTGGTACTCATCCTCCCTTTAATTCTTTATGACATGACACCTTCCAGTTCCATCCAAGTTGTAGCAACGGTGACACTTCACCTTTTCTGACAGCCGAGTAGTATTCCACTGTGTACGGAGAGAGTAATTTGTTTATCCATTCATGTTGCGAAGCATTTAGGTTGTTTCCAGATCTTGTATACAGCAATGAATATGGGAATGTATATTTTCAAACCAGTGTGTTTATATTTTAGGACTAAATACCATGGAATAGACTGGTGAAGTTAAATAGTAATGCTATTTTTTAATTTTTTGAGAGTTTCTATAATGTTCCCATGAGAACCAAAATGGATGACAGTCTCAACTAGTGAATGAGGGTCCCCTTTTTCACCAAATCCTGACCAGAACTGATTGTTTCTGGTCTGGGGATATAGGCCATTCTCACTGTGTGAAATATTATCTCATTGCCATTTGATTTGCATTTCCCTGAATATTACTGATGAGGAACACTTTTCATAAGCCTGTTGACCACCTGTATGTCTTCTCTGAGTAAGTGTCTAGTTTCTCCAATTTCTAGATGGAACTGTTTTTGTTGTACTTGAATTTTGTGAGTGTTTTATGCATCTTGGATATTAGTCCTCTGACAGATTATGGTGAATATTTTCTCCCATCCAATAGTGTTTTAATTTTAGCCACAGTTTTCTTTGATCCTTCATGATACATAAGTTTTCATGTTTGGTATAGGCCCATTTTTAAATTTTGATTTTGTTTTCTGGGCCAATGAACTAGATAGAGATCACTATAATGAAAAAGTCTATATATGTTTCCCTCAATATATTTTTATGAATTTGGTTCTAAGTTTGAAATCTTTAGGCACAATTCCTGGTATCAAAATACAAAATTCAGAGAAACAACCTAATATTGAGATCTTAAATCCATTTTGAATTAACTCCCCCAACCTACCCTTGAATTTACATTTGTGAAAGGTGTGAGACAGGGATCCAGTGTCATTTTTTTTGCACACAGCTAATCAGTTTTCTCAATACATTTTGTTAAAGTAGCTTTCGTGGGGCTGGAGTGATACCACAGCGGGTAGGGCGTTTGCCTTGCAAGTGGCCGACCTGGGTTCGATTCCCAGCATCCCATATGGTCCCCTGAGCACGGCCAGGGGTAATTCCTGAGTGCAGAGCCAGGAGTGACCCCTGAGCATCGCTGGGTGTGACCCAAAAAGCAAAAAAAAAAAAAAAAGTTGCTTTCGTTGTTATACTCAAAGCATCGTAAATTACTGTATTATTATTTTTTTGTGGGGAGGCATCTCCAGTGGTGCTCAGAAGGCCTGGGGGCCTCTAGGCCCCTCTACCCAGCCAACTGGACAGTGTTTTACTGTAGAGTCTGAGGATGAAGTATGCCCACGATCTGCCCTGGTGCTTCGGGTTATCCGGCAGACTACGTTTGCTGGGGATTGACTCAAAATCAGCACATGCAAGGCATATGCCTGAACCCCCATACCCACTGTCTGTCCTCACTAATCATAAATCTTATCACACATCCCAGGGCTAACTTCTGAGCTCTCAATTCCATTCCCTGGTTCTTAAATTCTGATTTTATTCCAGTATCACAATGTTTTGATTACTAGTTTTATAGTATAAAGCCTCACTGATTGGAATATTAAAACCAAGATTGATAGAATTTGTGTTCCGGTGGAGGACACATAGTTTTACAGATTAAAAGCACTTTCTTTGATCCCTTCTGATATTTCCAAGGCTATAAAATTTTTTTTCTAAATGCTATTGAGTTGTAAGTAAATGTAATTCATATGGAAGTGCTAACTAGAACTAATTATAAATTTAATCATAGCACCAAGAGATATGTAAGAAATACGGAGGTGCGCAGTGTGGGGTAACTTTTTAATCTATATATGATTCAAAGCATTTACTGAGGCTTGGGAGACAGCTATGAACTGGCCCATGCTTTGTACACAGGAGGCCTGGGTTTGATTCCTGGCATGCCGCATGGTTCCCTAGGCACTGCCAGGGGTGACTCCTGTGCCCTGCTGGGAGTGGCCCCAGAACAAACAAAATTTAGTGGACTTTGGATGTCAGCAAAAATATTTCGGACTTATCCTTAGGACACTCAAAGCAGTCTCTCACCTATGACTTTCAGCTTGTAGCGATTAGAACATGAAAAGTTAGATTTAAATAAAGGTAGGAAATAATATTAGCATTATTTATCTTTTAAGTTCTGAAGCTAACACATAACCATCTTTAAACCACCAGTCTGAAAAAAAATTCTTTCCCATCCTACTCATTAAAATGTGATTCAAAGAAGTTATAAAATATTCTTTCTGCCCAGGGTTCAGAGTCAATTTCAGCAAAACTGCATGAAGTAACGTTTTCATTTCTCTCTTTCCCTGATGGTAAATATCTAGTTTACTTTGACCAGAGTCCATACTTGTTACCTCTCTGACATTTTCAGCTGATTTTTTTCTAGGTATTCTCTATAGCTCTGGATTATTTCACATGCACTATTTTACAAAGTCAAAAAGGAAATGCCTTCAGGGAGCACTAGACAGTCAATGTCACTCCGTTGCTCATCGATTTGCTCAAGTGAGCACCAGTAATGTCTCCACTGTGAGACTTGTTAGTGTTTTTGGCATACTGAATATGCCACGGGTAGCTTGCCAGGTTTTGCCAGAGGGGCGGAGGAATTGAACCTGCGTTGGCCACGTGCAAGGCGAACGCCCTACCCGCTGCACTATCGCTCTAGCCCCACTAGACAGTAACATACCTATTTTCAACAGGAACAAGTTTTCATTTAGATTGACATCCTTTAAATACTTTGCCCAGTACTTACCCACACCTGACCCCACACTGTTGTGTGTGTGTATGACAGGGAGGGGCTGAAGGAAATTAATTTAGACACAGAAATCAGGAAACCACCATTTCCACCACGTGAAACTCAGATCCCACTACTTTTTCTTCTTCTTTTTTTCTTTTTGAGTCACACCCAGCGATGCTCAGGAATTACTCCTGGTGGTGCTGGGGGGACCATATGGGATGCCGGGGATCGAACCTGGGCCGGGTGTATGCAAGGCAAATGCCCTACCCACTGTACTATCGCTCTGGCCTCCCACTTCTTCTAAGTTATGTCCCTTCAGCCCTGCAGTGGTAGGGATCGGACCCAGTCTCATGTGTGCAAGGCACACAACTGACCGCCAGGCCATATTCACAGCTTCTTGATTATTTTAATAAAGACAAATGCTTCTAAGCGTTCTGCATGTTGCCTCCATCTAAGTACTGACCAGCCTGACCCTGCTTAGCTTCCAAATCTCTCCATGCTTCAAAGGACTCCTGCTGCTTAAATTCTCAACCCAGTTAAGTGACTGTCCCTAAGCAGCTGCTTCCTTGCAGGTCCCTCATCTACAAGACTCTCCAGAATCCCACTATGATGGCGGCAACTGGATGACAGAACTGAGTCTAGTAGTCCCTATGGCAGCGCAGCCCTGAAATATTCTCAAATCCTATCAGATAAACCCTTACATAGGTAAAATAGCTGAAAAACAGAGTTCTCTAGAAGGGTTTAAAAGAAACCTAAATAGAGCCATTTAGGGGTAAGACTGCCACATAAGAGATTCTTTCAGGTCTTTTATATTTATTTAGTGGAGCTGGGGCTTGAAGCAAGACCTCACACAAGCAGAGCTATGTTCTGGGCCAAAAGAGTTCTTTTTAATACCTTCCCCCCCACCCCCGGCGGGCAATTTCTGACTTTGTCATTTTTATGGTAAACAGTAAAAAATATTAGAGCAAAACCTAGAAAGCAGATACAGAAATAAAAGTATTGTGGATATCAGTCATGTCATAAAATTACCACCTAATTTGCTAATTTTGTTAGTATTTGAAGAAAATAAGTAAACATTAGGAATGAATATAAAGAAAGGTGCCCCCCTTTTCCTTTCCTGCTGAGAAAATGCAAGTTCTTGTATTTTTCTATGCCTAAAAAAGAAGAAATTCAATTGCATTACTTGTTAGAGAAACACAATACAAAAGCTTTTTCTTTCCACTAAGGATTGAAATGTTTCACTAACTTAGGGCTGGCGCTTGGTTTTGAGAATTTACAGTCTCACAAGTTTTACCTTTGTGAATAAAATTCTTAAAAAATTAGAAGATAAATGGCTCAAAACTGCTATTAATATAATAGCTAACTTAGTTTTAGTTCCCTAACACTTATATAGTCACCAAATTGCTAAAGTGCTAAAAACGTTATTATACAAAGATGTTCTCTTTTCTTGACTCTCTGGCTATGCTTGGGGTACCACATGGGATGCTGGGATAAAACCCAGGTGAGCCTCGTGCACGGCCTTACCAGCTAAACTATCTCTCCAGCCCCAAAGATGTTCTCTTTTCACAGTTTTTTTTCCAGCTCATTTTGCCAGCTCTCTCAGTGGATACTCAACTACAGCTATTCTTTTTTTCTTTTTCTTTTGGTAATTCAGAGAATTGCCTCCCCACTGATTGATAAATACAGTCTGGTTCCATCAAATTTTGTGGAGACTGTGAAACACTGAAATGAAGCTTCCCTACCAACGTGTAAATTTTTCCTCACGTGGAGTCTGGGGACTGTATATATCATCTTATGAGTTTAAGTACACGCTATTTTTTTCTGGTATCGGAGGGGGAAGAAAGTATTATAAAAATGTTTCAATCTGCTTTTTCTGAATATGTAAAATACTACCAAGTTCTAGTTGAGTTTTATTTTTAATAGATAACCTTAGGTACAAAGGAAATACATTTAGCATATAGGAAGAGTTGCTAAATAAGATGTGGATGAAAAAATTTCTCATGCTTTACGGATTTAGTCTCTTAGTTGTTACTCACATCATTTGCTCTATTTAAAAGCAGCCTCACACAAGTAAACAAACAGACTAGATCAGATTAAAAGGTTTATGCACAGCAAAAGAAATGATCATAAAAGCAAAGATATCCTACTAAATGGAAAAATATGCTCGCATATACATGACAGTGGTTTAATAATCAAAATATATGAAGCACTCAGATAAATCATTAACATAAAGACCTCAAAACCTGACTTTAAGCACTGGTCTAGTACAGATGAGGTCCCCAGAATGAAGATGATGATAATAACAGAGGATCTGAATAGTTATTAATCCAAAAAAGACATGCAGATATCTAACAGGAATGTGAGAAGGTATTCATCATCTCCTATTATTAGGCAAATGCAAATGAAAACCACAATGTGATATTACCTCACGCCTGTTAGAATAACTATTATCTAAAGAAACAAGAAATGACAAGTTTTGGGAGGGGGTGCAAAGAAGGGAGAAAGCCTGGTACACGGTTGTGAGAATGAAAACTGTGGCAGGCAGTCGTGATGGGAAGCAATGTGGAGACTCCTCAAAAAACAAAAAACAGAATTTCAAACAATCCAGTTATCCTGCTTCTGCATACTTAACCCCATCTGAAAGCACTAATGTGAAGAGCTAGATGCACTCAAATGTTTAATGCAACATTATTTACAAAGCTAGAAATTAGAAACAACCTATTTTTCTTTTTTTCTTTTTGGGTCACACCTGGCGATGTACAGGGGTTACTCCTGGCTCTGCACTCAAGAATTACTCCTGGCGGTGCTCAGGGACCATATGGGATGCTGGGAATTGAACCCAAGTTGGCCACGCGCAAGACAAATGCCCTACCTGCTGTGCTACTGCTCCAGCCCACAACCTATGCATTCACTGATAGATGGATGAATGTACAGTATATACACATAATGGAATACTACAAGGTTTTTTTTTTTTTTTTAAAAAGGACATCCTGGCATTTCCAACAATGATAAGTAAAATAAATCAGATAAAGACAGATAAACATGGCATGATTTCACATGTGTTAGAGGGAGAAACCAAAGGACTGGAGTAAATTTTTAGAAAAGAAAAAAAAAGAGGTGTCTGAGTCAACTAATGAGTCAAAGAAAATAACCACTAGGAGATATTTGTAAATAAATGTTTTCAACCAAGACAAAAAGGCATGCCACCTTGATGGGAAAAGGCCAGAGAAATGGGAGGAAACTCTTATCCTCACAGAAATGTAAAGCAGTAGAAAAGAACCAAATGTTAGGGAACTGGGACAAATCATCATGTTAGAAAGGGAACAGGACAAATGAAAAGGGAGGGAGGGAGGGAGGGAGGGAGGGAGGGAGGGAGAGAGAGAGAGAGAGAGAGAGAGAGAGAGAGAGAGAGAGAGAGAGAGAGAGAGAGAGAGAGAGAGAGAGAGACAGGCAGGGGACAGAATGCTGGAGTCTGAGAGTTCAGGAGGATACAGGATGCAGGTGGGTTTGCAGAATCGCAACGCAGTGCAGTGCTGTTCAATCAGGGGACCCCGAATCCCACACAGCCCAGGGCCAGGTTGGAGGCCGCTGAACTGAAAACTGCCAAAAATGTATCCCAGATTCTGAAGACACCGTATGAATTAACTAATGACAATGGAGTAATACATTTTATGTTAAGTACTGAAGTCACAATATTTTGGAAATGCTAGTTAAAAAAACATATTAAGAATTTTTAAATAAAACAACAATAAAAATAAAAGCAGCTTTAGCTCCTAGTCATCAATTTTATGGCCTACAAAATGCTAGAGATAGGAGCCAGAGTGATAATACAGTGGGCAGAGCCTTGCACATGGCTGACCCAGGTTAAATCTCTGGCATCCTATATAGCCCCCTGAGCATAGTAAGGAATAATTCCTGAGTGCAGAGCCAGGCGTATACCCTGAGCATCACCAAGTGTGACTCAAAAAGACACTGCCACTGTCACTGTCATCCCGGTGCTCATCGATTTGCTCAAGCGGGCACCACTAATGTCTCCATTGTGAGACTTGTTGTTACTGTTTTTGGCATATCGAATACACCACGGGTAGTTGCCAGGCTCTGCTGTGTGGGTGGGATACTCTCGGTAGCTTGCTGGGCACTCTGAGAGGGACTATGGAGTAATTGAACCCGAGTCGACAGCGTGCAAGGCAAACGCCCTACCTGCTTGCTATTGCTCCTTCTCCCAAAAAGACACACACACACACACACACACACACACAAACACACACACAAACACACACAAAGGGATATCAGGCTATTCGTGTAAACCCTGGTCAGTCACCAATTGATTGGCACTTTGGGCCCCATAGAAACACCTAAGAATGATTTTTTTCCTAACGATTACACAGGTTACTTATAGCTATGATGCATGTTCGAGAAATGACAGACGATATCCATTTTATCTTTATAAATGGTTGATAAGATGATCAGGATCATTTATCTCTATAAATCATGTTTTCTTAGATATCTTTTATCAGGCTAAATATCAGTAAACTGAGCACCGTAAGCAAGCATAAACCTTTGGCTTACTTTTTCTACCAGGCTCTTCATAGCCCTCTGCCATTGCCTGCTGAAGGCAAGAGGTCTTTGCACAAAACACACTAAGGTAACAGTGTGCAAATGGCCACCACCCCTACAACCTTGGTTTCTCAGCAATACCTGCTCAGCAAGAAGCTGGTGGGAAACAAATCAGCACAAACCCACCACAGGATCTTTTGCAAATAATACAGAAGTGCATTTTCTGTAAGCTGTATGTTTATACAAAGTGAAATCTAAGGAAACATTTAAAAAGTAAAGACAGACTTATGTAACAACTTAAGTAGTGACTAAAGGAACTTAAAATGGTTGTGTAGGAGGGGTAAATGGATGAGGCAATTTAGTTCAGAGACTGACCGACCAGACATTAAATGTTTAAAGACTAGAAAAATTACTGTAATGAGAAACACTTTCCAATTTTTATATTTTTACACGACAGACAGAAGGTGAATAACCAGAATTATTTAAAATGGCTTAAAGCTAAGCACGGAATCAATTGATCAATTTCTCAGGCTTCCTTTTTTGGTTAGGCATTAAGCAAGCTGCTTCTGATGAAAGCAGCAATGCCTCTGTGATGTATACTGCGAGCATGAATCATTTTTCCAAATTAAAATTTCTATGATCTTATGACTAGGTGATGGGTACACCAACGGCATACAACAGTGGGATCACGCAACTCCTATTCAGTAAATGCAGAAATCATCATTCTACCAAATGCCTGCTGCCTCCGAGTAGAAATCAGTCATTAGCTGCATATCATGTGACATGGCAGGGAGCGACCCAGGCGCACACCAACCACGGCACGCGGTTGCCATGGTGACGAAGGGACCACAGCGAAAGGCTACTTCATCAGCGACTCCTCGGAACTGGAGGCGCGCCGGCAAGGGGTGGGCGTGATGCCGCCCTGCGCACGTCTATAATTGCAGCCTGGCAATTTCCCATAAAATGCAACGCAGTCTTTGAGACCAGCACCTTGGAAAAATCAAGGCGAGACGCTGGCACTTCCCCGACCCTAATCATTATGTCTGGGGGTGGGTGATCTGGCTCAGGGGGAGGGCACACTTCTCAGGGCCAGCCGCAGGGATGCTGAGCACGATGAGGGCGAGCGAGCACCCAGGCAGCCACCAGTGTCTGCAGGGCAGGCGTCCCGCGCGGGGGCCCGGGCCAGATGGTCTTGCTTTCTTCCCAAGATGAGCAGAGACGGGTGGGGAGGATTTCCCTTGTGTTTCCTCTTGGAGGAATGTAAAACTTTTACATTCAGGAGTGACAACAAAAATTGGATAGAAACTCCGGAGGCAGTGACAGGATGCTGTGTGACAATTTAAGCTACCAGTTAGGATGAAATGAATCTCTGAAGAAAGGAGAAGTTACTCAAATAAAGCAACTCCAAGAGGAAAAAGCTCTCTACTCTGGGCTAGGCTGACAGGGAAGGTATGTCTCAAAAAAAAGAGGCTTCGGAGTGAAGTAACAACCAACAGCATAAGTTTAGAGTTACAGTTACAACATGACATATACCGTCAAAGTTAATTTTTAATATATAAATGGTTGGTATAGAACTGTAAGTTACAGGATTTAATATGTATATTTAAAAGTCTCAGATATCACATCTAATCCCAAGAGGCAGCTACTTAAGCTTCTTGAGAGTACTTTAAGATACACTTAGGGATGCTTCATTTTTAAAGAAGTCATTGAATGAAAATGCGTGTCCTTAACACTTCAATAGTTAAAATAAATAGCTTTGGAAGACAGTCTGTCATTGGTCAATGTTATTCTCATGGAAAAGATAAATTGTTGGGGGGTATATAACCACAAAGAAAACGTTTACCATACTAAGATTTAATAACATTTAAAATTTTATCCCACCAGACAGACATTAAGTAGAAACCCACGTCCATGATTTAAAATACAGACTTTTTTCTATATAAGCCTTTAAAAAGTTTTTTTTATAAATACAATTTTCTTTTCTTTTTTTCCTTTCTTTTTATTATTATTATTTTTTTTGCTTTTTGGGTCACACCTGGCGATGCACAGGGGTTACTCCTGGCTCTGCACTCAGGAATCACCCCTGGCGGTGCTCAGGGGACCATATGGGATGCTGGGAATCGAACCCGGGTCGGCCATGTGCAAGGCAAACACCCTACCTGCTGTGCTATTGCTCCAGCCTCTACAATTTTATTTCTAAATAAAACATTGTAAGAAAACATCTTAGAATATTTTTTTCTATATTTAAAGAAATAATAAACATTTCCTACAAAAATTGGTGGGGCTGAAGACAGAATCCAAGGCATTACCTGAGTGAGTAAAGGACCATCCCACTGAAGTCTATTTTAGGCCTGGCTCTAGATCATGACCAAGCAGCAATGAGAGTAAAGATACCATCGTACTTTCCTGTCTGTACACATCTGGTATCTCAATCTCCTTATTAGGGACTCCTTAGACCAGAAAAGTAGTTCTCAAAAGGGATTGGCTCCTGCTTTTGTTATGCCCAGTATATTACAAGACATTTTGAATTAAAATGTTTGTGTCAGGCCCTGGCCCTGGAATGAATGTTTTTAATGAAATTTTCAGATGGCATGTATATACACATAAAGGCTTGGGGTCTGGCAACCTAAGATCCATAAATATAAAAACCCCATTTCAGTCCCTATAGGTATAGTGCCTAGCACAACACCTGACAAAGCATGTATCTAATATATAGTAAAGGTTTAATGAATGGGACTGGCAGCAGAATATCCTGATACACTACTAATAACAAATTGACTTTGAAATTGCAGCTTCTTTCACAACAGAAACTTGGGAAAGATCAGAGAAACAAGCTTTGTCAATTATTAGTTTAATAGAGTCCATTTATCTGTATGATTCAGTTTCACAGCAAAGCAACTGGAAAAATGCCAGTGAATATAATTAGTAATACTTTATTATATATCGGAGTCTCAGATAGATGGTATAAGTATATCGTATCAACACAAGGATCAAAAGACCTGAAGGAAGGTTTCCAAAATGAGAAATTACTTATTTTTATTTTTGTGATTAAACACAGAGACATCTGCCCTAACCAGAATCAAAAGAAGCAGAAAACAGTATCTCAGTCACCAAAACAGATGTCAAAAGGCCATGCACGACAGGCTCTAGGTACTTAACTCACAGGCAAGCCCTGTAGATCTTCAGTCACAAAGAAGAATTTTAAAACAGGGTTTTGCTAAGTCACTGGAAATTAAAAACACTACATCAGAAGAAAGCACAGGGTCGCAACAAACAATAATACAATCAATATGACAAAATGGTAGCTGCCAGGAGTAGAGAACTGCATAAAACAATGATGAGAACTCACCAAGCACAGTGTCTGTGGCCACAGTTATCTGCAGGCATCTACTACATGAGCAGATTTAAAAATTTTAAGGGACAGATTTGAAAAGGAGACCAGTAAGAGAAATGACTCATTCCTCTTGAGATCCAAGAAGGAAAAAGATACCAATGTACCCTATCAACAGAACGGTCTTAAAAAAAATAATTCCACTTATCTCATTGTTGACATGCTCAGCAAAAGCTGTTCTCATCTACACTTGAAGGGCTCTCATGTCTAGCTGCCATTTAGAATCTTCATGGAGACATTTCATCTCAAAAGATAAGGGGCTGGAGCGATAGCACAGCGGGTAGGGCTTTTGCCTTGCATGCGGCTGACCTGGGTTCGATTTCCAGCATCCCGTATGGTCCCCTGAGCACCACCAGGAATAATTCCTGAGTGCAAAGCCAGGAGTAACCCCTGAGCATGGTAAGGTGTGATCCAAAAAGAAAAAAAAAACTTATTTAAAAAAAAGGAAATATGAAAAGTTTGTATTATGAAAATGGTGTTAGTGAAAAGCACTAAAGATGACAAAGAAAAATTATAAGCCAGCAATATAAGAGGCTGCAATAAAATGCCATATGGCATTCAACGTAATTATGTAATAAGTATTGAAAAATTTGAGCAAGAGCATTTGGCTATCACCACACCCTCCCCCTCCAAAATTGGTGTGTGCACCAGATAGTACCAGCAAACAAGAGACCTGAATAAATAGTTCATACTCGTGTAATTGTCACACGGTATCTGTACTGTGTGTGCGTGCACGCAAATGCTTCTCCTCACAATTACATCATTGTGGACCATGGTAGAAATGTAAAAGAACATCAAGTGCAGTTCACAAAACAGATTTAATATTTTTCTTTTTGAAACTATGGAGACTCTTGTATATCAAAGAACAAATTGTCTACAGCAAACCTTTCGGGGCAGGAAAATTGTCTGACCCTCTTCATTCCTCAGGTTGCGGTACATATCCTGAGGTGCTCAGTGTTGATGGAATGAATGGGCTTATATAGAAACTCGTGAAGCCTGAGTTGTAAAATCCTCAGTATTCTGGCATAAAATATTCATGAGGGAAAAATCCTGCTCACTGTTATATTTAATTTTAACAACATCTTCAATTCATTGTTTAAAGTTATATTACATGCAGTATGTGCCATGACAAGACATTATTTTTAAGAGAAAATGAATTCTTTGAGATTTTAAAATTAACTTTGGAATACTTGTGAATAAAACATAAGTTAAGCCAAAGGTGGATGTGGTGGAGATAGTGAGTGATATGGAAACTGTTTTAAAGCATGTTAACTCAGTGAAAACAGGGTAAAAAGGTTTTAACTACTAGAATTTATACTCTAAAACTAAAAAAAAAAGAAAAGTACCCACTCTTCTTTGTTAGTATATATAGGTGTTGATTTATGATGATACATACATTAAACTTTACGTACTATAATACAATGTTACTTTAATAAAATACTTTTAAAATACACATAAATAAAAAGAAAGAACACAAGTTAATTCACTTTTATGAAAATCTAATAAACAAAAAATTATCAGGCCTTAACAACATCAACAACAACCTGTCCATCTTCAGATAAATTTCCATAATCTAAGGGAATATCAAGAATATGAAAAACATTCACTTATGCAACAAATATTTATAGAATTTACCTTGCAGATAGTAATATGCTAGGTGATGTGGGTATCAATGAGTTCATTAAAATTGTGCCATACTAGTGAGTACTATGAATATGTAACAACTGGTTAATGATGCATTGAGTAAGGAGGCAGTAGTGAGGGGAGACGGCTCTTCTGTTTGAGCACGGAGTGGTCAGGAAAAGAGACTTCCACTCTTTTCTTTCAGTAAGACTGAAGACTTATGCTTAGGCTGAAAGAATGCCTGGAGATGGGACTTTTGGGCTGGGGGACAGCCCAAATGGGTTGTCACCTAAGGAATGCGGGAGGAGTGTGGTGGAAGGAAGGCTGAAGAAGCCTCAGGATCAGATCACAGAGAGCCCGCAAAGCCAGATCACTCAGGATCTTGGGATCTCGAAGCAGCGGGGTGGTCTGGCTGAGGTGAGATGCTCCTGCTCTGGCCGCTTGTGTGAAGAACCGGCTGTGGGGGAAGCAGAAGTCCCGACTCCGGAGGCCACTGCAGCAGGAGGAGCAAGGGCAGAGTCTTGGGCTGCGGCCCTGTGCAATGAGCATTTCGACATGCTTCGTAATTATGAGCAGAGTCACTGTATTGTGGACCAGCCCCACACATGAGACAGCAGGGACCAAAGACAGGTGAGTGAAGGCGGCTGAGACATGCTTAGCGGCAGGGACGGCATGGAGTGGGTCGGGGTGTGCAGCTGGCCTGCTCACAAGCTTCAACAGGCTACATGTAGCTCATCAAGAAAAGAATTATCACTGATATTGTTTGGTTTGCTTTGATGGCTTTTTCCTTTTGGGGCCACTTAAAAAAAATTTTTTTTTTCATTAGTGAATCACCGTGAGGTACAGTTATAGACTTACAAACTCTCGTGCTTGCATTTCAGTCATACAATGCTTGGTATCTATCTCTCCACCAGTGCCCCTTCTCCACCACCAATGATCCCAATGTGCCTTCCCCAACCCCACCTCATCACCCACCCTGCCCCGCTTCTGTGGCAGGGCATACCCTTTTGCTCTCTCTCTCTCATTTAGGGTGTTGTGGTTTGCAATAGAGGTTTTGAGTGGCCATCGTGTTCAGTCCATAATGTATTTTCAGAATTTCATCTCCCATCCCAAGCGGGCTCTCCAAGCACCCTTTACTTGGTGGTCCCTTATCTATCTGAACTGCCCTTTCCCCCAGCATGTGAGGCCAGCTTCCAAGCTGTGGAGCAATCCTCCTGGTTCTTATCTCTACTATCCTTGGGTGTTAGTCTCACTTTCTGTTACTTTATATTCCACAAATGAGCGCAATCTTCTATGTCTGTCTCTCTCTTTCTGACTCATTTCACTTAACAAGATACTTTCCATGCTGATCCACTTATATGCACATTTCATGACTTCATCTTTTCTAACAGCTGCATAGTATTCCATTGTGTAGATATACCAAAGTTTCTTTAACCACTCATCTGTTTTCAGGCTTTTGGGTTTTTGTGGATGTGGGAAGAAAGGGACCCTCCTTCACTGTTGCTGGGAATGCCGACTGGTTCAGCCCTTTCAGAAAACAGTGTGGACACTTCTCAAAAAATTAGAAATTAAGCTCCCAATTGACCCAGCAATACCACTCCTGGGAATATATCCTGGAGAGACAAAAAAGTATAGTCGAAATGACATCTGCACTTATATTTGACAATTGCAGCACTGTTTACAATAGCCAGAATCTGGAAAAAACCCAAGTGCCCAAAAACAGATGATTGGTTAAAGAAAATTTTGGGCCACTTTTGGCGATACTCAGAGATCACTCCTGGCAGGGCTCAGGGGATCATATGGGATGCCGGGTTAGTTGTATGGGTACAAGGCAAGTACCCTGCCCGATGTACTATCTCTTTAGCCCCTGGTTTGCTCTTGTAAGACTCATGTAAACTGAGTAAAAATGACAAAATCTTGGGGAGAATGTTATTAGGGATAGGAGAATGACTAACAACCTCAGGTAAATGAAATATCAGACAAGACAACTAAGAGGAGTTACCATGGAAAATGTGTCTTAGCATGTGTGTGTGTCTGCTTGTCCCAAAGCAGGTCTCTGTAAAAGATCTAAAGAACCTTCCTCAAAATGAAATATGCTCATTCCAGCTCATTAGATCATCTGTCTACTTAGTCCAACAGAGAAATAACATATAATTGGGGCTGGAGTGATAGCATAGCGGGTAGGGCGTTTGCCTTGCACGCGGCCGACCCGGGTTCGATTCCCAGCATCCCATATGGTTCCCTGAGCACGGCCAGGGGTAATTCCTGAGTGCAGAGCCAGGAGTGACCCTGAGCATCACTGGGTGTGACCCAAAAAGGAAAAAAAAAAGAAATCACATATAATCATCCCTTCCATATCTACTAATTTCCCTGGAACACCCCTATTGATTTAGCCCCAATTAGGCTATGCCATTTTTTGTTTGTTTGTTTGATTTTTGTTTTTTGGGTCACACCCATCGATGCTCAGGGGTTACTCCTGGTTTTGCACTCAGGAATCATTCCTGGCCGTGCTCAGGAGACCATATGGGATGTTGGAAATCGAACCCGGGTCGGCCACGTGCAAGGCAAATGCCCTACCCGCTGTGCTCTCACTCCAGCCCCTAGGCTGTGCCATTTTTGACTGAAATCCTCCCTCCCTTCTCTATTCTTCAAGGCGAAGATGTCTTTCTCTGACTTTACCAAATCAGCATTTAGAAGATGTTGTATTTACTGCCTGTAACTATCTCACTGATTGCACGTGCTGTCTTAAATTATTGGTTAATACCCAAGTCTGAGCCATTTCCCCAAACTGACAAACTCTGGTTGGTTTTTAATGTCACACTGTCTGTTACACTTTACATGCTCAAAAAATATCACTTGAAGAATGAGTAATACATGGCACTTTAAAGCTCTGAAATATGGAGATGTAATAGAAGTAGAAAAATCAACTTGGCATGGGGGCTGGAGCGATAGCACAGCGGGTAGGGCGTTTGCCTTGCACGCAGCTGACCCGGGTTCGAATCCCAGCATCCCATATGGTCCCCTGAGCACCGCCAGGGGTGATTCCTGAGTGCATGAGCCAGGAGTGACCCCTGTGCATCGCCGGGTGTGACCCAAAAAGAAAAAAAAAATCAACTTGGCATGCAGTAGCTTAAGAAGGAAAGACTGATGGTGATCAGAGTCCTGGGCAGTCTATAGGACAAAAGGCATAAAACCTAAATCTCATTCCTCTCCTCCTTTCTGTCCTTTGTTCAACAAGTGGACCTACTAGGTGCCAAGTACCCTTCTAGTTATTAGAAATGTACCACTGAATAAAGGAGATAAAAACTCTTACACTCACAGAGCCACACTTCAGTGGAAATTGGCATATTTTGCTTGGTATAAATTTCCTAAACCCACAGCTTCCTCTATTGTGTCCCCACCCCCACCCCGACCCCCACATCTACTATTCTTTTTGGGTCACACCCAGCGATGCTCAGGGGTTACTCCTGGCTCTGCACTCAGGAATTACTCCTGGCGGTGCTCAGGGGACCATATGGGATGCTGGGAATCAAACCCGGGTCGGCCGCATGTAAGGCAAATGCACTACCTGCTGTGCTATCGATCCAGCCCCCACATCTACTATTTTTTTTAGTTTGAAATGTTTCTGCCCAAACATTAACATCATTGTTAATTTCTTCTTCCTTTTCATTTCCCCCAAATATACAACATAAGGGTTTCAAAAACTGCGAGTCAGTGTTTTAGTCAGGCGGTATATGACAATGTTTAAAATATTAAGTATATTCTACGTAGCTGTCAGAAAACATGAAGTCATGAAATTTGCATATAAGTGGATCAACATGGAAAGTATCATGCTGAGTGAAATGAGTCAGAAAGAAAGAGACAGACATAGAAAGATTGCACTCATATGTGGAATATAAAGTAGCTGAGAGGTACAAGCTTACAATGTTGCGATTCCTGGCAGACATTTCTCTGGACTTAATTACTAGATACTAAAATACAGAAATCCAGAACTATGCTGCTGCTAGTGCGGCCTCCTGACTTCATATCTCTTCATTCTCAGGAATGGAAAACAAATTACCAAATGCTTTCTTTTCAGCAGATCGACTTTAGGGGGGAGAAACTCCAAATCAATAATAGTGAATTTTTTTGTTTAAATATTGAATGTAATCAAAGTAAAGTGAAAGTAAAGTGAAATTTACCAGTTACACACGCGGGGTGGGGGGCTGGGGAGGTGGGGGGAAGGGGGGAGGTATATCGTGATTCTTGGTGGTGGAATATGAGCACTGGTGAAGGGATGGGTGTTTGAGCATTGTATAACTGAGACTTTAACCTGAACGCTTTGTAACTTTCCACATGGTGAATTAATAAAAGAATTTAAAAAAAAAAAGATTTTAGAAGTTTAGGGGCTGGAGCAATAGCACGGCATTTGCCTTGCATTCGGCAGACCCGGATTCGATTCCCAGCATCCCATATGGTCCCCTGAGCACCGCCAGGGGTGATTCCTGAGTGCAAAGCCAGGAGTAACCCCTGAGCATCGCCAGGTGTGACCCAAAAAGAAAAAAAAAAGTTTTTAAAAAACAATTCAACTGCAAATAACAAGATATCCTAATTTGTTTTGTTTTGAAGTTTTTTTTCTTTTAAAGTTTAATAAACTGATATATAGGACTATAATGTTTTATGGAAATTGTGATTATGACTAACATTGTATACATAACCATGCTTCAGCAGTTAAAAGCACGGAATTATAAGAAATTGTAATAAAATACATTAATGAATAGAGAAAAAAATAAAGTATTAAGTATATTAAAGAGAAAATCTTCAAAATTACTCAAATACTTGTTCATTTAAACAACCCAAAGCACTTAAATTTCACATAAACTTTACCGAAGTAAAAAAAAAAGAAACTTTACAAATATGCAAAATCACTAATATTACACTTCTCTGAGAATACACGGAACTTTGAACTTTTAGTCATTTATTAAAGTTCATTTTTCGATTTGCAGGATCTGAAATTAGGTAAAAACTCCACAGCAGTTAAGTAACAGAAATTCTACAAATGGTATTCTATTTATTTTCTTTTGAAGAAAGAAAGATTTTAAGTAAAATTTATTTTATTTTGTGAGGGCTATTCTCAGTGGTGCCCAGGGCTAACTCCTGGCTCTGCACTCAGAGGTTACTCCTGGCAGGCTTGGGGGGCTAGATAGGGGGGTGCTGGAGATCAAACTCAGGCTGGCTGCTGTAAGGCAAGCGCCCTAACCACTGTACTATCACTCTGGCCCTCTAATTATGATTTAAACAAAAAGAAAGTAACTAAAATGAACATCTGATTAATAAACAATAGTCCTATAAGAGTAGGTGACTCAGCAAATAGGCTGATGTTAGCCATTTAGGAAATGGCTAAAAATCATTTCCCCCACCAGTCTTTAAACACTGTCAACAGTATCTCCTCTTTCTCTCTCTCTTTTTAAAAATTTCTAAGCCCCTCCCCCTTTCTTTCCTGTAATACACCTCATGGCAACTGCTTTAGAGTCTGAAGCAGGCAGCATAAAAGAGCACAGAGTATACTATGAGTCAGCTGTCCTTGGACACTGACAAACTACCAGGAATTAAAAAAAATTTTTTTAAAAAGTTTTTTGGGTTACACCCTGTAATGCTCAGGGGTTACTTCTGGGTCTGTGCTCAGTAATTATTTCAGGCGAGCTCAGGGGACCATATGGGATGCTGGGGATTGAACCCAGGTAGGCCTTACCCACTGTACTATCTCTCTGGTCCCAGAATTTTAATTTGAAGCCTGCTCATTCCCAAGTATAAATGAGTCCTTCCCAGTAGTAAGGCAAAGGCCTGACTATCATTATTGCTATGAACACAACCTACCAAATGGGATCCTCACTTCTTACTGAACAATCTGGTAGCCCTCCTCAGTTCTGAGACTTCAGCAAACTACAGATCAACGGCTGAAAGTTCCAGGGCTCACAAGGACAAAGCTATCAACTTCATTTGGAGCCAACAGGTAAGAAAATAGGCGCTGGAGGTAGCCGCAGATGGGAGGGTGCAGTTCCCCCCAGGGCTTGCCTGTTCTGCTGTAAATCCCAGCCGTGCCAAGGGCCACATCCGTACAATTACCAGCAAGGATCTGTGTAATTATCATGCTAAGGTTCTGGCAGATGGCAGAACGTCTTGTGTGACAAAGCCTGTAAATTACCACTAATTTCTGACAGATAAAAACAAAACAGGCTTTAAAAAGGATGGCCTTTGAAAAATTTCGTGCTGAACAGATTAGATTACCAAGCAGTAGAGACTTGGGGGTGGGGGTGGGGTGGGGAAGAGAATACAGAGATGGACTAGAAAGGACATAAGGACATTGGTGGTGGTGATGGAGGGGGCAGGGTGGGCACTCGGGTCTCTGGTGGTGGTGAGGTGTGACAACTACATCAAGATCAAGATAAAAAATGTTTACGCTATAGTAAAATATGCTACCATAAATAGAACCATCATAAACTTATTTTTTTAAAACCTATCTTCTTCTGTATCTTTTTACCATAGTACAACACTGCTGCTTTAGACCTGGAGTGCTACTGCCCGATGCCCACCACTCAAGTGTCAGGACCCCCCCCCCTTTATCCCAAGATTTCCTCCTCACTAGCACCCTCATATCACAGGTTTATCAGGAAAAAAAATACTTTTTTTGGGATATAAGACCTATGGGACATAGTGATAATTCTGATTCTCACTATGAGAATTCTGCTCACTTGAGAGTCACTTCAGCAGCCAATTAAAATCCTCAAAAGAGCTCCCTCAGTCAGATGTACCGATGTGGCTCAGAATATAGAGATCACTTATGGTCCTGGTGACAAGTCCCCCATACAAACTAAGGGGACACAAATTATGAAAAGTGTGTGGAGGTGAGCCTATAAATAGTAAAATTTTAATAATTGCTTTCCCTTTCTCATGGGGTGAAATCTCCCTATTCCATGGCTTGAGCAGGTAGCACTGTTGTCCCATTGTTCATCGATTTGCTCGTGTGAGCACCAGTAACGTTTTCGTTGTGAGACTTGTTGTTACTGTTTTTGGCATATCGAATATGCCACAGGTAGCTTGCCAGGCTCTGCCATAGTGGGTGAGATACTGTCGGCAGCTTGCCGGACTCCGAGAGGGACTGAAGAATCAAACCCGGGTCGGCCGCGTGCAAGGCAAATGCCCTACCCGCTGTGCTATAGCTCCATCCCTGAGCAGGTAGATAATCTAACAGCTATAAACCAGAATTTAGATGCAAATGCTTAAAATCAAATGCCTAGTTCAATTTATGTCAACTGATCTTCGAATATTTTCAGCATTGACCTTCTACTTGCTGTTCCCCCACCCCAGGTGAGGCTTGCCTCCCTCCACTGATCTCACTGGGCCATTTCAGATGGGGGGGAGAGTCCCTCCCTCCCAGGTGGGTACAGGGAGGAGCAGCCTCCATACCCAAACTGTGCCTACACCACATATGAAGGGTCTATACCACAGCTCCTGAAGTGACAGATCTATTCAACAAATTGCAAGCTGCTCACAGTTATTTTTCCTGTCACTCTGTAAGATGGGCAGAGAAGGCAACCACCTTTAGCTCTCTGCATCTTTTAAACCCAACACAGCAAGAAATACTTGAAAACCAGTGGGGGAAACACAAACTCAGTGAGTGACAGCATCACCCAGGGCATAGGCAACACCAGGAAATTCTCAGACAGTATCTTTAGTGATACTATGAAGAGGATGCTCAATAAGTTCAAAGACACAATAGCACAGGTAGTCACCAAAGCACAAGAAAGTATGAGCATCGAAACGGAAAAACTATTACAGTCAGAAATGAAGAAGATGGTAGGTAATATTGAAAAAACTCAACAGAAGCGCTGAACGGCAGAGTAACAGAAGCTGAGCAAAAGGCTATGGCACTCCAAGGTGAGGAAGAGGAAATCACTAGGAAAGAGCAAAAGGTGGAAAATAGTACAAAATGTTATGAAGAGTATACCAGAGAACTTGATCACTATTAATACGATACGTATTTGATATGCCCAAAACTGTAACAATGGGTCTCATTCCCCTGACCCTGAAAGAGCCTCCAAATCGTTGGGAAAGACAAGTCCAAGGAGAGGCTGCTAAAATCTCAGGACTGAGTCTAATAGAGATGTTACTGGAATGAACTCAGGAGGAACAATATAAGAATCACTAGAGTCCATGAAGATTAAGAAAGCAAATGTGATGAAGAAACATTTGTTGAAGAAACCACTGATAAGAACTTTCCAGAGTTGAGGATTACAGGCACCAAGATCCAAGAGGCCTGAAGGATCCCTGTGAAAACAGACCCAATTAGGAAAACTCCAAGAAACATTATACTCAAAATGACAAAATTCAATAATGAAAGCAGAAAGGTCAAAAAAGGAACTTATATACAAAGGAAGGCCCATAAGATGTGCAGCAGATCTAGCACATGAGACCCTACAAGACATGAGTATGGAAGGATCTAGTACAAAAATTTAATGAAATAAACACCTCACCAAGAATACTTTATCCAGTTAGATTATTGTTCAGATTTGAAGGAACTGTACAGAGCTTCATGGACAGGCAACAACTTAGGGAATTTATAGCTTTGAAACCAGTTTTGCAAGATGTGTTAAAAAAGCTTCTTTAGGGGGTTGGAGCGATAGCACAGCGGGGAGGGTGTTTGCCTTGCACGTGGCTGACCCGGTTCAATTCCCAGCATCCCATATGGTACCCTGAGCACTGCCAGGAGTTAATTCCCGAGTGCATGAGCCAGAAGTGACCCCGTGCATCGCTGGGTGTGATCCAAAAGTAAAAAAAAAAAAAAAAAAGCTTCTTTAAAGGACAGGAGAAACTTCCCATCAGGTGGTACTGAGTATTGCACTCACTAATGGTGCATTGTCCTTTTTAGACTAAGAAAGGCTAAAAGTATCCACAGTCATCACAAATTGACTACTATTTGATTAGTTTTCTGATAATTCTATTTTTTTTTCTTTTTGGGTCATACCTGGCGGCGCACAAGGGTCACTCCTGGCTCTGCACTCAGGAATTACCCCTGGCGGTGCTCAGGGGACCATATGGGATGCTGGGAATCAAACCCAGGTCAGCCACATGCAAGGCAAACGCCCTCCCCGCTGTGCTATCACTCCAGCCCCAAATTCTATTAAGTTTTTTTTTTTTTTTTTTTTTGCTTTTTGGGTCACACCCAGCGATGCTCAGGGGTTACTCCTGGCTTTGCACTCAGAATTTACTCCTGGCAGTGCTTGGGGGACCATATGGGATGCCGGGGATCGAACCCGGGTCGGCCGCGTGCAAGGCAAACGCCCTACCTGCTGTGCTATCGCTCCGGCCCCTCTATTAAGTTTTATTGGGGCAAGTAATATGAGCTAAATTTGTTATATGTCTGCCAAAGGGGAGGGGGGAAACCATCCTAAACCCTTCATTTATGACAAGAAAGATATGATTACTGCAATAAGATACAAATACAAAATAAAATTTCATGCAATCTATTTTAGATGCCAGAGTCAAAAACTTAGTGATGTAAATGAGAACAGGCAGTATACTGTATTGCATTAAATGCTCTGAATTTCTTAATTTACATAGGTTAAGTTCAGTAATAGTAATAGTAATCAGTCACTACAAATTGACTTGTTGATTGTTTTTCTGATAAATCCATTTGCCAATATTTTGTTTTGTTGGAGCAAGCAACATAAAATGTGCCTGCCAAGGGGGCAGGCTGCGAGATGGCAGGGAACCTAGGGACACTGGTAGCGGGAAGGGGACATTGGTGATGGGATTTGTATTGGAATACTGCATGTCTTTTAACAACTCTATTGTGAACAACTGTGTAAATCACAGTGCCTTCATTAAAAAAAAATAGTAACACATACAAATGCATGGTGTATATTTCCAAAGCTCTAGGACTCCACTAAGGTTTATTCACCACCACCACCACCACCACCACCAACAACAACAGCAACAACAATAAAAAAATATTTATTTTTTTCAGAATTGATAGAAACAGGACAAGATACAGAGCTGATACTTTGGCTGGAAAGATAATTTAGGGGGCAGGGATTTGTGCACAAGGATCCAAATTAGACCCTGATTGGACCAGCCTGCCAGGCACCATGGGGGTCCCTGAGCACTACTGCACTGAGCAGCCCTATATCTGCGTGCCAGCACTGGCTGGCGCGTGCTGTGGGCGTGTCGTGGGGAGCCCCCCACACCCACTAAGCACTGCTTAGGAAGCCCCCTTCCCTCCCAGATAAAGTGGACACTTTGAACCCTGACATTACAAAGGGGTTAGCGTAAAAACAGGAGATGCCTGGATTATAACGACAAACTTTCTGCACTTCACGGCTTTGCCTAAGGTTAGGCCTGTTGATTTTCAACTGTGAATGAACAAAGAAAAATTGTGTACTGAGGTATTTTTATCCTGCAAAGCTGTGGGGCTTTGTGGAAACACCACCACATGCCAATACTGCCTTTCCTGGGTTATAATTTGAGGCTTAAACACAGCTAAATGCATTTTTTAAAAAAAGCATTCATCCGGAGAGAGTCATTAATCAAGGTATAACTTTTAAATGCTTAAAAGCGAAAATACTGATCTTGACTCAGTTAACTCTGCCCTCAGGGACCGATACAGTTCCTGACCTCAAGGAGCTCACACTCCAGTAGAAACATAAAGTCACAAAAGTAAAATGAAAACGCCAAAGGGGATTAGTGGTTTTTAAAAAAAAAGTGCAGTGGGAGCTTGGAAGACTGGGAGCCTGTTGAGAGAAAAATGCTGGGGCAGCCTTCACGTCTGGCAGGACTGTGGCATGCAGCAGAGAGCGGCCACCCCGGCAGCGTGGGCGCACGGGACACTGGGAGAGAGTGGAGGCGACTGGTGTGGAAGCAGGGAACAAGAGAGTAAGGGCCCAAGCCACCAAGAACACCAACAGCGTGAACAGAGAAGACAGGAACTCCCCAAGTCAGAGATGCTTAGGGTGAGACTGAAATACCGATAATGAGATAGGGAAGAAGTTCTTCTCCTCAGACTACCTTCAAGTGAAAATATCAGAGAACTTGGAAGAGAATGACAGGGGCAGGAGAGGCAGAATAGTCGGTAAGGAGTTGTCTTGCACACAGCTGACCTGTGCTTGATCCCTGGCATCCTATATATGGTCCCCTGAGCACAGACTAGGAGTAAACCCTGGACACAGCCGAAAAACACCAAAAAAAAAAAAAGAAAAAGATAACGTCTGTGGTTTCATTACGCCAGTGCTGTAATTCTCTACATATAGATATATAAAAGTAAACCTATTTTCATAGATTAAAATGCCAGGGTGTTAATATTAATAATAATAATGATTATTTCCTGCTTGCTCTACAAGCCCAGTAATCTCTTGAACACATATCTTGCTGGTTTTCTCTATATTTCTTTGCCTATTTCCATTCTGGAGAAGCCTGTGTTCTGCCTTAAATATTTCTTTCTCTCCCCACAAATCTTTCTAAATAAATTTCAATAAATCCAACTTGCTTCATGCACACACACACACACACACACACACACACACACACACACAGAGTCTCAACAACTTTTACAATCCCTTGGAAACCCTGATTTTATCAGCACAGTCCATCACCTGGGTGTGGGGAGGCCTAAGCACCAGGCTGCTGGGGCATCTCCCACAGTGCCCCTGCACAGAGGGCAAATTCACCAGTGCATCCTCTGCAACCACCCCTCTGCATCAAGGGGCATTTTCTCCAACCACCCCTTTCAGCTTCTTTTAAAATCCTGGGAGGAACACTGTACTCCTAGTGTTCTCTGGTAGTTTGGTCTCCACTGGCAGTTTCACACTTCCACTACAGCTACCTACTTACAAGGATGCATTTTTAAATGTCTGTAAGTCTGATGAAGACATCGGCATCTTTCACATGGTCATGTAGCTTATTCACAGTTTGGGAAAGGCGAGCAAGGGCGAACACACGGCAGTGAAGACCAGCTGCTCTCCTGGGGTGCAGCTCTTCAGAAGGACTTCCTGTTCCTGGCCTTAAAAAAAAATCTTTGACTGTTTTCAAAGACAGCTTGGGAAAATTTCAGCATTATCCTTCATACTTTCCAAAAACATTGTGAAGACCCAGTAGAAGATTCAGAAGTGAAAACTCCTTGGGTTTTTCACCTAATCAGAGAGAGAGAACAAAAGGGAATTCCCTGCCATAGTGGCAGGGTGGGGTGGATGTTGGGTTTACGGGTGGTGGAGAATGGGCACTGGTGAAGGGATGGGTTATTGAACTTTGTATGGGGGAAGCATGAGCATAAAGATGTATGGATCTGTAAAAAAAAAAAAAAAAGAAAACTCCTTGGGTTTTGGATATCTACATACAACTGCCGCTGGCTCTATCAGGAGTCCTTCAGGACAGAATACCGGCATGAAAGGATGGACAGGCACCCGGGGTAAGACTTCTGAACCACAACTACAAAAAAAAACTGTATTTTTTTTTTAAGTTGTCATTGACTTGTTTATTATTTTTGGGTCACCCCTGGTGGTACTCAGGGCACACTCCTGGCAGTGCTCAGGAGAATATATGTGGTGCCAGGGATTGAACCAGGGTCAGCCGCTTGCAAGTGCCTTATCCCCTGTACTATTGCTCAGGCCCACCAGTTTGTTTTCAAATGATTCTTATCACAGTCTCTAGTATAAAAGCCTTGGATTCTTTCTCACACCTCTAGTTCTTTCTCTGACCCATCTCCTTCTCTCCTTCCTTCCTTCCTTCCTTCCTTCCTTCCTTCCTTCCTTCCTTCCTTCCTTCCTTCCTTCCTTCCTTCCTTCCTTCCTTCCTTCCTTCCTCCCTCCCTCCCTCCCTCCCTCCCTCCCTCTCTCCTTCCCTCCCTCCTTTTCTTTCATAATCTAGTGCTCCCTCTTGGAGAACGTGGCAAGCTACCAAGAGTTTACTGCCCACACGGAAGAGCCTTGCAAGCTCCCCGTGGTGTATTCATAAGCCAAATACAGTAACAATGATGGGTCTCATTCCCCTGACCCTGAAGAGACTCTAATGCAACACCGTTGGGAAGGATGAGTAAAAAGAGGCTGCTAAAATCTCAGGGCTAGGATGAATGGAGACGTTACTGGGCGTGCACGAGCAAATCGTTGATCAACAGGATAACAGTGATACAGTGATTTATTTATTTATTTATTACCCAACCCATCCCTCTATTTCTAATTTGCACTGGATTGAACAAATTACTCTTTCACAGGGTAGAGACTAAAACATAATCTTGTGTGCTCGCCTCCTCTACCGTGAAGCCTACGCCAGAACAGAGGCAGGTCATGTTGGGAGGCACGGGGCCACACTGTTATTAGGGCCAGTCAGCCTGAGGGCAGGCTGGAGAGAGAACAAGGATATGAGGAGTAGGCCAAGGATGACACCAGATCTTCCAGGTAAAACAAGGCTCAGGTTTATAACACCACTCAGACACATTTATGTGAGCAACTCAGCGTTTGGTTTCTAACCCATTTTGCACTGGGTTCCCTTGCACCTGCCCACGAGAGCATCCGAAGAGAAGTATATTTAACCTGAATTAGTATCTGGCCCGCCCCCTTGCAATGAAAATTCTTTCAGACAGAAAAAGAAATCAGAAAGCTATGGTATAGCACTACATCTCCCTGGAAATCAATTATCTGTATAAAATGCTGAATGACTGTGACTCAACTTTTACTGAAGAATTCACAAAAAGGTGTATTTCTAGACCATTAATTTTAGCTTCTCATTGATTTTTCTTTTTAATAAGTTTTACAAAACACTTACATGCAAATATTAACACAAACTTGTAGGCTCTCAGTCTCTGCACTTGCTCCAGCCCTAGGGGCTCTCAAGCTGACAGCCTGCTAACCAGTGTCTCTCTGCAGGTACAGAGAGCTGAACACCGCTGCTCCGGCCTGGAGTTTCCAGCATGTACTTCTAGCGGTCAGCAATTTCATTAACTGAGTCTCATCTTTTTGCTCTCATTTCAAAATGCTGTATTTTAGCGTATTCAGATGAGTTATGATAAAGATGCTCTTACACCCCAGCTTCTCTGGGCCAGTTTATACTGCCGTGTCAGCCTGGCATCAGCTGGTTACAGCCTGCTTACAAACTCAAAAACATTCTCTCTGAATAGCAAATTATATGATTATCACACTTGTTACCCAAATTTTTGCTTCTTTTTCAAGTACAAAGGGGACACAGCTGTATGATAATCAGGGCATTTCATAAAAATAATAATATTAATTTTTAAATGAAATTCCTATATGGAGGAGAGCTGAAATTAAAAGTGCCCAACACATTCAATATCAATTTTTACTCAGTGAAAAGATGATGCCTCAGTGTTGTTATTGTGTTAGATAAAAATTTTGTCACAGAAACTTCAGGCATAAATCTGCTTCACCCACATGAATCACATCACCCATAAATTATGTAAAGATTTATTATCTTTAATCTATGATTTTTCTCTTACCTTAAACATCCTAACATAGTTTTTACCTTAATTGAGGTATCAGGGCTGGTGAGATAGTATAGAGGGTAGGGCGCTTGCCTTGCATGTGGTCAACTGGGTTCATTCCCAGCACCATTTAAGGTTCCCCAAGCCACACCAGGAGTGAGCCCTGAACTTTGCTGGGGATGTAGTTTATTTTATTTTATTCATTTATTTATTTTGGGATGTAGTTTAAAGTGGAGTGCACACTTTGCATGTGTGAAGTGCTGGGTTGGAAACCTGGCCCGGGAAGAAACAAATAAAAAGCAAAATAGGGTGGGGTATGGCTCCACAGTGGCATGCCAGTCTCACATATTTGAGGAGTTTAGCAACAATGAAAACCAAAAAATCTAAAAAGCAAAATAAATTTCCTCTTAATCAACTATCATTCAGGAGTTGGACACATAGCCCAGTGATAAAGCTATGCCTTTGCACACCTAAGGCCCAGAGTCTGACACTCAATAAAAAAATAAGATATAATTTAGATTCATTTTCATTAATGTCAGATAAAGAGAAAGTATTAGAAGCAGTAGATACTGTCTCCCTTTTCAGGTTTTCTTGATGGATAAATGTAATTTTACAGATTTTTTTTTTAATGAGATGGGATTTGAAAAAAATTATACAGTATTAATTTGTTTCTTTGTTGGCTTAAATTTCATCGATGTAAGGGTTTATATACTTCTCGGGTTTATTGTAATACCAACTTCTAGTCTTATCAAAATGAATGACAGAATCTTACATACTAACTGAATTTTATATTTGATTAAAATGGATTTGCATTTCTCATAACATTTGACTAATATATCAGCTAAAATTTAATAGCAGAGCTATAATAAGAATTTATTACTAAAAATTAAATTTCCAGCAAAGTAACACTAATCAATCTTTATGAAAATTACTTATAAATATAAAGTATGCCTTGCAATATATCTAATTACTTTACAAAATATGTGAGTTGCAATGAGCTAAAATATAATGCAGCAAAACCTAATTAAAGAAAGTGAAATTTCACTGACAAGTTAAAAAAAATTGTGATGGAAAAAGTCTAACTCTTCTTATTTTGCAAATCAGGCACTCAATTTATATATGGAAATAATTATTAACAAAATGTTTTTAGCTTTACAATCACTTTCTTCTCAAAACAACATGTGTAAGTACACATATGTATGCATTCATAAAAATACACATGTGTGTATATTAAGTAGAAAAATCAAGTTGAGGTTCAAAGTACAGGTCTGAAAAAAAATTAAGAAATACAAATGATTTCTGTACCAAGTTTTCTATTTCTATTTAATTCATTTTAAAACAACAAATACCTATGAATACCTTTACACACACTAACCTATGAAATGAGAGAATGAAAGAGAAAGGAAAGCGAGGAGGAAGCGACAGTGGGAAGGAAAAAAGTCACAACTCACAGTCCATGTTCCATGAAGTTCATATCTTGAAGAAGAGGCTGGAGCGATAGTACAGCACGTAGGGCATTGGCCTTGCATACGGCCAACCTGGGTTCGATTCCCAGCATCCCACATGGTTCCCTGAGTACCGCCAGAAGTAATTCCTGAGTGCATGAGCCAGGAGTAACCCCTATGCATCGCTGGGTGTGAACCAAAAGGCAAAAAAACAACAACCTCTCCCCCCGATCTTGAAGAAGGCACAATTATGTAAAGTCTAAAAGCAGAAAACCTAAACAGTTAGAGATACCCAGGAAATCTAAGAATAGGAGAGGATAGATCCTACCTAGGATGGGAGAGACATCAGTGAGCAGGTTTCACGGAGATGTGGGTTGGCTTTAAAGGTACAGAAGGATCTTTGCAGAAGGAGGGTAAGATATTCTGGGTAGAGGATGAAGCAAATAACAGAGGCATAAATTCACCAAGGATGAGAGCTTGTGGTGTAATGTAAACCTCTAATGTCTATGTAAATGACATTCTTGAAAATGAAGTCAGAAAAGCTTGAATATCATTAGAAGTTTAATTTAGAGAAGTATCTAAATATAAGAGGTTCTGAAATAATTAGAATACATGTGTGAACTATCTAGGCATAGGGTATCTCAAGTGCTGAATTACTAATTTTGCTCTATTTTTGATGTCACCTTTGCCTGGTAATCTGCCGTTTCATTTCCATCAATAACACACCAGTTTCTATCTGGTCAGTAGATAGATTCTTTTTCTTTTTTTGGTGGGGAGGGGTGGGGGTTTAGGGCCATACCCAGTGATGCCTAAGGGTCACTCCTGATTTGGCACTCAGAAATCACTCCTGGCAGTGTTTTGGGGATGGCAGGACTATATGGAATGCTGGGGATTGAACCCAGTTCAGCCACATGCAAGGCAAGCACCTTACCCGTGTATTCTCTTTCCAGCCCAGATTCTTTATATAATCATGCATGTGTGTTTCCCGACTTTCAAAGGCTGTATACTTTTGGGATAGGGCCACATGCAGTAGTGCTTGCTCTAAGCCGTGCTTTGGAGACCCTGTGGTGCAGGGAAACATACTGGGTCTGGGACCATGCAAGGCAAATACCTTCACTCTCTAGTGGCTCTCCAGTCCCAAGGACAGTATCTTAAAACTCAAATCAAAATACAAGGCTGGGGGATTATGCTGTTATCAGCAGGTCAACCTGTACCTGTGGGGTGAGTGCACCAGCAGCCTGATGGTGCCTTCAGACTTCCAGATACCCCAAAGTTGCTGCTTTGCCTTTGACCAGACCCCAACAACTTGGAGCCAAGTCTACCAAGAAATTAAAAGCTAAGTATGTGGGAGACATACCCACAAACCACCTCTGGCTCAGCTATATAAGCTCATTTACTGGCCTTATTTCAGAGACCCATAAATCTCGAAAGAGATCAAAAGATGCAGTTAGGGCCTGTAGCATAGAGGTAGGCGGAAACCTGTGGCTGAGAGCTCCAGGCCCGCTTGGATCGGGACTAGGCCTCTTCCCCCCAGACCCCCAGTTTTCCAGTAGCTTGGCAGTCACACCCACAGACTGCCCCCTGTGCCATGTAATCTCATCAATGGTCAAGACCCAGGGACTATAAACTAAAACTCCCGAAAGAGAGTGCCACAGAATGTCCTGACCCTGAGCCAGGCTGTCTTCACCAGGGCGCCCCAGATGAGGGTGAGTGAGAGCCCTACCCCCACCAAGGGACCCAGCTCTGGCAGCCCCAAACCTCCACAACCCAACCGCTGCCACGCTCAAGGAAGGCTGCTCCCCACGTACTCCGGCCGAGCCTCACATGTGAGTAAACATATTCCTGGACCATGTGGCTGTGACACATCATAAGACACTCCCTACCTATTCTCCGTAATTACCACACCACATTTGATGGGTTCAGATAGTAGGCAACAAGTCACAGAGGGAAATATATATATATATATATATTTTTTTTTTTTCAGATATATATACCAAAGTTCACATCGCCCAAACTTTAACAAGTTAGTGATATCCTATAGAATGTCTTAATGGCTCCTGCCAAAGTAGAACAATCTTTAAAACACTGTTTCCTATATGAACACTTTTTTGTAAACATGTTTAGCAGTTCTTCATAACAGACAATACAAAATATTATTTCGGTTGTGTTTTGGGACAGGGATTGGAGCTTGGGATGGAAACATCCCAAATTTGGTGGTGGGAAGGTGCAATGGTGGTGGGATTGGTGTTTAAATACTGAATGTAATCAAACATTGTGAACTAACTTATAAAATTAAAAAATTAAAAAAAAAGTAATGTGGAGTTCATACCCAATTCAATCAGCTTAATCAATGGCTAATAAATAGCAGTGCTCCTACATTATATAAAAAAAATAACACA
Organism: Sorex araneus; assembly: GCF_027595985.1. Taxonomy (NCBI): domain Eukaryota; kingdom Metazoa; phylum Chordata; class Mammalia; order Eulipotyphla; family Soricidae; genus Sorex; species Sorex araneus. Next base: position 246,409,597 of record NC_073302.1, read on the forward strand.
CACAAAAATACAAGCCTGGAGAGACAACCCATAGGCTAGAGCACAGGTTTCACATGCAGGAATACTGGGTACAATCTCTGGTCCCTCATGGTCCCTGAAGACTGCCAAGAGTAACCTCCCCATGCAGAGTCTACAGTAGCTCCTTAGCACTGCCAAGTATGGCCCCCAAACAAATAAAATAAATGAACAAGAAGCCAGTAGCACCGGATCATTTTATACAAGACAAGTAAAGAGAAATAAGCGAAGAGAATAAGCATAAAAGAAGAGGCATATGGTAGTAACAGTCAGAATCCATACAGAAACATACAATAAGTTCTTTCATATTCAACAGTTAAACTAAATGTCAATGTCTTCAACTCATCAAAGGGTACAAAGAGATGGGATGAATGAAAAAACAGTCTATAAGAAACATACTTGGGCTCCAAAGATCAACATAGGTTTCCAGAAAAAACAATGGAAAACAATGAGATAGATAAATGGTCTTAAAAAAAAAAAACCCTGCAGTGACACAAAAGGGGGGGAGAGAAAGGAGAGAGAGAGAGAGAGAGACAGAGAGAGAAAGAGACTTGGGCCTTTGTCTGCCAGAGAGGCAGGGGGAGGGGTGTGATGGATAGGGGGATACTGGGGATACTGGTGGTGGAGAATGTGCACTGGTGGAGGGATGGGTGTTCGGTCATTGTATAACTAAAATTTAAAACATGAAAACTTTATAACTGTATCTCACAATGATTAAAAAAAAAAAAAGAATCCAAAAAACAAAAACACAGGGACAGCCTACACATGAGATAAAATTTGCTTTAGCCTACAACATTACATAATGGTTAAGGAATCAATCCATCAACAGGACCTAAACCCATTAAAATATAGGCAACAACAAGGGAGAATCAAAATATAAAAAGCAATTGTTTTTTGCTCTTTTTGGATCACACCCAGCGATGCTCAGGGGTTACTCCTGGCTCTGCAGGAGTGTGACCCAAAAAGCAAATAATAATAATAATAATAATAACAATAATAATAATAATATAAACCTCAACTCCATGGAGACTTTTATTTTTTTGCTTTTTTTTTTTTTTTTGGGTCACACCCGGCGATGCACAGGGGTTACTCCTGGCTCTGCACTCAGGAATTACCCCTGGCCGTGCTCAGGGGACCATATGGGATGCTGGGATTTGAACCCGGGTCGGCCGCGTGCAAGGCAAACGCCCTACCCGTTGTGCTATCTCTACAGCCCCCTCCATGGAGACTTTTTACTGAATAATGATGGGGTCAATGATGAAATCATAGAGGATAATTTAAAATTCCTGGAATCAAATAAGAATGAAGACAAACTACTAGTACATATGAGACGCAGCAAAAGCAGAACTAAGCGGGAAGTTCATAGCAACAAGCTTCTATCAGGAAACAAAAAGTCTCAAATAAACAATCTAACTACCCACCTTAAAAAGCTAGGAAAAATAAAATAGTGACAGAGTTTTCAATATAAAAGTCTTTCATTTCCTCTGTTAAGTTCTTCCCTTGAAACATAATTATTAAAAATGTGATTGTAAATGGGATTTTATTTATCTATTTCTCTTCTTTGTTGTTTGCATACAGACATGCAATAAGGTTTTTTCTTAGGGGGGTGGTTGGGGATGGGGGAGTCTGAGTCATATCCTATGTTACTCAGGGCTTACTCCTGGCTCTGTGCTCAGGGCTAACTCCTTGTTCTGTGCTCAGGACTCACTCCTGGCAGCTTGGGGTGCTGGGGATCGCACTGGTTGGGCATGTGCAAGGCAAGCCCTTTATTTGCTGTTCTATTGCTCTGGCCCCTGCAACAAGTTTTTGTATATTGATTTTATAACTGGCTGTTACTATATTTCTATGCTTTTTTTTTAAAAAAAAAAGAACTATTTTACTGGAGGGGTTTAGGGAGGCTGTGCCACACCTGGCTGTGCTTGGGCCACACCCCTAAGTGGCACTCTGGGTGCTGCTGTGGAGTGACAGAGATGGACCCAGGCAAAGCATGTGGCTCCCTCTCTCGATCCCCTGTACTGATTTATTAATTCTAGAACTTTTTTTTTTTTTTTGGTAAATGCCTCTGAATTTTCTGTTTATAATACATTATTTGCAAAAACCCCCATTTTGCTGATTCTTCTTCAATGTTCATTCCTTTTATTTTTCTTGCCTGAATGCTCTGACTAGGACTTCTAGGAAGCTGTGCTGAAAAGTAATTGCTGTATTCACATTTTCTATTTTCTCCTGATCCAGTGTTTGGAAGCTACAGGACTGATTCTAAGAATTTGTCCATTTCTTCTAGGTTCTTCAGTCTGGTGGTAAAAGCTATTTGCAATGGTCTATTATAATCTTTTAGAGTTCTGTGAAAACTGTTGTAACTTTTCCCTTTTCACTTCTAAACCTCTATAAAGGATTATACCTGTTTTCTTAATGAGCTTAACAGAGATTTTTTTTTAAAAAACATTCTTTTGAAGAACCAACTCTTGATTTGATCCTACACCAGGGAAAGCTGGAGATACATGTGATGATATATTATGTTATAAGGAGGTATGTGCCATGAAGAAACAGCACACTGAAGGAAGCAGAGCCCTAATGAGGAAGTAGTGTTAGAGAAGAGGCTTGTCAGAGACTTGAAGAGGGTGAGGAGGCAAGCCCGGCAGCTAATTAGACGAGACTTTCTCAACTGGGGATGCCTAGTATATTTTGAGGGCCACAGACAAAACTAGTGTAAATGAAGGGGCCACAGCACAAGACTAGGCGGGGAAGCAATAGCACAGGGGGCTGGAGCAAGGAAGGGGTCTACAGTTAGAAAAAGGTTGAGAATCTATAACCTGCAAGATTGATCTTTCAGGCAGAAAAGGATTTTTAAGTGCACAGGTACTAAGAGGCCGTGAGCCGAGAAGGAAGAGCCGAAGGGTGGGGAGCAGGGGCAGGTGATAACTGGTCAACTTGGTGCCCACAGACAATTGTAAGGGCTTGATTTTACTCCGATTGCTATAGAAAGCACAGCAAGTGGCATGCACAGGGAAGAAAGAACGGACAAATCCTTAAAGAAAGTGTTCTGGCTACAATGGGATGATGCAGGGGAGGGTAGAAGCAAGAACCCTGATAGTAGGTTCTGCCAGAACCTGCCAGAAACAATGGAGATCATGTAGGTGGCAAGGAATGGCTGGGCGTAACTGCATATTCTGAAGATTTCTCTGACAAAGTGAGATGTGAGAAGTCAGGAATGTCAGCAGAGTTCCTGATGGAGAGAATGGAGTACAGAGTTGGCATTAACTTACCCGAGTGAGATCCATACTTTTGGGGAGAGATTAGAAGGTCAGCTTTTGACATGTATGAAGTGTCTACTGGACACTGAAACAGGCCTTTGCATCTATACCTGAAGCTGCAAGTTCAAAAGAAGCTCCAGGCTGAAGTTTCTGTCATTTTCTCTAATCCTGCTACTACAGGTTTGCAGAAATACCTGCAGGTCCTTCTGGATGTTTCCGCCAGTCTCTGTACCTGCATCTCTGTGCATAGTGTTCTCACTCTCCCCACCCCCACACACCATCTCCCACCCCTCATTTCCTTCTTCAGTTTTTGGGCCACTCCTGGCCTTGCTCAGGGCTTACTCCTGGCACTGCACTCAGGGGATCACTTTTGACAGAGTTTAGGAGACCTTATGTGATGGTGGGAATTGAACCTGGGTCAGCTGAGTGCAAGGCAAGTACTTTAAACCCCGTACTATCTCTTTGGCCCAAGTGTTTTCACTCTTGTCCTTTCTGCTTGGTCAGAACAACTCTATTCTTTAAGACTAGTCATCTCTGGACTGGAGCGATAGCACAGAGGGTAGGGCGTTTTCCTTGTACACTGCTGATCCTGGTTCGATTCCTCTGTTCCTCTCGGAGAGCTGGCAAGCTACCGAGAGTATCCTGCCCATACAGCAGAGCCTGGCAAGCTACCCGTGGTGTATTCGATATGCCAAAAACAGTGAAACAGTGACAACAAGTCTCACAATGGAGACGTTACTGGTGTCTGCTCGAGCAAATCAATGAACAATGGGATGACAGTGCTACAGTCATCTCTGATCTTTTTATGAAACATGACTAATATCTCTTGAACCATCCTGGTCCCTTAAGTCATTGAAATAACTGAAATACAAAATGGCTGGCCATTCATTTAGCATAGTCAAAAGGTTAAGTAATTTTTTCTTAATTTTTTTTTCTGATAGGGAAAAGTTGCCATTTCATAAACACAGCAGGAAATTTGCTTTGATCTCATCAACAGAAACCATTATAATTCTTTAGAATAACTCAAGACCACAGAAAAAGGCCACAGCACAGTAGCCAGATTTTGCATTTTCCAATTCCAGCAGTTATTTGAAAGCAAATCTTTAAAAATGATTTGTACCATACAATAAACTCTATAGGCTACAAAGGCACATAGGGCAATCTTTTGCCTGAGTTCCAAAGTTATTTTCTGTTATAAAAAACTTTCATTTTGATTGTCATCATTTTACTTGCCCCAGGGAGGCATTAAAATGAGAAAAATTATTGAATAAGAAAACGTGTCTGTTTCATTCCCAAAAGAAAGACTTGAATAAAACTGAGGAAAGGGGAAAAAATTTTAAATGATGTGAAATTAGAAATAATCTAGATAAACAAATATCTGCCTTTTCCAGACGGGAACACAGTCAGTGAGAGCTGATACTATCACTTGAACAGCATGTTCTCAACTATCGGTTCTGTTAGCTACAATTTGCTAAAATATAAGTTCCATGAGGGCAGAGATTTGTCTGCTTTGTTAAGTATTGTTTCTGTTTCACACATGAAGTGAACAGCCTTATAATCCTAAATTGCACGGGACTGAAATACATTCAGGATGAACTATAAACAGGTATACAACATTTCTCCAGGGTTTGAAAAACTGCTGGCTCTTTGATCTGTGCTATCACAGCATTTGTAATCACGGTTGTTAAAAACTGATCACAGAACGACAGTCACACAGAAAGCAGGAGAAAGGGGGAATCTAAGGCAAAATCTCTCAGCGCTTCAGCTTACACGATGCTGTCTGCAGGCAGGAGAGAATGCCTGGCACACACAGACCTTGAGTTCCGGGCCCAGCACTACCTCACTGCGAGCAGCCATGGGCCCCTGAGTACTCCTGTCCCCCAGAAAAGTTCTCTGTGGGTCGAGGCAAAAGGATTCGATCCTTTTTTCCGTTTTGTTTTGGGGCCCCATCCAGTGATGCTTGGAGGATCAGGTGGTTCTGGGGATTGAACTCAGGCCTTCTGCATGTAAATATTTGGCACAAAGATGATATTCTTGAACTGCATTTGATTTACATAGCTATAGTGTTTTGGATACATATTCATTATGGGGCATTAGTAAACCCTCACATAGTTTTTAAAACCGAACAGCCTCTGAAGCAAACACTTCCAGCAAATACCAAAATTTCCATGCAGTCAACAGGCAATCTAATATATGTATTTCAATCCCCCAGAGAAAATATCATTTTTAACTTCATTTCAAAGTTAAAAAATACCCACCTCTTTAATCTCATGTAGCTTTCACTGGCGGCAGGCCGGCATTCAGCTCTCTGGACTACTATTCCTTCCAATGACAGCTTATCTTGAAAGGAAGAAATAACAAATGAATTCAGAGATAAGTTATCATTTTCAAGATTGCATTTCAGCACATAGTACTGAGTTATGATCAAATGTAATAGTAAAAATCAAGGAAAATGAAAGGAATACGTTAAGGTTTACAGTCCTGCCTAGACAAGTGAGAGGCCTTCCTGGTGAGCGGAGAGCGGAGCTCCTATCAGAATTGCTTACTGGGCTGCACAGCCCCAAGTCAATAACAGCTTTCATATACTTAGCCCCCGCCCCATTTTTTTCTTTTTGGGTCACACCCGGTGATGCACAGGGGTTACCCATGGTTCTTCACTCAGGAATTACTCCTGGCAGTGCTCAGGGGACCATATGGAATGCTGGGAATCGAACCTGGGTCGGCCACGTGCAAGGCAAATGCCCTACCCACTGTGCTACTGCTCCAGCCCCTACACTTAGCCCTTTTGAAAGAGCTTGAAAGGCCATACAATCAAATTTTAAAAATATGAATAGCAGAGGCTTTATCATCTTTGCAGAGAAGTAAATTCTGAAAACACAGCTAGTGTAAACTACTAAATCCAACAGAGAACTATAGTGCTGTGTCTGTGTGAGCAAGTTCCACTCCCACTCCCACCCCACCGCCTCCATGCAAACAAGATTCTAGAACAACCCATGATGAGAACTCAGCCTGGAAAATATTGTGAAATTGGGCAAATTATATTATCTAGAAGTGTACTGTGTATCTGCGGTTTTACCCACCAGTTACTCCAACTTCTATTTTCTAGCAAAATTTCAAATGTGGATATGTCCAGGTCAGAACTTTAACTGCTACGGATACGACCCAAACACAAGGGCAACTTTTCCAACCCCTACCTGGATTTCTTAAAATGAGTAAGACAGAAAATGCACGAGAGGGCTTGAGAGATAATTCAAGTAATAAGAGCACCTGGCTGACATGGGCAATGCTCTGAGTTTGATCTGAGCACTACCAGGCATGGTCCTGGTGTCCCCTGAGCACCACTCTCTGTTCATCAATTTGCTCGAGCAGGCACCAGTAACGTCACCATTGTGAGACTTATTACTGTTTTTGGCATATCGAATATGCCATAGGTAGCTTGCCAGGCTCTGTCGTGAGGGCGGGATACTCTCAGTAGCTTGCCGGGCTCTCTGAGAGGGGCAGAGGAACTGAACCCGGGTTGGCCGAGTGCAAGGCAAACGCCCTACCCACTGAGCTATCGCTCCAGCCCTAATGAAATACATAAAGGTGAAAAAAAGGATTTTATTTCCTCTTAATAACAATGCAGGCTTACTCACATATTTCAAGCCTATCTCCACCTTGTTTTGTTTTGTTTTGGTTTTGGGCCACAGGGATCAGGTGTATACAAGGCAAGCACCATAACTCGTGCGCTAAAATTATTTTAAATGTCTTTCGACATCAGTGAAAGCACTGAAAATCATCAGTGTGTTCTCCACTCATTCACCTTAAAAAAAAAATCCAAGACAAACAGAAAAGGGGGAGTAAAAGGTCCTTCCACGTGCTTACTGATCATCACGCACTGCGGCAGTCACTTAACAGATCTCACCTCACTCCACACGATACGTATGAATGTCCTACAGAGGCACCAGCTTGACTACAGTCTGGAAATGTACAGCTCTGTCTAGGCAACTTGGTTTTTACGGGTTTATAGCAGTGCCGAGGGCCTCATACATGCGTGGCATGTGCGCCACTGTTTAGCCACATCCCAGGCTATCCCTATGAGAAGGAGATGCTACGTCAGTCATATTTCTGTGAGAATTCACTGGGATTTTCGAAAGGAGACAGGAAGTCTCTTGGCTCATCAGCACCGCACTTATGATTCATCTCTTTGGGCTAAGTGACCTCATGCGTTCCATGAACATTAATTAAATGCCTACTGTGTGAAGTATACCATCCAGACACTGCAGCATCAGTGGTGACTAAGGAACAGGACTATCTTTAAGCACACAACTCCCCGAGGAGACAGACACAGAGGACACCACGAATACGGGCACTACCTATTCCAGAGAAATCTTTTTATAATTTCTTTCTTAGAAATCATTCTTGATTTTTTTGTATTCCAGATGGAGCAACTACTTATGGCAGTGCCCAAGAACTAATTACGAACACACCATGTACATTATTAACAAGTTCTAGGGTCCTTCAATATAACATATGCAAAAATCCCATGTATAAACATTCAGATAATTAGAAAGCAATGAGAAGCATTGCTTATACCAAAATATGCCAGGAAGAAAGTAATGAGAAGACCATAATTATTTTTATTATATTTGAGATTTTACTTTTTCAAGTAAAAAAACAAACCTTACATTTAAACTTGCCTCTACTGAACCGTCTATCTAAAATATTCTTCAGCTGTCATAATAATAGCATGATTTAGAAAAGTTTTATCTATAAAATGCCTCAAATGCATGAGGAGTTCACCACTGAAATTAAAAAATTAATTAAAAAATTATAGAGGGCTAGAGAGATAGCACCGGGTTAAGGCACTTCTCTTGTGTGTGGCTGCCCCCATTTCAAATTCCTGGTAGCACATAGGGTCCCAAGCCCCACCAGGAAGTAATCCCTGAGACCACCGGAAGTGGCCCAACCTCTCCTCCTGCCTTCCACTCACCAAAGGTAGCTCTCTGTATTCAGCACTAATAAACACTTGGCTATAATACTAAATAACTTTCAGGGACAGTACTCATTTATTGATTGGTTTTTGAACCATATCCAGTGGTGTTGGATATGGTCAAGGCTAACTCTTGGCTCTGGGCTCAAGCATCATTCCTGGCAGTGCTTGGGAGACCATACGCAGCGCTAGGGATCAAACAGAGGCCAGCCAGCTCCAAAGCAAGAACCTTAATCACCCTGTACTAACTCTTTGGCCTAAAAGGGCTACCTTGTTTGGGGGTGGGGCAGGAGGGGGCAGGGCACACCCTCTGGTGCTCAGGAGTGACTCCTGGCAGTGCTCGGGGGACCATATGCGGTGCAGGGAATTGGAACTAGAGTTGCAGCTGCCATAGACACTTGCATGGCGAGTACCTCCACCTTCTGTATCTTCCCTCTGGCTCCAAGTTAGCTACCCTTTAATGCCACCTACGACAACTCCCCACTTCTATTTAGCAGCTTCCACTTCAGGTGGGTAAGTCTGAACAAGAATTTTAGTTAAAGGTCTCTCCTGCCAGAATGTTGTTCGTGTAACACCTGCAAGGGGGAGAAGACTCGGCAGCAATGGCCCCTCAGAGCACTCCCATCACTGTTCCCAGTCAAGGTCAGTCACACAAAGCAACAAAATCCACTTCCCCCAAACATGATTTTCTGCCCATCACATCTTCTTTTCAAACCTAAAATAGCCCTCAATTGCTTCTCAAGTGAAAGGAAAAGTCTCAATCATCAGCAATGACTTTTCCCACCAATTAGCTGCTCTTAAATAACCCCTCACTCATCGCTGTTTGCTTGTTCCTCCTAAATGAACTCTGAAAAGCCAATTTACTTATGTTACAGCTCTCAGCAAGATTTAAAACCTTCACACACATTTTAAGACCTCACAGGAACATGCTTTCTATCCTTCCACTAAATCATGTTGCTTCTTCAAAACATTCAGGAGAAAGGTATGAAATATTACATTTAATTTGCAAAGCATTTGGAAGCACACACTTGCACAGCACTGCTATTAATTATAGATAATATTCATTAATGAGGAATTCTTATTTAAAATCACTTTATTGGCCTAGCGTGAATGATTATAAATACTTAAAAATAACCCATATTACTTTTTGTTCACATTTTTTTCAAGTATTTATGGGGGGCTTTTATGTAAAAGATAATATAAAGAACACAAAGGAAATAACAAAGATAAGTGGAAATGAATAAATGAACAGCTTCTACACTCAAGAAGCAGTGAGTGAGAGGCTGGAGTGTTTGCCTTGCATGTGGCGGATGGAGGTCAATCCTCAGTGTCCCATACGGTCCCCTCAGCACCGTCAGGAGTGATCCCTGAGTGCAGGGCCAGGAGTAACCTCTGAGCATCACCAGGTGTGGTCCAAAAAACAAAAACAAGCAAACAGAAGAAGCAGGGAGTGAGCGTAGCCATTCAGAATCTTTACAGGTCCTGAGGATGCTCTTCCCAAAAGCTTTCGATTCTATAGGTTCTAGCTGCAGATATTAGCTATCACACTGGAAAGGGAAACTGAGAAATCATCACAAAATCTGTGGGGAAAGGCAATAAAGCTGTCACGTTGCTTCCACAGATTCTTGACAGGGTCTCAGGGATGCTTGTATCCAGTGGTTTCCAGATCCCATTTTGGGAACTGCTGGTTCAGTAGAATGACAGGCATATGAATCATTTTTAATATTCGAGATGCACTTGCAATTGACCACCACTTAACCCACTTCCAAATCACCAGGGCTCTCAGTCGCCCTCTCTGCAATACAGTGACAGATGCCCGCAGCGCACTAGATACCAGTGGGCAGCAGGTGACTCTCTAGGACTCCCACACGCTTCTGCTCAAACTGGGATAGGACTTGTTTATGCTAGTTTTACTGCTAGTAATTATACAATCTGATTATGCATTATATAATAACACTAAGTATTAGAATGGGGGAGGGCTTTGTTTCTATGAACTAGATTTAATGATTTAGTTAAACTTGATGTAAAGGCACTTTGCGAAAACCCAAGACCAAACAAATAAAAAAACTCCCACCAATTAAGTATCAGAGAAAACCTGAGACTAGACAAGAAATGTGAAAATCTATTTTAGGGATGGGGCAGGGGCACACCTGCTGGAGCTCTGAAATTATTCCTAGTTCTGTTCTCGTGTGCTCAGGAGTTACTGCTGGCAATACTTGGGGGACCAGATGGGATGCTGGGGATTGAACCTAGGCCAGTAGCATGAAGGCAAACATCCTACCCACTGTACTGTCTTTTCGGCCCTGAAACATAAAAATCTAGGTGGGTCCTATATTTGTATTTTACTATGTAAGTTTTTGCTGTTTTTTGCCAAAAAAATCAAAATTGATAATCTAAATAAAATATGGGCTTATCATGCATTAAACAGAATGGAGGGGCTGGACCTTGAAAATTGGGCATGATTTAGATGGAAGGTGAGCCATGGAATAAAAGTTGATGGCGAGAGTATGAACACGACATTTATGTCTTCTGCCTTGCCTCTGGAATTTTTTAAAATGGGACTCAGACAAGAAATCACTGCAAGAACTTTGTGACCTCGGACTTTGGGCTCAACAGGACCAGGAGCAGAGATCCTCTGCCCTCTTTCCCCAGTCTCCGGTGACCCAGGGGTCATGCCCATAAGCCACCTCCTGCCAGCACCAGATAATCTCGTCATCGGCCACCGTCCAGATCTCATGGCAGGTGGCTTCTCCCGAAAGGGAGCATAACATGAGGCCCCCATAACCACGCCACTGGACTCTGCGCCAGGCTGTTTCATACGGAGCACCCTGGGGGGAGGGGGTTTAGAGCCCTCCCCGCCCCAAGGGACCCAGCTCTGGCAGCCAAAAACCTCCACAACCCAACCACCGCCAGGCTCAAGGCCGCTCCCCACATGCTCAGCCGAGCCTCTCATCTGAGTAAACATATTCCTGGACACATCATAAAACACTCTCTACCCATTCTTCATAATTACCACTCCATATTTGATGGGCTCAGATAGTAGGCAACAAATCATAGAGGGAAATATATATATATACATATATATATGCACATATACATATTTTCAGGTATATATTCCGAATCACCCAAACTTTAACAACATGTTAGTGTTATCCTATAGAATGTCTTCATGGCTCCTGCCAAAATAGAACAATCTTCACACTATTTCCTATATGAACACTTTTTGTAAGCATGTACAGCAGTTCTTCCTAACAGACAATATGAAATATATTATTTCGGTTGTGTCTGAAACAGAGATTGGAGTTTGGGATGGAAACATCCCGAATTTGATGGTGGGAAGGTGTAATGGCGGTTGGGTTGGTGTTTGAATATTGAATGCAATCAAATATTGTGAACTTATAAAATTAAAAAATTTTAAAAAAAAGGTAACGTGAAGTTCATGCCCAATTCAATCAGCTTAATCAATGGCTGAATAAATAGCAGTGCTCCTACATTATAATAAATACAAATAAATAAATTTTAAAAATAAAAAAAAATCAGCGCAAGAATATGGTCATAACGGGGGCTGGAATGATAGCACAGCGGGTAGGGCGTTTGCTTTGCAAGTGACCAACCCAGGTTCAATTCCCAGCATTTCATATGGTCCCCTGAGCACCGCCAGGAGTAATTCCTGAGTGCATGAATCAGGAGTGCATGAACCTGTGCATGCTGGGTGTGACCCGAAAAAAAAAAAAAGAAAAAGAATATGGTCATACCTGCATTTTAAAGAGGAGACATAAAAGCTTATCTTTTTGGAGGCCTTGGAAAAGGCTCAGTTACTACCACCCCTTGAGTTTGGCCATTTGCTAAACTATTATTTGACTTCTGGGAAATAATCTGGAATCTTTCCTATGTTTCCCCTTCACCTCCCCTTTAGTTGCTAGACTGTTTTCAGCTATTATAATCAAAAGAATCTTCATGAATATAAAAATACATTTTATCACGCATTTATAATATGAATAATTTTATTTGTATCCTGTCACCTAGTTCTAAAAAATAAATTGAGAAAATTTTAAAGACTAAATACACAAGCACATTCTATATAAAGAATCAAAGGGTTTTTTTCCTGATTATTATTAGCTCTGGAGAAGCTACTTCACATCTCTGAGACCTCTTTCAATTTTCTTTTTCTAAAACAACACAACTAGCCTTCCTCTCCAACTGGGGCTGTATTCCTATCACATTAGTATTTGTTTGCTCCAACATTTCCTACAAGACCTAAATATAATTAAAGTTTCTTCCAGTTAAAATTAAAAACCATTTCTTAGAACAACAAACAACAAAATGTTGAGAAGCTGCCTTTTGAATTGAAGAATTGAAAATAAACTTCTGCTCTTGGTTGAACCATCCTGCTCTTGATTTCAACTTTTTTTTTTTTTTTTTGCTTTTTGGGTCACACCCAGCGATGCTCAGGGGTTACTCCTGGCTTTGCACTCAGGAATTACTCCTGGCGGTGCTTGGGGGACCATATGGGATGCCGGGGATCGAACCCGGGTCGGCCGCGTGCAAGGCAAACACCCTACCAGCTCTGCTATCGCTCCGGCCCCTCAACTTTTTTTTTTTCCAAGCAAATCTCTCTCCCCCCCTTCCCCTTTTGGGCCTTATGGTTTGCAATACAGATAATTAAAGGTTATCAGGAATATCCCTTTACCTGTGCCTTTCACTCCCCCCGCTCCCCCCCCCTTTGTGGCAAGGTTCCAACCACTGTTCTCCTGGCCCCTGTCTGTTTATCCTCACCTTGGCTATTTAGTCTCATATATATGTATGTATATATCACTGTCACTATCATCCCGTTGCTCGTTGATTTGCTCGAGCGGGCTTCAGTAACATCTCCATTGTGAGAGTTTTTGTTACTGTTTTTGGCATAATGAATAAGCCACGGATAGCTTGCCAGGCTCTCCGAGAGGGATGGAGGAATCGAATCTGGATTGGGTGGTGTGCAAGGCAAATGCGCTACCTGCTGTGCTATTGCTCCAGCCCATATATATATCATCATATTCATCATGATATACATATATCACATATATCATGATGATGATGATATATATGTATATTCCAGAAATGAATGCAATCATTCTATACCTGTACATGTCCTAACTCATTTTACTCAACATGATACTCTCCATGTCAATCCATTTTAAGGAAATTTCATGATGTCATTCTTTTGAATAGCTGCATAGTATTCCACTGTGTAGATGAATGATAGATTCTTTATCCAGTCATCTGTTCTCAGGCACTCGGGTTGTTTCAAGATCTGGCTATTGTGAATAGTGCTGCAATGAACATCAAAGTGCAGATGAAGTTTCTGTGTGTCTTTGGGCACCCAAGAACATTCTGAGCAGTGGTATTGCTGGGCCAAATGGGAGCTAAATTTCTAGTTTTTTTGAGGAATGTCCATATTGTTTTCCAAAAAGGCTGGACCAGGCGGCATTCCCACCAACAACGAATGAGAGTTCCTTTCTCCCACTTGATCTCAACTTTAGGTATGTTCTTTGTTGAAAGGCTCAAAAGAAATGAGACAAAGACTTTTCCCAGGTGAGGGAACACAGGGTTTGTACCAGTTAAAGCAGTAAGCAAGCAGGAGGGGCAGCAAGCGCTAGCACTGGCGCATAAGTAATTCGAGAGGCATGCCAGGAAGATGGGAGGCATCAGGAAGTCATGGCATTCATTTCCACAAGACCATGCTGGCTCCAGTTCAATGTGGAGCTCATGAAGAGCACTTCAAACTCAAGGTAAACTGTGGACTGGTGGCAAAGGATCAGGAGCTTAGGCTGACGTTGAACCTTTTGAAGCTACGTTGCTGATTCTTATTTCACATCTCTTTGGAAAAGAACCGAGATACAGGATCTCCAGAGCAGGTACATTTAAAAGGTAAATTCTTCTCATTTAAAATCTTCTCTTACTAGCTGCTGCTGTCTCTTCCTCCTCCTTCTCCTGTTCTTCTTTTCTTTTTTCGGACTGTGGTTCACAGGGTAAGGCCTATGAACAGCAAATTGCCTGACATCTGAACAAACCAGTTTGGCAAAATTGCAATCCCTTTGTTATCAAGGTAATACTTATGCCATTCAAATTTGAATATCAGGACTATTCTGTAGAGTTTATGGAAATTATCAAATCCTGTATCTTTTTTTGAGGGGGAGCACACCTGGCGGGCTCAGGGTACCACATAGGGTGCTGGGGATTGAACCCATATCGGCAAGGCAAACGCCTACCTGCTGTATTATCTCTCTAGTCCCAGATCATGTATCTTTCACCCGGGAGAGCTACCTTCTTGGCAATGTTCCAGAGCCTGTGAATGCTGCTAGCATATAAATGGAGCAAATATATATTAAGATTAAAGTCCTATGCTGATTGCAGTGATGCCAATATCACATTTCCCATTAGGGGTTAATAGTAAGAGTCTCCTCAGTGGCCTGGAACAAATACTGCCTAATGGAAATGGTGGCAGGTTAGCACCATAGTACAGCAGAAAGATTTGCTAAAATTTGTTTTGGGAGTGGTATTCTGACAGATAAAATGATACCAAGAACTCACAATAAATCCACAGAGTTGCCAAAGGGCCTAATAATAAGCATCTCTCAGATGTCTGAGAGAGGGATGATCCAACGAAGGGTCAGAAACAAAGTGTTTCTCCTCCTCACTTTTTGGCTTGAGAAGCAGAGTGAATGTTCTAGTCAAGGGATCGAGTGGGACAGGATAAGCTAATATTTGATGTGTAGATTAAGTCCTTCTGCTGAAAACAGTGCATTGATTTATGCCAGTTTGTATCTGCAGTGAGACAATGAAGTGTAGAGCTACATGAACCTTGGATAGTTCTCTGGGTCTAAGTACAGACAGAAGTACCATTTTTATAGTTTTAGGGCTGTGGACTTGATTGATGCTACCTAGGACAAGCGCCCCTCCCCCACCCCCATTCCACTAAGTAGGTAAATACAAACAGACTAAAAAGAAGACAACCTGGTTTTCTCTTAAGGGGCATGTTCCACAGCAGGCAGCAAAGATGAACAAAAACTCTGCACACTCTGAAAACAGCAATAACTCTGCTTTCATATGGATAATGTAGAATAATGGGTATACAGTAGGGCCTACTGGGTGCCATTTTTCTTTTCTAAGACTGCAATGTTGGAGACAGCAGGATATAAAAGAAAAGTCCTACGGACTTATATCAGCATCTAGTCATGAACTGTGACAAGGCTTCCATTACACTACTGTTGCCAGGCCATGGGTGGCAAAGAAATCATACACGTTAGGCTGCAGAAGCCAAGAACACCAGAGCAAAATCTAGAGGGGAAAAAAAGCAATCAAAGGTTAGAGTCTGTTAAGGCAAGTCAGCAGGAACAAGGACCACAGATCAATAATCTCGAAAAACAGGCAGCAGAAAGCAGAAGTGAGGGAGCAAGTATGAAGTAGCCCTAGCTGAACGGCCAGTGGGGTCAGTGGGCCAGGCTCAAGCATCCTGCCCAGGAAAGCCCCTCCCCCAGCAGCAGAAGCTCCAAGGCTTCCCTAGGGACACATCAAAGAAGAGGCCAAACAGCATGTAAGGAAGACTGTAGTATTCTGTAGTATTCACCTGTGTCACTTTGTTTAAACAATCAAGCAAATCCTAGCACAGATTCTATCATTATTTCAGTCATGTTCTACTGACTCTGCAATATTGAAGTTCACTGAAAGAGAGCTACAAGTTGTCATTTATGTCTTTGTTGATTCTGCAATTATAAGTGCCAGAAATGTGCAGTGACTATTAACAGAAGAATTCTGGGAAGCATTTCTGAAATTGTACCCACCTCAAACTAATTCAGGATTTCTTAAAGATTTGTATTAACAGATGAGACCTGATTGTAAGAACACACACACACACACACACACACACACACACACACACACACACACACACACACACACACACAATCTGTTGGAATGCAAGAGCATATAGAATATAGAACGTTTTAAATTAAGCAAGACTGCAAAGAAGCTCTTGTCTCAATGCTAGATTGTCTAAATTTATTTTAAACAAAATGCTAAAAATTCCCTGGGATGTAATTTTATCTTTGGTAAAATGTGGAGGTCGAATTTTATGGCCATTAAGCAAAAGCTCAGTTCTAAAAACATTATGCCATAGTTTTTTTGTTTTGTTTTGTTTTTGTATTATTTTTTTTGTTTTTGGCTTTTTGGGTCACACCTGGCAACACTCAGGGGTTACTCCCAGTTCTGCATTTAGGAATTACTCCTGGCGGTGCTCAGGACCATATGGGATGCCAGGGATAGAGCCAGAGTTGGCCGTGTGCAAGGAAAATGCCCCATCCGCTGTACTATTGTTCTGGCCCCCTTAGATTTTTTTTTTTGGGTCACACCCCGAGATGCTTATGGACTCAGGAATTACTCCTGGCAGTGCTCAGAGGACTATATATCATGCTGAGAATCGAACCTGGGTCAGCCGCGTGCAAGGCAAACGCCCTACTCACTGTGCTATTGCTCCAGCCCCCCCCGCCTTAGATTTTTAAGAGTACTTTTCAATGGATTTTGATTAACCTCAATGATTCATAAATGTTCAATTCAAAAGTGTTTGGTTTGTTTGTGGGCCACACCTGGCAATGCTCAGGGGTTACTTCCGGCTCTGCACTCAGAAATTACTCCTGGCAGTGCTCAGGGGACAATATGGGATGCCGGGGACTGAACCTCAGTCAGCCAGGAGCAAGGCAAAGGCCCTGCCTGCTGTACTATCTCTCCAGCCTCTAACAGATGGTTAAAAAAATATTCTTCCATCTGAAGAGAAACTAAGTTTAGAGGAAATAAAGTAAACATTTTTAGAAGCACCTGCTCCAATATTTTTATTAACATATAGCTGAATTTAATAATACCTTTCACGAAGATAAAATCTTGCCTTCTGCTACAACATGGGTGAAACGGGAAGGGGCATCCCAGCACAGTAAGTTAGGGGGAGGAAGACAAACTCCAGATCGAAGATGGTACACAGAGAAGCAAAGCCAGAGTCTCTGACCACTGAACCGAGGCTGCCATGAGGCAGAGGACCCTGTGCAGAAGCGGCCCAGGGGACTGCACGGGAGGCTTGCTGGCGTTTTATTAACGGGCACGACAACACTCTGTAAAGTTTTACACTCTTGCAAACCAGTGTTCGCATGGGGAGGGGGAGGAAAGGAAAATACCTTTCAAGAAACAGAAATGTAAATCAATCTAATATTAACTCTAAAATCTAATTCTAAAACACTGGGCATGGAGTTCATGTGGTATGAGCCTGATCCCCCCAGCACTGCAAAAAAACAAATGAAATCACCTAATTATTTGAGGTAGTCAGACAGACCAGTCAAATAACAGCCTGGCATACAATACTAATATCTCTTACTGCTGAACACTTGCATTCTAGAACTGAACAGGCCAGAGAGTGTACAGGGTTAAGGCACCTACTATGCATGTGGCTAATCCTGGTTTAAATCTGGTACTACAGGTATACTGAGCACAGAATTGCTGGGAGCAGACCCTGAGCACTGCCAGTGACCTCCCAGCCCCACCCCCACCAAAAAAGATAAGAATTCCAGACATGAAAGTTCAGATCCCTAAACTGCCTTAAAAGGCAAGTTAGAGGGAAGGAGGGGGGAAAAAAGTAACAAGTAGGGAACAGTCACACCTTTCCAGTTCCCAGGTTAAATGAAAACCAGGCAAGACTGGCTTTCTCCTGAGTACTGAGGAACAGTGGCCACACAGACACTATCTTCCACAGCAGTACTCTACAGTAGGTATTTCGGATCTGCCTCTCTTTTATCAACATGTATGCAACCCCCCGCCCCACACCCACACACTCAAACACACAGAGTTTGTTGCGGTAGTCCAAGTCTGTGTTCAGTACTAAAGTAGGTTTAAGGTGAAATAAACTCACAAATTTTTCATAGGAAATTTTTTACTTTTTATAAAGTAGAAATGGTTACTTCAAAGCCCTTGTTATTTTGTCTATTTTACCTTTGGGTTGTAACAACGAAACAACAGAATAACCAGCCCATTTGTTAAAGGACACTAAAAAAAAAATTTATTCTCACGTCTAAAGATCCCGAGTCAGAATCATAAGCAAATTCAATTTAATTCAAGTGCAATGTCACAAATAACAGGTTTGAATATTCTCATTTGATCTCCCAAATGACTATACTGTGAAATATGTGACTTTTTCAAGGAGAGAAAATTGCACACAACTAGTTCCTTTCTATTTAGATTTATTATGATTTATCTTAAAAAATGATTTGAACTCAATATATATTATTTTTCAAAAGATGACAGCATTATTCAATATCAAGCCTACCTGATTAATAACTTTAAACGGGTCTTTACAAATGGATAAACAAGCACACTTAGCTGGAGAACCTTTATGTTTGCATGACTGACAAGATGAAATTCAATTGATTCAATTTTCATGGCTTCAAGAATATACACAAGTAGCTTTCCACAACAAATCCCTTCCCTGATACAGTTAAATGCAAATGATCTTTTTTCCTGCCTTACTCCAGAAAGCTCCTGCACACATAGCTGATACGCCACCTACTGCAAAGCCGAGCTGCCAGCGCAGACGGTGCTGCCAGCATTCCCATTCCAGCACCAGGCTGGGGCTGAGTCAAGGCGTGTTCCTGTGCGCCCGTTTCTTTTTGGAAAATCTCAAAGCCAAGGAACAGAAGCTGCAGCAGCATTTTCAAAAATGGAGCGTAAATTGAACAGAAGAGAGAAAGAGAAGGAGTACGAAGGGAAACACAACAGCCTGGAAGATGCTGAGCAAGGGAAGAACTGCAAGTCCACACTGATGACCCTCAATGTTGGTGGCTATTTATACATTACGCAAAAACAGACCCTGACCAAGTATCCGGACACTTTCCTTGAAGGTATAGTAAATGGGAAAATCCTCTGTCCGTCTGACGCCGACGGTCATTATTTCATAGACAGGGATGGGCTCCTTTTCAGGCACGTCCTAAACTTCCTACGAAATGGAGAACTTCTGCTGCCTGAAGGGTTTCGAGAAAATCAACTTCTTGCACAAGAAGCAGAATTCTTTCAGCTCAAGGGACTGGCAGAAGAAGTAAAATCCAGGTGGGAAAAAGAACAGCTGACTCCTAGAGAGACCACTTTCTTGGAGATAACCGATAACCATGACCGCTCGCAAGGACTGAGGATCTTCTGTAACGCTCCTGACTTCATCTCAAAGATAAAGTCTCGTATTGTCCTGGTGTCCAAAAGCAGGCTGGATGGGTTTCCAGAGGAGTTTTCGATATCTTCAAATATCATTCAATTTAAGTACTTCATAAAGTCTGAGAATGGCACCAGACTTGTTCTAAAGGAAGACAACACCTTTGTTTGTACCTTGGAAACTCTGAAGTTTGAAGCTATAATGATGGCCTTAAAGTGTGGGTTTAGACTGCTGACCAGCCTGGATTGCTCCAAAGGGTCAATTGTTCACAGCGATGCACTTCATTTTATCAAGTAATTACCTGTGTCATGAACAAAGGCAACAAGCATGCAGCCAGCAAGCTTCGAAAACGACAGCATCAAAGGCATCCCAAATAATGTGCCCAGCTCGCTCATACTCAGAGCCCTGCTGCTAATCAATGACTGTGAGCTAATGGTATGTAAATTCTATTGCTAAAGATGTCCTTCTGTGGGGTGTTCCTGCTGCACAGACTCATATACTGAAATGAAAACAGTGGTCTTCTATATACTGCAAATAAAGACTGAATGCTTTGCTATTTGCTTATTTTTCCTTAAGCTGTTCTTTTAATCAGAATGTCTTGGGCACTTACACAATGAACAAGCATGTACGTTATATATTGTTCATTTAAGTAAATGGTAATAAAATATTTTAAGGGTGAATAAGATTTTAAATCTTTTCTACTACAGCAAAAAAAAAAAAATCTACAAAGAAACGGAACCAGTAAAATTAACCATTAAAAGGAACACAGTTGTACAGATTTTTAAGCACAGCTAGAGTACAACAAAATGAGATCATAGAAAAGTATTAGAGCTACTGGTTTAATTTTTAATGGTAAGCACCAAAATCTTACTGTTTTTATATTTTATTCTATAATTATAGCTGAATTGATATATTGCTAAAAATTCCTAGAAAAAAACCTGCTTGATGACAATTAAAAAAAAAAGTCCTCCTAGGTCTTCTGATTGTATTAATAACTACAGTAAATGTTACATGTGTAATCTTAAAAATAAGTCGTCACTTGATGCTTTTATACAACACTAGACACTGACAGACTGGCTGCAGCAATAACCTGGCTGCATGGCTGGCTTTCCAAGGGACAAAAAATCAGCAAATCTCTTTTTTATTTTTTGCAGGCTGAGTTCTAACACAGCATGGAGAACTCATTCTCAAAAGAGTATGTGGTATCAGAATAACAGAACTGATTTTCAAAATCACTATAAGTATTCACTGGCCAAGTTCAAAAACATTAAATATCATTAAATATTTTTATGAAAGAACTTTATTCTTTTATATTAGTGATTCTTTTTGGGACCGGTTTTGATGTCAAATCTCAGAGTCACTGAGTTGTGTAACTGCTTAACTTCATACTAAACTAGAAGTTCTCTTTATTTATTTTATTTAGAAGGGCTCTTTAAGAATGAAGTTTCATATATGGCTGTCTCAAAGAAACAATCCAGAAACTTAGCTTTAAATATGAGTGTGATTTTTTTCCCCTCCCTGTAACAGCTACATCATTTCCATGCCACTTGTTTTCTTTGGTCTCTAAGGAAAATTTAGAGCTAAATTTTCTTCCTTAAAATTTCATCATTCAAACTGCAATTTAATCTCAATTTTAATAAAACCAATAAAAATTTTGAAAATATTAAAAAATTAGAATGCAGATCGAAAGATTATACTTAAAAAGTTAGACTGAACAGACAGTAAAGCTACTTCAACCTCAGAACACTGACCTCCAGGTACCAGCCTGTAAGGCAGCACAAAAGTTGGCTCTACATCCTAATAGTGTTACTTCTATGTTTAGAGTGCAAACAAAGTTGTTTAAAAATCCACATCCCAAAAAAACCTCCATATCAACTACACAATCTTATTTTATGTGTAAAAGAAAAAAAAATCATTTCTACTAAAACAGTGAATTGACTCTGATAAAATGGCTTGATCGAGACTTAAAGAAAGCATGAGAACAGAAATAGTGAAATTTAACAGTCTCTGCAACTGAACATTTTAGCTATCCCTTCAGCTTATAAATTGACTTCTCCTTGACATTTGGATTTTGCTAATAAGAAAACTGGAAAGACAATGTCAAAGCAAAATTTTCTTTAACAAGATTTCATTACTGATAATAAAAACAGGCTTGACATATCTCTTCATAGAAGACAGAGAACAAATCTCTATTTTTGCATCAAGAAAAAAAATTTATCTGTTGTAATACAATTACTATTGATGAAAACCACTAAAGAATGTGATTTTTGTGTAAGTCTCTAACAAAATCCTATGAAGTATTTAATTCCACCTCAAACTACTGATAAATCATACTGGAAAATAATCTAGTAATTGAGAAAGAAATGCATCTTTTACAAATGTGCCTTTTACAATTTAAAACTACTTGCACTTGGATTTACATATTCCAGTGTCTAAGAATTATACTGCAGTCTGAAAATACTTAGATTTTAGTTTTATTATTTTCTGGAAGTATTTAGAAATTCTTTCTACTCAAGAAATTATACAAAATGATAGCTATAAATTAGAGTAAAGCTGTCAAAGTTTTACGTGCATTTACTTCAAAATTTGTTCCTTAGATCTTCTCTAACACTGTTTCAAGGAATAACCACAGTGATTCTTTAGAAAGGTATTAAAAAAAATAGGCTATCATACTTGTCATCAGTCAAACATACCACTTTGTATTTTTTATTATCCTACAGTGATTCCAAGCACTGACTTTAAAAAATGAAAATAAATAAGCTTATGGTATGTATTACTTTGTAAGATGTATTGAGCAGCATGCAGAATAAATGAACCACTTATAAAGCTTTCCAAATATTACAAGATAACTACTATCCTAGACTGAAGAAAATACTAAAAATATTTCAGTGTTTAAAGAAGAAATCATTCATACTTCAAGTGCTATTTAGTGTTTTATTACATGCTACATAACATGCTAAAAACATGTTATCTCAATTAATCCTCACAGTCTTGAAAAAAAGTATTGCGCTCTTTTCTTTCACAGATGAAGAAACAGACTGAGAGAGCTAAGAAAGCTGCTTATGGCTACACAGTTATTATGTGGTACAGGTGGAGTTAGGATTTGAAACCCAGATAAACCAGTTCTAGAGCAAGTAGAAATTGCAACTGCACTTGCTTTTGCAGGATATTTACATCTCTAATACCTAGAACCTGCATAACTGAGGCCTTCAGTAAGGAGGTAAATACGAAAATCAAAATATAGGGCTGCAGCACTTGAAATAATCTCACAATGCAGGTATTCTTAAAATGTTAAGTGGATTCGGGAAAGCAAATAATATTTTTAATGTCAGATTGTGTCATTAAAGAACATGAGGTGAATCATTCTCACAAGTGTAAAAAAATTCAAACTTGCCTATTAGTAAATCTTTGCTGAGAGGGGGATTAACTTTTTATGACTTGTATAATCCAGAGAACTGGTACGGTGAGAAAAAATATGACACGTTGAAATACACTTGGGCTCCAGGGTAAGACATTCCACATTCCATGAACATCCACTAACTTATTTATACCAATGTAAGCAGGATTTTCAACTTCTTTGAACTTCAACATCCTCATAGTAAAGTGGAGACAATTTATTACCTGAGAGAACTTCTGTAAGGCTAAAATCATATGTAAGATTCCTCCCTCACAGCAGACTTTTACAAAGAATTGGTTATTATTCAATGTAAAGTACCTTCATGACAACCATAAATAAAAGGCACAAAATCACATATTTATATTAATTAGGTTTTCTACTTAGACACAAGATTAAGTTTCCTACTAAACACAATGGAACTTAACAAATGCATGAAGATACAATAACATGTATTTAAATCACTATAGGCAGTTTCAACTTACACTGGTTAAAAATATATTATGGTAAGTTTCTCAAGACTTGCATCTTTGATTTTCTTGTATAAAATCTTTAAGAACAAAATACTTTTGCAACTGTTTAATCAGTTTCAAATCGGCTAGCAGTATTATGTGTGATAACACAATTTTTAAAATACCTCCTCTCTAACACAGAGCACTGTTGGGTGCCAGAGATAAGGAGTGGGGAGGAGTGGGTGAAATGGTGAAAGGGTTAAAAGGTATAAACCTGCAATAAAAACACGTCATAGGAATGTAGTGTACAGCAAGGCAAATATAACTACAAATACATATTTGAAAGTTCGTAGGAGAGTCATCTTGAAAGTTCTGAATATTAAAAAAGTGTTGCAACTATAGTGATGGATGTTACTGAGTGATCATTTTGCAATAGATAACTATCACATTAAGTTGTAACCAAGAAATATAATGCTATATGTTAGTTACAATTCAATAAAAAGATACACCTATCTAATACATTGTGATTAACTGCAATGTTAGTCAAAGTTAAAATTAGAATATCTGAATCATTATCCTTGCAATACAGCAGAGATCTAATGTGAATAGCATGTATTTTTGAAATCATTTGTACTGAACTTTGAAATATATGTTTACTTCTGTAGCAGACAGTATCCTGATCATATTTTATTGAAGCTAATATTAAAATTAGCTTGCTTATGCTTCTGTAAACAAATACAGAGGATGGGGCAATAAAGTGTGCTGCATAAGTAAAAAATAAAATTTAAAATCTGCCTAAGATAATTTATAGAGAACACTCAGTTCCTACTTCCTCTCAATAAAAACGTTATCAGTGTCTATTAAACAAAATATCTTCTATTGTTATTCTGCATGTATACTTAAATTTTCCAACAAAGCAAAAAAAAAATGTATACTGATAGCATTTTGTACATGAAACACTGTGACTGTAGCTTTATTTCAACTGTTAATTTGTTTCTCTGTAATACAGAACTAGTTATTTAAAGAGTAGGATGATTATACTTTTTTAAAAAATATACTTGATTCCCTAGTATAAAACAGACAATTTAGGGGTTAGAGCAATAGTACAGTGGGTAGGACACTTGCCTTGCACACAGCTGATCCGGGTTCAATCTCCTGCACCCTATATGGTCCCCGGAGCCCACCAGGAGTGATCCCTGAGTGCAGAACAAGCAGTAAGTCCTGAGCACCACTGGGTATGGCCTCCAAATAAAAAAAACAAAAACTAAAACTATTTATTTATTTATTTGCTTTTTGGGTCACACCTGGCAATGCACAGGGGTTACTCCTGGCTCTGCACTCAGGAATTACCCCTGACCGTGCTCAGGGGACCATATGGAATGCTGGGAATCGAACCCAGGTCAGCCGCATGCAAGGCAAATGCCGTACCTGCTGCACTATTGCTCCAGCCACCAAACTAAAACTATTTAGACTACTAGCTTTATAGGTTTTTCTAACCCCAAGATCCAAGATCCAAAATATTCAATGACACTTAAAGGCAAGTATTGTGGTTATTTTCTAAACATAGATCTAATTAATTTTTGAAAGGAGGTTCATCTTTTCAAAGTAATTTAGAGTATATCTTCTGGAATGTTTTGCATGTATTTTTCTATACCATTAAACTATGAACAAGCCAACTGATTTCTTAATTCCACCCCACTGATTTGTCTCATTATAACAGGTATTTATTAGCTAATTTTAAAGATTCTTTAAGATCTGTTGAATAATACTAACTTTATCTCACAGGTTGCTTTTATCGACTTTCTACAGCTTAATGTTTCACAAAGAATTAGACTAGCACTTATTTGAAGTGTCAAATAATGAAATTAAATTTTGTATTTGATTAAAAATAAAATCTGAATATGAAGACAGACCCAATCTCTTACAATCTAAATAATTTTATATTTTTACATATTTTTATCCACATATATCTATTTTATTAAAAATTTCTACAGAAAGAAAAAAGACGACACAATGAAATAATGATCAGTATAGGTAAGATGATCTATTGCAACACTGTCACTGTCATCCCGTTGCTCATCGATTTGTTCAAGTGGGCACCAGTAACGTCTCTCATTGAGAGACTTACTGTTACTGTTTTTGGCATATCCAATAAGCACGGATAGCTTGCCAGGCTATGCCGCGAGGGCTCGAAACTCTTGGTAGCTTGCCAGGCTCTCCAAGAGGGGCGGAGGAATCGAACTCGGGTGGGCCGAGTGAAAGGTGAACGCCCAACCGCTGTGCTATCGCTCCAGCCCATTGCAACACTAAACAAAATAAATTTTAAAAATCTTAGGAGGGGCTGGAGCGATAGCACAGCGGGTAGGGCGTTTGCCTTGCACGCGGCCGCCCCGGGTTCGAATCCCAGCATCCCATATGGTCCCCTGAGCACCGCCAGGGGTAATTTCTGAGTGAAGAGCCAGGAGTAACCCCTGTGCATCGCCGGGTGTGACCCCCCCAAAAAAAATAAATAAAATAAAAAATCATAGGACACTAGTTTCCATAGAGAACAGAGAAACAGCCCCAATTTATAATCATAGGCATTTAATGATACATGTTTGTTTTTTTTACAACATAGCTGAAACTTCAAAGTATACTCAATGACCTTGAAAACTGAAAGCAGGCTTTATTATGATTCACAGTTAGTTATACTTCCTTCCTCTCTCTTACATTAATAAAATTTTGGATTAGTAAGATATCAAGCAGTTTGTACATGAGACCCCAAAATGGGAGATTAATTTATATCTTTTCATTAAGGAAAAAAAAAATTCTTGGGGCTGGAGAGATAGCACAGCAGGTAGGGCGTTTGCCTTGCACGCGGCCGACCCAGGTTCGATTCTCAGCATCCCATATGGTCCCCTGAGCACCGCCAGGGGTGATTCCTGAGTGCAAAGCCAGGAGTAATCCCTGTGCATCACCAGATGTGACCCAAAAAGGAAAAAAAAAATTCTTGTATTGTGAATTTCACAAGCTGATGGATATATAGAAATATAATAAAGTTTTATGCCCAAACTGAGCTAGTAACACCAAGATGTTTAATGAAACCAAAGGCTGTGCATTCAGCAAAATCATTCCTAGTCTTCATCCTGTGTCATTTGAACACTTTTCATTTGACTAAATAAAAACATTTTAGTAGAATTTAATTCCCTATATTTAATAGAATGAGTATGTACTAAAGAGTGGTCATGTTTGTTCAACGCAGTGGAAATAAAAGCAAGGAAAATTTCAAAATCAAAGTAAAAGATGTACCAACTAAGCCATGAAATCAAATGACTATGGAGTGCTAAAGTCTAATGATAGTGAAAAAGCTGAAGTCTCTGGGGCGAGGGAAATAGCTCAAAGGTGAGCCGCCGCACTGCATGGTCTCCTGAGCCCCAATCCAGGAGTGGCCTGGGCACTGCCAGGTTGGTGCCCTCCTTCCTCAAAAGAGAAGTCTCTCAAGCTGGGAAGGTGGTTAGGACCAAGGGACACAACGGCCTGAGACCAGACTTTGAATGCCGAAGGGCCGGGTTCAATCCCACAGCGCTGAGCCAGAAGTAGCCTCTGAGCCAGGGGTTGGTCCTGGACACCGCGGGAAGTGGCACAAAACAAAACAAGATACACACCTGAAGCCTCTCCTACAGAAACCAATGACTTGTTTTCAAGGGGATAACCACCGACCTCTTTTTTTCGAATAAAATATGTACAGTACTTTCTAGAAGTCTCAGATATCATATGATAAAAGGCTACTTCCTTGGCAAAGTACGCGAGGAGACATGAACAGAATCCTCAGATAGAAACCTATATTAGTGGTGCTTTGTGGCTACTAGATGTGACCAAGCTATCAAGTTCTGTCTGACAGAAAATAAGGAAAACTTGTACAGTCAAAGTTGTACACATGCTCCTGGGAAAGGTTACGCAGAGCTAGTGAGTACTTCTACTGCCGTTTTTGCTGTGGGGGATGAGAAATTGATGGTTCTAACTACAGCAGCAGCAGCAGCCTGAGGTGGAAGCCACAAGATGACACAGGAAGAATGCTGCTGGCATCCAGGTAACCCATCATACTAGACCTGAATCTCTCATGGCAAACCTTCCTAAATTTATGTACGAAAAATACATTTAAGTAACTGATATATATATTTTTTAACGCATCCCAAAGGTGGGGAGTATTACAAACACCGTTTTACAAATGAAAAAGAAGACCCACAGAATGTGTGGCTTGCTGCAGCCACACAGCTCAGGGGAAATCTCTTATCATCTTCAGACTTGATAGTGGGAACTCAGTGAGAGACTGGAGAGAGGACAAGAGGCTTTAGAATGGGTAAAATAATGTGGAGTGAAGCTTGGTATTTCCATTTGTTTAGACGAGACCTAGATCTAGCTTAAAATGCAGGAAGTCATCCAAATAAACAAAAGGAAAAATCCTCTTGGCAGCTGAGTACCGTGAGAGAAAGAACTAGAATAGATAATGCATTTCTGAGGTATATAAGACCACAGTCATAGAAGGGAAAGGCGGGGAATAAGTGAGGCAGAAGCCTAACCAGAAAGGGAACCTCTGCAAGACAGGCAAATTTTTCTCATTCAGGTATAGAACCATTAGAGGATTAAAATGAGAATACTGGTGGGGCCGGAGAGAGACATAGTGGGTACACACAGCCAACCTCGGTTCAATCCAGACACCCCACATGGCCCCCAAAAGGATCATAAGATACAATGGCAGTTTATAAAATAATTTTATAAATAATTAAGAATAACAGTAATCATAACTTTAAATAACAGGAATCATATTAAAAAGCAAAATAGATTTTCCTCTATGTCCTTACAGTATCAAAAATGCTTTTAAATACTCAAACCCAAAAAAGCATCTTGTATGCTATTTTACAGTCAGTGGGAGGAAATACGGTAATAACTGGGAAAGAGAAATGGTAGTCTGAAAAATCGAACTGGTCGTAGACCAGAAACAGATATATGGCTCCTTTCTTACAAGGAGTAAGAAATGAATGAAGAAAAAGTTATTTAAGGAGTGACTTCCAGCCAGAGAAGGAGGCCTGAGATCTCACCAGCAGGGTAACCCTTTGCTGCTTAAGTAGCTACCACTATCATTTCCAAAGAACAAACATGTGGTCAACTGTTCAAATAATTAGATTTGGCCCCCAATTCTGCTAGTCTTTTTACACTTAGTTAAAACACTGGGTTACTAATGTTATACATCATATTTTTAACAACAAAATAAAACAAACTAGACAAAAAGTGACCTAAAATTTAATGGCAAGTGACTTTTTGGGTTGTAACCCCAAATTCCTTAAAAGATAAGACTAGTGATCCATATAGCAATTGATTTTGCTTATATGTACATATTGTTTTTGTATTACAAGGCTTTTTAAAAAGGAAGAATGAAGTTACTGTTGCTGAAAACATTTTAAGGATATCTTGGTGGCAAACTAAGTAAGAATACATTTCTTGGTGGCAAACTAAGTAAGAATACATTTTTTTTTTTTTTTTGCTTTTTTTGGGTCACACCCAGCTATGCTCAGGGGTTACTCCTGGCTTTGCACTCAGGAATTGCTCCTGGCAGTGCTTGGGGGACCATATGGGATGCCAGGGATTGAACCCAGGTCAGCCGCGTGCAAGGCAAACGCCCTACCCGCTGTGCTATCGCTCCGGCCCCTAAGTAAGAATACATTTGTGAGAGCCAACTGGAGACAAACTATAATTTGAAAATCAACAAACTAGTATGTGAAGTAACAAACTAATGAATGCCAGTTAAGGCCAATAAAACTAAATAGATCATACTGTTGCACTGGAACTTGGGCACCTCTAAGTTTCTAGTTGCTTACAGAGTATTAACTAATCAAATAGGATGAAGACAGGAAAATGTTCTTATTCAAAGAACTCAAGGAAGATAACTTGATGGTCTTGTTCCTACCAATATTTTATACACTGAAACAGAGGACAGCAATGCATGGTAAATCCTAATTAATACTGGTGATAGTCACTTTCGGATGAGCCTCACGCATGAAGGGACCAGCAAGAGGAACCCAGGTGCGGGACCTGGGGCTGAGATCTCCAAGCCTGCTCGTATTGGGACTGAACCTTCTCCATCCAGAACCCTCATTTTCCAGTAGTTTGGCAGCCACACTCACAAACTGCTCCTGGCGCCATGTAATCCCAGCAACGGCCAACATCCAGAGACTAAAACCCAGCTCCTGGAAGCGGCATCTAATAGCCTTGTTCTCCTTGGAGAACCTGACAAGCTACCAAGAGTCTATTGCCCCATAAGGGAGAGCCTTGCAAGCTCCCCATGGCGTATTCATATCCCAAATATAGTAAAAGATATATACATACCTCTCAGAGAGCCCGGCAAGCTACCGAGAGTATCCTGCCCACACCACAGAGCCTGGCAAGCTACCCGTGGCGTATTCAATATGCCAAAAACAGTAACGATAGGTCTCATTCCCCTGACCCTGAAAGAGCCTTCAATTGTTGGGAAAGACGTGTAAGGAGAGGCTGCTAAAATCTCAGGACCGAGGGTAATAGAGACATTACTGGTGCCTGCTCGAGTAAATTGATGAACAACGGGATGACAGTGATACAGCCCTGTTCAGCTTCACATTAATGGCAGATTTCTTTTATATTTTATTAAAAGTTGATACAAACCTCAGCAAACAATTTTTAGATTATTTTAAAAAGCATGTGTGGAAGGCTGGAGCAAAAGTACAGCTAGTAGGGCATTTACCTTGTACGCAGTTGACCTGGGTTCAATCCCCAGCATCCCATATGGACCTCCAAGCCTGCCAGGAGTAATCCGTGGGCAAAGAGCCAGGAATAAGCCCTAAGCACCACAGGGTGTGGCCCCCAAAACAAAAAAGAAAACAAACAACAACAAAAAAAACCTCAACATCTCCCTTATCCCCTTCCCCAAAAAATGTTTAGAATGTAAAATTATTTTATAAACTGCCTTTGTATACTATGGTCCTTAACTTTGTTTGTTTGTTTGGTTGGTTTTTTTTTTGCTTTTTTTGGGTCACACCCGGCAACGCTCAGGGCTGACTCCTGGCTCTGCACTCAGGAATCACTCCTGGCGGTGCTCGGGAGACCATATGGGGTGCTGGGAATCAAACCCGGGTCGGCCGCGTGCAAGGCAAACGCCCTCCCCGCTGTGCTATCGCTCCAGCCCCTATGGTCCTTAATTTTAAGTCTAATAGCCATTTCTGTTTATATTCCTTATCAATAGAATTATGAAATCGTGTACAGAACATGCTAAATAACCAAATAATGAAAAGTTATTAATCTTTACTGCATTTAACTTGTGTCACACACTGCATTCTCTTCTATAATTGCTATCTGATTTACAAATAAAATTGAACTTTAACAAAAAAGTGTGCCTAAGCTTTCAGGACTCATAATGAGTTGGTTCAGCTATTGGTTTTCTATTCACTCTTAATTACTATAACAAACACTAAATTATCCCCAGCTTTGAAAAGCAGAAAATTAGCTTTTTTCTTCATCTATGAAAAACAATGTCTATCAAACAACTTTACGGTAAAAATAGTATTCTGAGGTAGTGTTTTAGCTGCCATAGAAGCTGGTTTTAAGAATGGCACTTTTTTTTTCTTTGTTTTCTCCCACACAGGCAATTATTTATTTACAAGACTCTTAGCTGCTCATTCACGGATTTCCCCGCATGTGCTCTCAACCCTGACCCTCTCCATACTAAGCCTTTTTACTCTGATTTATTATTCTGAAGTGGTAATAATGACTTTTCTTAAAACCGCTATAAAAATAATTCCAAGCTGCCAGGAGAAGCAAAATAGAAAGGGAAGATTAAGAAGAAAATTGAAGACATGATATCTGAGCATCACTTTTGTTTTCTGATGACTAAATAAGAGGCATTAGAGAGATTGGCATTTTACCAGTACAGAAAGATACATTAAAAAAAAAGACAAGACTTTTGCAAGTTACCATATTTGGAAACAAAAGTTCAATGCATTTCATTACAATTAAAACTACAGGAAAATAAATGACTTAAAAAAGACATAAGGGATACTGACCAAATAAAATGATAGTTTATAATTCAGAAGAAAGTCTTTAAATTAGAGGGGGCCTTGGAGAGGGCCTGACCCAGGCTC
The DNA here is from genome assembly GCF_027595985.1 of Sorex araneus. Classification (NCBI taxonomy): domain Eukaryota; kingdom Metazoa; phylum Chordata; class Mammalia; order Eulipotyphla; family Soricidae; genus Sorex; species Sorex araneus. The sequence goes on from NC_073302.1 coordinate 246,441,046, forward strand.
CGTGCCTTGCACATCGCCTCCTGGACATCCTAAGGAGGGTCAGGTGGGCCCCCACACCACAGGGCCAGGTGCCAGCACTGCCCCACTGGCCTTGCTGGCTAAGTACTGTGGGAATAGACCCTGGCCACCCGTCTCCCCAAACTTAGAGGGGAACCAGAATATAGGTTGGTGGCTTCAAGCACCTGCCTAGCAAGCACGAGGTCATGGGTTCAATACCCGATGCTACTTACTAGTGCCAAGGGCCATCCTCAGGGCGCTGCTGTCTGGGCCACACAGAGCTGGCTGAGTGCGAGTGTCACAGTGAAAGCGGTGGTGACTAGGGTGAGCACGAGAGCCAGACATGTGCAGACGCTATGTAACACAGAAGCACTAGCAACGAGAGGAAGGTTAGGCAAAATAAAATAAAAATTAGATACTGCCATCACAGGAAATTAAGAAATATGTGAAAGAGACAAAAGGGAAGTACAGCCCAATAAGCAGATCAATTCTTCCAAAAAAAATTAACACATAGTTAAAAATAATACTGTCTATAACTCTTTGAGGGGCTGGAGCAATAGCACAGCGCTTGGGCTTTCGCCAACACTCGGCCAACCCGTGTTTGATTCCTCTGCCCCTCTCTGAGAGCCCGGCAAGATACCGAGAGTATGGAGCCCGCATGGCAGAGCCTGGCCAGCTACCTGTGCGTATTGGATATGCCAAAAACAGTAACAATAAGTCTCTCAATGAGAGACGTTACTGGTGCCCCCTTGAACAAATCGACGAGCAACGGGATGACAGTGACAGTGACAGTGATAACTCTTTGAGATATAAAAAAAATCTGCAAATAAACATTTTAATTTATATACCCAAAACAGGCAAAGTATTCAATCTAAAATAGAAGACTAAAATCTGCACTGGGCTGAAAAGAATATATATGTATTTTGTAAAAGTCACTATAAACTCTTATTCTGGGGGTGGGGGTGGGAAGAATGTTGAAATCTAGGTAATGCAGAGATTAAAATGAAAATAATTGAGAAAATGGCATAAGTAAAACTAGAAGAAAGCATAAATCTCATTATAAATTTAAGGTTAAGAACCAAAAGAATTAGTTGCAAAACAATATTAATCTTTAATGACTTGACAAAGTGAATACAATCAATAAAAAATTAGAAACTGTGTTTTGGTTAAAAAAAAACAAAACAACTATCAAAAACTGAAACAGCTAAAACTAACAATTTCAAACCTAAATATAAGAGGAATTTTTTGGAACTCACATTTTTGTGCAGAAAAAAAGTGGTTTTTGACATTCAGTAATTTTTTCCGGTTCCATTTATTACTTCCAGTAAATTAGCTACACTTGTTTCTAACACCTGTAATACTGGGCTAAGCTATTTAGATCAAATCTCCCACTGAAAACAGCTATAAAAGCAGAGAGAGAGGGATTTAGGTATTTGCCTTGCATGCTGTCAATACCTGTTGGATACTCAACACCACATATGGTCCCGAAGTCCCTCCAGAGAGATCCCTGAGCACCACTAGATGTGACCCAACATCCCCCCAGCCCCAAAGAGAGAACAAAAATCTTAAAAATATAAAAAGACCACAGATAATAAGTTATCACCAGATTCCAAAAGAAAAAAAACAAGCTCCTCGGAGGGAATTCAGGGAAAGGACCCTTTGTTTAGATGGATGCTCTCAAGGCCAGGGGAAACCAAACTTCAGAGTCTGGACGAGGGGATGAGGGAGAAAGTCTAACAGGAGTTTTTGTCCGTGACAGATTTAGAGAGTATGTGGAAAAGTCCCTGATGAGTATAAGCAGGATGACAAGTGGTCCTTGTTTCCAGTAGCACTGGCTTTTCTTTCTAATCTCAGATATGTTGCTGCTTGGAAGGCACCCTAATAGTGACCTAGCTTCAATCTCCCGGCCAGCCAATCACAGAAATGTCAAGTCTTAAGACGTTTTAATGGGGCTGTGGCAGTTTCTGAAAATGACTGCTAATCCAGGTACACAGTGAAAATTGTCACACGTTTTAAAAGGAACCAAACAGAACACCTGGAAGTTCAAATGTGGTAAGATGAAACCTTATTGGATGCGTTTATTTGTTTGGGGGCCAAACCCCAGTGATGCTGAGGACTGCTGATGGCTCTGTGCTCAGGGTCACTTCCAGTGCCTTTTGTGGCCCTGTGGTACTGGGAATTAAACCCAGGGCTCCTGCATGCAAAGCATGTGTTTTTGAACATTTGAGACATCTCCCCAGCATCTGAAGAATAGAACAGATACAAGTGAAGAAAGAGCTGGTGAGTCAGATTATAGGAAAAATTAAATTTCCTGACTGGGAAGAAGGGAAGTAGAAAAAATGAGAAAAGATATCAAGGATACAAAGAGTGAATGCATATTTTAAAAGTTTATTCTTTAATTATTATTTTTTATTTTGAGGTGTTTACACCCCATGGTGCTCAGGGATCATTCCTGGTAGGGACAGGGGGAACATATGCAGTACCAGAAACCTGGGTCAGTTAGTTGTGTGCAAGGCAAGTGTCCTACCTGTTGCACACTTGTCTCAAGTCCCTAGTTTACATCTTAATTTTTACATCTTAGGTGCCACAATCTTCAATACTGTCAATGACAGAAGTCATACATTCACTGTTCTAACATCCCTGCACAAGGCTGTCTCCCTCCTCAACCTATGCCCTAATCCCCACCAGTTCTCCTTTAGCTCAAATATTTCAGAACAAAGTAGAAATCTATACCAACAAACCTGGGGCTGGAGCAATAGAACAGAGGGTACCAAGGGTGTTTCCCCTGCACACAGCTAACACGGGATCTCCTCCTCCAATATGGTCTCCTGAGCACCGAGCACCGCCGGGAGTAATTCTTGAGTGCAAGAGTCAGGATTAACCCCTGAGCATCACCATGTCTTACTCCAAAAGCCAAAAACAAACAAACAAACAAAAAACACAAAAAAAGAGAAAGAAATCTATACCAACAAATGTGATAATTTAGATGAAATAAAATTTCTAAATGTCAATTTTTACCAAATGAGACATGATACAGAAAAATCCAAAAAGACTTATAAATTATGAAAGGTGTGCTGGGGTCTGAGTAAGGGTCTGCAACATGGAAGGCAAGTACTAAACTATTTCTCCAGTGCCCATTTGTTGTTGATTTTTTTAAAAAAATGTTTATTTATTTATTTATTTGCTTTCTGGGTCACACCCGGTGATGCACAGGGGGTTACTCCTGGCTCATGCACTTAGGAATTACTCCTGGCGGTGCACGGGGG